>NC_092506.1:122423414-122770914 GCF_047511675.1 Marmota flaviventris
TTAATACTCTGAGAGACAGGTTCCCCACTCATAAAAGTATTTTCTCAAAGTCCTTAGACATAGTCTCAAGGTAGGTATAAATTATAATCATATCCCTTTTCTTTGATCTGAAATTACAGATAATATGTCAATTTTTCTTCACATTTTAAGCTGGCTTTATTCTATGTCAAACATCCTATATAAAACAGGAAAGATTTAGTGAAAATTTGTCTATTCCTTATCATTATCACATTAATTTTCTTGAGACTGTAGCTAAAAAAAATAATAAAACTATCTGCAGTACTTTTATTACTACACATATCAGTTTTTGTTATTCCAGAGAAGAAGTATTTACAGTCAAGGTACTAAATAGGAAAAGATCCCATAAAACTGATGTTTTTTGATTCCTCCTCATCATATCATGTTGAGAATCAGAGGGTAACTGATTAGTTCCATAGCAGGGCAGTTTTCAACCCCCCAATTTTAAGACAAAGCTGTGTTTGCATTACCTTCTTTTTTATACTTGAAACCAACTCACACATACGTAAAACCACAGAGGCCTGCTTTTCTGGCCGCCTCTACAGAAGGCTAGATGTCCTTTTCATAAACACTCTCTGGAATGTTGTCCCACCCCAAGCTCTTTCCAAATGGCACTGCCTAGTGATCAGACCAGTGCTATCAAATCCCATTCCCAGTGATGGCTGCCTGGGGACCACGCAGAGTCAGGTTGCTCTGGGCCATTCATCTTGATTTGCAAAGCCATAACCCATTGGTGACTTCTGTCTTGCAAAGACACGGACCATCTCTCCTTTAGGAAGATTTCTCAGTGTTGGAAACCTCCAAAAACATAGGCATTTGAATAGACTTCTGCAGGTAATAGAAATTGCTTCTCTTCTTAAGAGTTCATTTTATTAAATTAATTAATTTATTTCAATTAGGTACATATAACAGCAGAATACATTTTGATTCATTGTACACAATTGCAGCACAACTTTGCATTTCTTTGGTTGTACATGATATAGTGTCACACTCTATGTACAGTCATACATGTCCCCAGGGTAATGATATCCATCTCATTCCATTATTTTTCCTGCCGCCATGTACCCTCTCTATCCTCCCTCTCTTTGCCCAATCAAAGTTCCTCCATTTTTCCCATGCACCCCCGCCCGGAAGAATTTGTTTTTTGAAAAAAAATTCCAATATGTATCAAAAGCCTTAACATTTTCAATATGCTTTCATTCAGAAATTTTATCTATAAATTCAGTTCAAGAAAAAATTTTAGGACACAGATTATATACCAAGAGATTCATTATGAAATCACTTGGTACAGTGACAACAACAACAACAACAACAACAACAACCAAACTATCTAATAGTTATTGATTATTATGCTACCTGAATGGTTGTTTGGAAGAATTTGTAAATTGCATGGGATAAGGTTATAATATTATGATAAAAGGCAATACCATTTCATTTACAATAAACTCATTCACAAAATTTCTTTTTGTATTGATTTTTTAATTCATGAAAGTGGAATGCATTATAATTCTTATTACACATATAGAGCAGATTTTAAATCTTTGTATATAAAGTATGTTGACACCAATTCATGTCTTTATACATGTACTTTGTTTTTTCTTTGCATTACAATTCTTATTACATGTATATACCACAATTTTTTATATCTCTGTTTATATAGAAAATAGATTGACACCCAATTTGTGTTTTCATACATGTACTTTGGATAATGATGTCCATCACATTCCATCATCCTTGCTAATCCCCTGCCTCCTCCCTCTCCCTTCCTCCCCTCTTTCCTATCTAGAATTCATCTATTCCTCCCATGTTCCCCCTCCCTAACCCACTATGAGTCAGCCTCCTTGTATCAGAGAAAACATTCGGCATTTTTTTGGGGGGGGCATGATTGGCTAACTTTGCTTAGCATTATCTTCTCCAATACCATCCATTTACCTGCAAATGCCATGATTTTATTCTCTTATATTGCTGAGTAAATATAATAATTTTTATATTTATATAATTATATTTATATAATTCCATTGTGTATATATGCCACTTTTTTTAATCCATTCATCCACTGAAGGGCATCTAGGTTGGCTCCACAGTTTAGATATTGTGAATTGTGCTGATATAAATATTGATGTGGCTGTGTCCCTATAGTATGCTGATTTTAAGTCCTTTGGGGATAGTCTGAGAAGAGGGATAGCTGGGTCAAATGGTGGTTCCATTCCCAGATTTCTAAGGAATCTCCATACTGCTTTCCATATTGGCTGCACCAATTTGCAGTCCCACCAGCAATGTATGAGTGTACCTTTTCCCCCACATCCTTGCCAACACTTATTGTCATTTGTCTTCATAATAGCTGCCATTCTGACTGGAGTGAGATGGTATCTTAGTTTTGATTTGCAGTTCTCTGATTGCTAGAGATGATGAGCATTTTTTCATATACTTGTTGATTGATTGTATATCTTCTTCTGAGAAGTGTCTGTTCAGGTCCTTGTCCTATTTGTTGATTGGGTTATTTGTTTGTTTGTTTGTTTTTTGGTGCTTAGCTTTTTTAGTTATTTATATACCCTAGAGATTAGTGCTCTATCTGATGTGTGAGGGGTAAAGATTTGCTCCCAGGATGTTAGCTTTCCATTCACCTCACAGATTATTTCTTTTTAGTTTGATTCTATCCCCTTTGTTGATTCTTGGTTTTAATTCTTGCACTATAGGAGTCTTATTAAGGAAGTTGGGGCCTAATCCCACATGATGAAGATTAGGTCCTACTTTTTCTTCTATTAGACACAGAGTCTCTGGTTTAATTCCTAAATCCTTGATCCATTTTGAGTTAAGTTTTATGCATTGTGGGAGATAGGGGGTTTATTTTCATTTTGTTGCATATGGATTTCTAGTTTTCCCAGCACCATTTGTTAAAGATGCTATCTTTTCTCCAGTGAATGTTTTTGGCATCTTTGTCTAATATATGATAATTGTAATTTTGTGGGTTAGTCTCTGTGTCCTCTATTCTGTACCACTGGTCTACCAGTCTGTTTTGGTGCCAATACCATGCTCTTTTTGTTACAATTGCTCTGTAGTATAGTTTAAGGTCTGGTGTAGTGATGCCACCTGTTTCACTCTTCCTGCTAAGGATTGCTTTAGCTATTTTAAAATAAAAGTATTTTTCCAGATGAATTTCATGATTGCTTTTTCTATATCTATGAGGAATGCCATTAGGATTTTAATTGGAATTGCATTAAATCTGTATAGTGCTTTTGGTAGTATGGTAATTTTGATAATATTAATTCTGCCTATCCAAGAGCAAGGGAGATCTTTCCATTTCCTAAGGTCTTCTTTGATTTCTCTCTTTAGGGTTCTATAGTTTTCATTGTATAGATCTTTCACCTCTTTCATTATGCTTTTATGTAGCTCATTGTCTAATTGATCTTTCACTGCTTGTATTTATTGTCTTATGTCTTCTTTGAGATCCCAAAACATTTAAACCATGTGTATCCTGAAATCTTTTTCTGTCATTTTTTTCTGCCGTATCTGTCAATGCTTCTAACGATGTGTTGTCTTGATTTGTTTGTGGTACTTTTTTCCCTTGTCTTTTCATGTTGCTCATGGGTCTTCCTTTCCAGCTCTGTGGATCTGGTGTGTTATTATTTTTGCCCTATAGATTTGTAGTGCTCTTGTAGGATTCCAGGATCTCTCCTTTGTGGGGAAGGAAAATGTTAACAGATCCCAATATCAGCAATACATCACCTATGAACAAATTGTTGTTATTAAGACATTTACAGTTTAATCTCAATGTCTTGAAATGTTGGATTCAATTATTATTTAATATATAATCATTAGTTTCATAAAAGGTTTACAGTTTCTGGTGGTGGACAATGAACTGGCGGTCAAGTGTAGGATGAAATATTGAGGGGAGAAGATGTGAGGGTATTGAGTCAATATATCTTAGGAAATGTGAAGGAGAAATCTAGTGAAGAGGGTTAGTAGCAGGAGAATAGATAGGAGGTAATTTGGGGTAGACAATTATGTGGGAAGACAGTAGATTACATAAAACAAACACACATGTTTTCAGAAAAATACAATATGTTAAAATAGTATAATTTGGAGGGTGAAGGAAAAATAAAGCACAAAGAGGAAAGAAATAAAAGAGAAGAAAAAGAAAAAAGAGAAAAAATGGGCCTTATGCAATTCCTCTATATTATATTATTCAGGTAACTTAGTCCTCAAAGTCCTATTTCATGCAAAGTTCTTGGTTTTACATATGTTGGGGATGTGAGGGCCAGAAGAGAAAGGAGAGAAAAAAAATACTCTTAGAGATCTGTTTCTTTCTCTTCTCATCCAGTAGGTGGGGTTGTCTCACCCAGTAGGTGCCCTCAGGATGGTGTAGGTAACCAGGGCATGAAGACTGGATCTGCTGTGGAGCGTCTGGAAGCGGGAAGTGCTGCCCACCAGTCCCAGCAGGGAAATAGCACCTCATGGGTCTTTTTTGTGACCACTCATCTGACTTGAGCCCCCTGTATCATCTCCCTTTCTTGCCCGGATATTTCCCAAATCCTGATCTCTCTGTTATGCTTCAGACCTTAGTTCCCTCCCCTCTCTTATTTTATCAGGTCCCAACTGTGGGATCTCTCACCCCCAGGTCCCCACCAGGTGGGTGACCCTGTTCTCACTGCACTTCTGTCCAACTGAGAGCTGTTCTTGTGTTGGGTGTCTACTGTGCTGAGTTAATGCCATTGAGGAGGGGGTAGGAATCGGAAATCAGGTACCTGTTCAAATGGTGATCCAATCTGATAGCCACACCCACCACAAAATGGCAAGGAAGGTTTTCCAAGATGGCGGCAGTCTTCTTCCAGCGCCAGAGTGTCTGGTGATGTGGGGGGAACTAGGCGATGGCCTTGTGCTGTGGGTAGGTAGCAGCCAAGTGACCTGCGTGGGAGCGGCGCGCAGTCTGGAGTCCTGCAGAGGTGCTGGGAGGTGAGCACCTCTTGTGAGCTGTGCGGGAGCTAGAACTGTGGACTTTGGGTCCAGAGTCCAGAGACTTACTTGAGTCCAGAGGCTCTGATTTCTGTGCAGGTGGTCACAGCGCTGGTGATTTCTGTGAAAATCCACTGGCCCCGGAGATCCGATCTGGAAACTGCCCCAACCTAATATGGCAAGAATATTGAGCCAAAGCAGTCTGCTTTCAGTGCCAGGGTGTCTGGTGAGGTTGGGGGGAGCCAAGCAATGGCATTGTAGTTGGTAGGTAGCAGCTGAGTGACCTAAGTGGGAGCTGAGTGAAGTCTTGGCGATCTGCAGATGTGTTGATAGGTAATTCTGCTAAGGTGCTTGCCAAGTCTTGTGTGGACGGGAACTTTGGGCTTTGAGTCCTACAGGAACACTGAAGCCAGGAGCCCTGTGCAGGGTCACAGCACTGGTGATTTCTGCAGAGGGCAGCTGGATAGGGGTCCTCTAACACTCTCAGAGATGCAGTATTTCAACTAGGTGAGATCTGGATCACAGAGCAACACAGAATGCTGCCTCTCTCTGGTGTGCCATCTTAAAGATCCACAATATTTCTAATAGGAAAATTTCTCAAAAACATAACACTGGTTATCTCTGGGCTGTGTGGTTATAGGAAAAAATTATTTACATACACATGAATACACACAACATACACATGCATGTGTTTATCTAAATTTTGTAAAATGAGCATATATTTTAGAAATTCAAATATATATATATGTGTGTGTATATATATATATATATATATATATATATATATTCATATTTTACATACATACCTATATATCTACATCTTTATTCATTTATTTTCTTTTCAGGTGAAGTTCATCATTGCCATGAGAGTCACTTGGAGCTTTACCCAGAACTCCTTCCCTATGGAAAGTTAGTGTTCCTATAGTCAATGTCAGTACCAAGATTCCTCAGTCTGTTATCTGGACAAAGGTAAGAAAAAGTCTGTCTTGGCCTGGACAATCACAATGAGTATTTTACTGTTAATTAGAAATACCAAATTTGTGTAACAGACTTTCTTCAGGAGATTTCTGTAGCTATATTTCTAACTAGCTTCTGTGGAAAGCCTGGCAAAGACTTTGGTCATTGCTCATTTCTCTGGATCCTCCAAGTTCTAAGTAACTGCAGTGTCTCCTATCAGATTAGTGAGAAGTTGGGTATTGTATTTTAGCTTCTTGAATAAATATTTCTTCCACAAATGATTAGTCCACATAGCACATGTTTTATTAAGTGCTGGTATAGGTCATGGTTTTCAGAGAATGATTTTGACTTCTTGGTCAAAGCAATTTAAACAGGTACTGCATTTTGTCTTTTAATGTTCTTCAAATTGAGAGCAGTGAGTCTCTTTGGGAGGAGTCAAGGCAACCACTTCCAGGGGCTGAAGCCAGGCTTTCATTTAGTAGACAGGACATTATGCAGACCATTGCCCTTTTGCTCTTCCCTAAAAAGCAAACAGAACCCGGAAACCAGCTGATCTGAAAATGCTCAGAAAATGTTGCAGGAGAAAATGGAGTCATTTGTAAATCCCATATAGTTTTCTATATGGAGTCAACTTTCTGCTGCTAATGGTAATGACTATAAATAAAGACTCTCAGACCATAGGTGCTATCTGAAAGAAAAGTGGCACAGGACTGATCAACATGCCAGGGATGAGAAGTGAATTTATTGTCAGGAGCGTCACAAGGCTGCTCTGTGCAGATAGGGAGAGCAGCAGCAGCAACTCCCCCTTGAATGTTACCTTTTATAGGCTAGAATCATGGCCGCGGGGGAGGAATGGGTTCAGTCTTGACTGACATAGTGAGCATCCCCTGATCTTGTGGAGGGCAAGTGTGTTTCTTGGGAACAGAGACAGGCAGTTTTCCTATCTCTCAGAGGGGGAACAGAGAAACTGGCATGTCCCTTTATGTTCTCAAGGAGAGAACAGGGAAACCAGTACGACCCCGTCTCAGGGGCCAGTAAGTCGTCTCCTGTCGTGACAGAACAGGGAGAGACTGGCGTGTCTCTGGGCCTGTAGGTTTTATCTCAGGCCACTTTCTATTTCTTGGGAATAAGAACAATATTCATAAAGTGGGGGTGGGGGAAAGGAAGATGACTGCAATTATGCTCATAGTATCTACACACAAACCTACTTCACATGTTCTCAAATAATTTCTTTATATTTAAGAACTGCCATTCTATCTTCTGAGTTTAAAATACCACCATTTATAGACAATATTATTTACAAAAGTGATTTAAAAAATTAGGATGGCTTTGATCAATACTGAACAATTTCCTGTCATTTTTGGTATGCTGATGAGTATTGGGTACATTGTGATATAGTTTTTCTCCTCCCTGGTCCCCCTAAATATCCTTTGCAGAGGTAATGTGCAGGTGCCTCTCTGCATCTATTCTTAGGGAACATTTATTTCTCTGTAATGGTTGGCTGCTTGAACAATGGTTAAGCCTCACAAATATCCCCCTTGTTAGTCTTACAAGCATACCAGGAAATGCATGAATTTCAAATAAAGATTGTAAATTATTTTCATTACTATTTTTTAACTTGTGATGTATCTCTCCAATAGAATATCCACTGTCAGATCCTAATTGTTACCTGAAGTTGTTTCTTTCCTTCAAATAAGCTCACCCATATTCTTTTTGTTCTCTCTCCTATATACATGTGAACACATACTCTCCGAATAATGAGGCTTTGTTGTCATAGAAAACTACTTAATCACATATTTTTCATTTCTTAGGTTAAAAAAAGCTAGACATGTCAGGAGCAGTTGAATTAAAAACCCAGGAAACATATTGGTTGGTTATTACAACTGAGAAGCATCTAAGACACGTATTTCTTGCTGAAAGTTGAGAAGCTGTTGTAAAGAATTAGCATAGATCTTCCAGGTGGAATTCTTATTTTGCCTGAAGTCTTCACTTGCAAATTATACAATAATATATATGCCATCAATGGTGTATGACTTAATGAGATTACATGGAAATATCACTGAAAATCACAGGAGACTTTGAGTTCTGACTACATTACAAATGTAATCCTGTCATGGTCTTTGAGGAGCCTGGGTTCTTTTATTAAGTAGCCACTTAAATATACACCAGGCTCATAAGGAACTTTTTAATCTCACCATCTACATTCAGAAGACAGTAAGTTAAAAACATTTTGAAATTTTTAAATGTAGCAATTTTCAAGAACTATTATAAATGTAAAGGCATGTAAAGAAATTATTTTTCCAGAGCTGGGCACAGTGTCAAGGACACATTTATCTGCATCAAGGACCATTGGGTTCAACAGAACTCCCCACCTCAGGTGCAGCTGCAGCCTCAAACCAATGTGTCACAAATCAGCGCTTGTTCAGGTCTCGTTCATGTGAGTTGTGGGTTCGAAATTCAGAGCCACCTCCCATCTGGATAGTAAATCTACTCCTGCAGGCTACAGCCATGAGGGAACAGGGTTCCCTGTGGTCAGACTTGATTTGTAAAGAGATGCCCCAAATTTGGGTTTTGCTCTGCAAAAATGGAAACCATTAGCTTAATTTTGTTAAACACATGAGCACAAAATTAATCTGTCTCCATGTTTTTCTTGAATTCTGGTCTCTAGTTTGTGGTCTCCCAGCAACAAATGGAGAGAATTCCTAATCAGAAACCATTTTTAACTTTGAAATACAAATGGAATAAAACTTGATCCTATTTAAAAAGAATATCTAAAATATCTTGTGAAGATCTGTGCTGGCTCTTTAGCAGAAAGACAAATCCTGTCCAGGATAGTTAACACATTTAGAAGAGTAAGGTCTACTGGGTTCTTGCCACAGGTATTTCCTGAGTGCCAGCTTTAAGAGTAATATGAGGCTTGGGGAAGACAAGGAGCGTCCCAGGAGTATCAAACAAGACTTAGATCTTCCAGGTGGTTAGAGTGCCTCCTGGTACTGCTCAATAAAACCCTTCTCTGCCCACGAGAGCTAAGGGTCTCCAGTTCACAGCCTGCCCTTCAGTGGCCTGAAGAGGGAGGTTTGTTACAGAAGGAACCCCTCCATATATAATTACGGATTATGGATCCTTATCAAGATGTTCACTATTGACCCTGGTTTGATAGTTTGTCTTCAAGGACACTGGAGTTTTTCAAAAAGTGCTGGTGGAACACTTCAGCCCTGGGCTGGTCAAGTCAAATTTTGCTTCATGGAGGAAGCAGATGAGGCTACATCAATCCATTCCTGAAAATCTTGCATTTCTATCTAGTGTCTTGGTTTCAGGTATTTCACCAAAAGGAACACAGATTCACTGGTGTAATTTTAAGTAAATTGCTCTGTATCTGATGTTGTTTCTTCCTTTCGTATATATCACGGGAGACATTTTGAGTACTCCTCATATAATTTCATTTGACTTTGCATACTATGGTGTACTAGGTAAGGTGTGTTAAAGAATGGAATTGTATAAAACGTGGTCCTCTCTCATATAAGGATATAGCAGATACATTATAGCATCATAAAGCTGTATCATAGAGCTCTGGGTCATTGTTTTACTTTCTGATTTTTTAAGACAACATAAAAATATTCTTTTTACTGCTGTCTTTTAATATTAGATTATTTCTAATCAGTGACGACTACTTTCAGTGGCAGAAAAAAACATCACCAAGTAGCTTTCCATTCGACTCAATTGCTACTTCCAACGTCTTGTTCCAAGTCTTGTCATGGACGAGGTCTTCAGGGACACACTGCTTTTGCAATCTAAATACATAACTGTATACCTTGAAAGATATGTTGGATCATAGTTTCATGCCTTCCCTACAACAGATTACTCATAACCCTGCCCTTGAAAGAACAGATATTGAACATCTAGAATTGGCAATACAAATCCCGCAGAAAAAAAGAACTTCAAATTACATTTAATTCTTCATTAATTAGTATTTTAATCCTAGCTTTATTAGAACCTTGAACTTACCTTATCTGGAGATCATGTGAAAGATTATTATTTAAAAAGTGTTGTTTTTTGTAATTTTATACTTTTCTGATGTTAAAACATTTTCATACTTTCAAAACCTTCTCTGCACTGTCAAAAATAATCACACACACACACACAAACACACACTCACTTGAAAAACTGAGGCTGTACTCATTACTCTTTATGCTGTTTTTCTTATTTGAGTATAGAAGATTCACCCACACATTCATTCATCCATCCATCTATTCATCCATCCTCCTCCAAGTCCATGCAGATCATTCCCTTTTAAAATATCTACATAAGAGCAAATAAAGTTTCAATGCATTTCATGCTTCTCTATTGAGAGACATACAACTAACATAATAATGAGTACACATGTATCTTTTTTATTGGTGGAAGTTTTGACAAATCCCAATTTGTCAACATTGGGATTGTCATATCAAGGATTCCCTCTACTTTTACATACATGATGTGGTCTTTAATGACTTTCTTAAAGGGTCATACCAATTCTCACTATTACCATCTCAAATATGAGAGTACATTTTTGCTTATAACCTTGTCTCTACAGGATGTTATGATTTTGCAAACTCTTTCCTGACCTTCTTAAGTGAAAATATGTTTTGAATCATTAACTTCATTTTTTTTTTTTGATAAATAGTTATCATGTCATCTTTTTAGGCTTATTGGTCATGTTATTTTTTCTCATCTGGAAGTTGTTCTTGTCCTTTTTTTCTTTCTTTTATGGATTTTGAGTTCCCTATCTCATTAAAAAAAAAAAAAAAAAAAAAAAAAAAAAAAAAAAAAACTAATATTGAGAGCCACAGCCAAAGGGGCCCCAGCTAACTTCCAGCTGCCAGCAAACTTCCAGCTCTCAGCAAACTTCCAGCTGCCAGCTGATGATTGGCTCACAGTGGCCCCAGAAAACTTCTAGCTGCCAACTGGCTCCTCTACGGTGATGCTCATTGGGTTGTTTCCCTGCCTTTTCAGACCACGGAGCTGCTCATTGGGGGACTTTTTTTGGCTCCGCCCACGCGACCCAGCCAATCGGCCTCAAGAGCAGGAGGAGTGGAGGAGGTTGAGAGGCTTGTGGGAAGCCTGTGGTGGCAGTTGGGCTCTGAGGTTTTTTTCTGAAGAGCTGTGTGGTGCGGTGTGTGTGTTTTAAAAATAAAGTTTGTTTCTTTTGACAAGTGGCTCCTGAATTGTGCCCAGCCAGACTGCGGCATTTGGTGGCCCGTACGGGGAATGACTGAGGGTAAGCGATGAGGTAAACTGCTCGCCCCTGAGGGCAGGGCGAGAGGATGGGTAGCCATTTTAAGATTCTTCTTTTATTGTTTCGCTTTTGTTTTAAGTTGCCTGTCCCTGGAGATGAGTGAGATGGAAGAAAAACCACTCACATCTGAGGAAAAGCTATTTGTGTCTGAGGAACAGATAGGGAGAAAAGACAGATGGACATTTCAGGAGGATAGAAAGGCTGATATAATGATTTTGTGTTGTTCCATTTTTATTTCATTCTGTCTCGGTTTTGTTTGGCGTTATCTTGTTGGGTTGTATTATAGTAGAAATATGGGATCAGAAATTAGTAAAAAACAAACCGAAAGAGTGTTAAGTAAATTGTTAGAGGAATGAGGCATCTCAGTAAAATCAAGAACAGTCAGGGCATATGTTGATACAATACAAAAATGTAGCCCATGGCTTTTTAAGGAGGAGTTGTTAAATATATCACAATGGAACTATCATGGTGAAGATTTAAAAAGAATAGAAAAGAAAAGCCCAGCAACTCTGCCAGTTGGCACATTGCCATTGTGGACGTTCGTATCTTGTTTGCTTAGTCCAAAGCCTTCAGTTCAGACAATGGTAGAGGAAGGAGAAGACATATTGATTCAAGTAAAAGAGAAGTTCTCTCAAGTTAGTCAGACAGAGGAAAAGATTCAAGTAAAAGAGAAGGTCTCTCGAGCTAGTCAGACAGAGGAAGAAAGTTTAGAGCAGAAAAAGCCATCAGGGGAAAAGTTACAACAGGAGACTGCTACTAACACCTTTCTATCACCAGAGGGTGTAAGTGTCCAACCAACAGCGCCACCTCTACAGGAGACTGCTACTAACACCTTTCTATCACCAGAGGGTGTAAATGTCCAACCAACAGTGCCACCTCCATATGCTGGGCGGCCCCCAACCCCTGCAGTTGATAGTTGGGATCCTGAGACAGGATCTCAAATATTAACATGCCCTGTATTTGAGCAGGCAGGAGGGCAGCAGATTCACTATGCTTTAAATTTCAAAAAAGTGAAGCAGCTAAAAGAGGCTGTAACAACCTATGGTCCTCAAGCACCCTTCACTGTAAGCATGGTCGAATCCATTACCAACTTGAACATGACGCCAGCAGATTGGGCTAATATGTGTAAAGCTGTGCTAAATGGGGGAAAATACCTGTTATGGAAGGTTGCCAATGAGTAATTTTGCAAGGAGTTGGCTAGGTGAAATGCAGCAGCTGGTTATCCTCAGAGAAATCTAGATATGTTGTTAGGAAAGGGAACTTATGAGGATCAGCAGCAACAAATTGCATATGATCCTTACAAATTGCTATAGATGCAGTTAGGGCAAGGAAGACTTTACAAGGACATGGAGGTTTACAAGGTCAATTATCTAAGGTAATACAAGGAGCTAATGAACCTTATGCTGAATTTGTAGATAGGCTTATTCAAACAGCTACCAAAGTTTTTGGGAATACAGAACAAGCAATGCCATTAATAAAACAACTGGCATATGAGCAAGCGAATCGTTGGTGCAGAGAAGTCATTAGACCATGGAAACCTGAAGATTTAAACACATATATTAAATTATGTAGAGACATTAATGAACAAGGGCAAGTCGTGGCAGCTGCAGTACAACAAGTTTTAGATGCCAGGCCAAAAACATGCTACAATTGTGAACAAACAGGACACTTTAAAAGGAATTGCCCCATAGGAGGAGGGTTTAACAAAACTAGGTATCAAAGGAATAGAATACCGGGTATTTTCCCAGGATGCCGTAGAGGGAGACATTGGGCTAATGAATGCCGTTCTCAAACTACCATAGAGGGTACTCCATTATCAAAAAACAAACTTTGTTTTTAGAACACACACACCACACCATACAGCTCTTCAGGAAAAACCTCAGAGCCCAACTGCCACCACAGGCTTCCCACAAGCCTCTCAACCTCCCCCACTCCTCCTGCTCTTGAGGCCGATTGGCTGGGTCATGTGGGTGGAGCCAAAAATAGTCCCCCAGTGAGCAGCTCCATGGTCTGAAAGGGCGGGGAAACAACCCAATGAGCATCACCATAGAGGAGCCAATCAGTTGGCAGCTAGAAGTTTGCTGGGGCCACTGTGAGCCAATCATCAGCTGGCAGCTGGAAGTTTGCTGGCAGCTGGAAGTTTGCTGGGGCCCCTTCAGCTGTGGCTCTCAACAGTTCTTGTCCTTTTTTTCTTTCTTTTATGGCTTTTGAGTTCCCTATCTCATAAAAAAAAAAAAAAAAAAAAAAAAAAAAAAAAAAAAAAAAAAAAAAAAAAAAAAACTAATATTGGATTTTTTTTCCTTTGGTAAACATAGGAGTTTCCAACATACCCTAAACAAAGTATAGGCAAAATTAGATCTTCTAGAACATAATGTTTTCTAATATTTACACCAATTGTTTCATATGATTAATTTTTATAATATTTCATACATATTGACAAAAATAATATATGTTCTCTGGAGAGCTGAATCCACCCCAATCTTTTCTCTCTTCAGTTTTGCCAATATAATTTTTCTTCCTTTTTTTCTGCTCTTTTCTTTTAAAAAATTCCTATGATATGCAGATATTGGCTTTTAGGTGTCTTTGTTGACCTTACTTCCATTGTACACTTGTTATCAACTCTAAACCATATTTAGCAACTTAACTTTAAACTGTATATGTTGGAAGATAGGTGGTTGAACACAGTTTCTCTGCCTTCCCTGTGTCAGATTAGGTTTGTAGAGTCACCCTCATTCTTTGGGCAACCTCTTCCTCCAGTCAGTGCAGATCTGTGCGAGGCAACTGTGTGGGAATTACAGGGAAGAACTCCATACCTGTGCATACCTTCCACCCAGTCAGGTATCCTTGGGCAACCATGATCTGCTTAACTGGACAAATGGCCCTGGAGGTGGAGGAAACCCTGAATCATTGGATAGCAGCACAACCAAAGATATAGAGTGAGTGATTTATGAATGTTAGGCTGGTCTAAGATTTTAGGATGACAGCCTTTTCTTTCACTTAGCTTTCCTGCTTTGATTTCTGTATTATTCTCAAGAGGAAACAAGAGAGGGATTTGGGGGTTAGACAATGCAATCTCACCACCATTTTTGCCTGATCTTCATGTGACATAGGAGACACCATGCAAACAGGGAGGAAGAGTGAGTGATGTACACGACCTGAAAACCATGGCCTTGGTGCCACCATGGCTCTTCTTTGGAGCAAAACTAATAATAGAGAGCACACATGTCCTTGGGTGTCCAGCTGTGCTCTCTGCACTATATATATACATATATACATACATACATGTATGTACATATGTATATATATATATATATATATATATATATATATATATATATACACATATATTGTTCATATGAAGTCCTTTAATCTTCAAAATAATCCTACTAAATTAGATATGATTGTGAGCTCTATTTTAAAAATGAGAGACTGGGGCACTGAACAATGGTTTATTTCAAAGTTAAGTGGTAGAATTAAAATTTAAATGCAAGAAATCTAGCTCCTTGGTAAGTAAGCCTCACTAGCCCACCTGACTGTTTAGCACATTGTCTAGAGTTGATTGCAAATGTTGGGCGGCAAATAGGTGACTTATTGCACTTATTGCATGGCTCCATAATCAATTAGTCTGTCGCACTACACAGACCTGGGTTTCTAAACAGACCATCTAGTTGAGATGATTACCATAAACATTGGCAGTAATGATGATTTTACAGATGAGGCATGTGGATGAATATATTTTCACACAATCAGATAATTTTACATAATAGCTATTAACTCCTATGTACTGAGTACTTACCTGAGCTGAGGTATTGTGCTGGCTGTTCCATATGCATTATTTTAAATCTTCAGAATATACTATAAAGAAAATATTATTCTCATGGAAGGAACTGAAGATCATTACAACAGTACTTTCTGCATCATCGACAGTCACACCACAGGACAAAACAGGAGGCTTTTCAGGCTATCTTATAGAAGGGGTGGGCACTGAAAAGCGAAGAGATCAGGTGGGTAGACCCCAGGCTCAATTTCCACTAAGGGGCATTTGTGAAAGAGCACAGGGAAAGAGAACCAAAAAGAAGGAAGAAGGAAGGAAGGAAGAGAGGGAGGGAGGGAGGAAGGAAAGAAGGAAGGAAGGGAAGGAGGAAGGAAGAAGGGCCGATAGTCTGCTGTGTTTCAGAGCACGGGCTATGGTGAAGAAAGGCAACCTGTGCTTTTTTCTGTCAGGGCGACAAACAATGAAGGATGGGGGAGAGCGGAGTGTCTGGAGGCTGCCTATGCTAATCAGCAGTGGTGAGTGGAGATAAGATCACTTGCAGTGAGGAACAAATGAACAGCATGTCATGCACGTGTCTCCAGTAATTAATATCACAGGACGCCGCTGCCTGGTGTGATCCTCCGCCCTGCTTCCTCTCTTTATTTCCTGACTACCCTATTAAAAAATGAATCACGCACACCTACATTGCATTTTGTCAAGATAATGATAAGCCTTTTTAAAATTACTTACTGTGACTCTGGGTCAGCCACACGCCCTGCCCTAAGTACCAAGGAAAAGTGAAAATGTCCTTGTGACATCCTCATTGTACTGAGAGAGGGACAGGGCAGAGAAATGGCTTTGCTTTTTGTAAAAGGTAGCAGTTTCCTAAAAGCAAGGACCTCACCTAATATTCAAATAGCTTCTATTTTATTTCAGAGTCAATACATCTTTAATTTATGCTGATTAAGTAATATAACTCTTTATATTGTTATTTAATGATTTTGAGGGGGAGAATAGTAAGGCATAAGTATTTGCCTACATCACCTATGACAAAGACATTGTTGTTTTTAACCTTGTCTGGGGGTGGGCTGAGGAAGACTATGGATAGATTCAAAAAATTTGTGAAAAATATTTATATTACCTATTCATGTAAAGATAGTTTGAGCTTTCAGAATAGAAATTTGTTATTCATATTTTAAATCCACAATAGGATTCACAAACATGCATTTTTGCACTGTAATATGTTGGAGTGAGAGAGAGAATTCTATTTGTAATGTTCAGTTCTAATTGGAAAATTACATTCCTGTCCATCGAAACTCTGAACGGAAACATCCGTCACTCTTCTGTCCTTTGGGTTTCCAGAGACTGCCATCAAGGATAATGGACTCTAACAAAACAAAGTGGCAACAAAAGTAATTAATATTTGTAACATAATAGGCATGTAAATGAGAGCAGGATTTCTAACAGCTTCCTGCACCTAACCTTTTGCAGGCAGGTGTCTTCAACCAAGGGTTCAGGAGCAATCTTTACAGTGATGACTCTCCTCACCCCAGGAAACTCGTCCTGCAAAGGCAACCCCTTCACTTCATTCCCTGGGGAGCACTGTCTGAGGTCCTGTGCTCAGCGCTAGTGGGGGAAGCACGGAATAGAAATGACAGCTTGAATTATAATGTTCTGCTAGAGTCAGATATGCAAAAACTAACCATAATCCCAGGGAAATGAGACAAACACTAGCGTGGAAATTACCAGCATATAGCTGTGAACAGAAAGGAGGGATAATTAAATCTAGCCAGACAGTGCAAGAAAGGCCTCATAGAAGAAGTGGGAATTAAGCTGGGCCCCATTTCTCTTTTTAATTAATTCTCCCCATATTAAATCATCCAAGGAAGTTCCTGGATTTTTCTAGAAGCCTTACTTTCCCTCGCTGACCTTGCATGTATGCCCACACAATATGGACATATCCTTGGAGACTACTTTTTGGAGGCTGATCCCCCCACCCCCCAGTTTTTGCATCCCTCTAGAATTGCTCTCATTCCAATGGCATCCATTCCACTGCTACTACATGGATGCAAAAACTGGGGGGTGGGGGGATCAGCCTTCAAAAAGTAGATCTTGCACATGCCACATAGATCTTGCACATGCCTGATTCCTTTGTCCTTTGGTCACATGTCCAATTGAGACTGTTGCTTCCCTGACTGAAGACTACAGTGACTCCCTCATATTTACAGAATCAAGTTATCTGTACAGTCACCCTGCATCCAGGTTTAACTGATGTTCCCCTGTGCGCACTCCACTGTGCCTGGAAGCCTTTGTTGCCCTCAGTGAATGTCTCTGTATTTCTCTCCTCGACTTTGGGGTTACATGTCACCAGGATGATTGCAGTAAATTCTGCCAGAATGCAAGAGAGGGTGTGAGACGAAAAGGCAGGAAGTGAAGAAGAGGGGCTTATCAGGGCAGGTGGTGAATCTAAAGCCTCCCTGGAGCCAGTCCACCTAAGCACATTGTTACATTCCCAGTGGACTCAGGAATGTAACAGTGGAGGAGATGCTCAAGTGTAGAAGAGAGGTTCATAAAAAG
This sequence comes from Marmota flaviventris, assembly GCF_047511675.1. Lineage (NCBI taxonomy): Eukaryota > Metazoa > Chordata > Mammalia > Rodentia > Sciuridae > Marmota > Marmota flaviventris. The sequence goes on from NC_092506.1 coordinate 122,440,949, forward strand.
ATATCCCATCCTATTCTTAAAAGATAGTCTTTCCTCTTTCATGATCCCTAAACTTAAAATACACTTTCATGTAGTGGAATTGCTTGGAGATTAGCTGCATCTTCCCTGAGTCTTTGATAACAAGGATGCTTTTACTCAATACCCTCTTGAAAGGATTAGGAATTAATTGCATTCCTCTTCTGCCATGGTCCCTAATTTCACGCTGACTGGGCTTTTGCTGAATGCTTTCGTTCTCTTGCACATTAATTGCTTAGCTCCTAATAACTGATATCTTATAGAGGTGCTGGGTAAATTAATTGGTTAATGTTCACGCAAGGATGCAGTCCTCTGATACAAGGTAGTATAAAATGAGATTTTCATTGAGTAGTTGCATCACAACTTGATTTGTGCTTCTCTCTTGCCTTTATATTTCTACCACATTGATTGTCTCACATTTCTATAGCATCTGGGTTTACGGGATGTAGTCTCTCTGGGTGCTCCAATTTAAGGAGAAGCTGTGTGGTCATCTATGTTTGCAACCCCTTATTCTGCCATCCTTCCACTTAAGCATCTTGTATTTTATGCCTCATTTCTTTCCTCCTGGTACTGGGGATTGAACCCAGAGCTTTGTGCATGCCAGGCAAGTGCTCTACCACTGAGCTCCAGCCCCATCCCTTCCATTTTATTTTTCATTGTCTCAAGTCCCCTTTTACCATGCAAATAACTCCTAAGGAGGGTTATATTTAATGTCTCAAAGCTTTCCTCTATAGTTGTTTGATGTAGCCAGGTGGGAAACAGAAAAAGTTAGGAACGAAGGAGATATTTGGCGCTCACTGAATGACCCTTTCTTCCTCAACACCCACTTCTCACTCATCGGGCTATGAGACAGAATTCTCTGGTTAATTCTGGCTGCTAAGCAGTGGGCAGAATAGTGGCACATAGAGTAGGGAAACTCTCATGGGACCCTCTGCTCTCTCTTCCCCTCAACACTGAGTGCCTGAGCAGTGGAGTCTCCATCAGCCTGGGGCCCTGAGAGAGTATGTGGAGAAGAAGGCTCCCCACTGACTCTACTGTTAGATGTTCTGTGAATAGGACAAAAGTCTTCATGTAAATCAATCAGAATTTGGGTTTAATTGTTTAACTCTGAAACTATATTTGTAATCTGGCACATCATGAAGAACAAGAGGGATATCTGGGACAGGATGTTACTAAAAAAAACAAAATTCAAAGAAGCAGATGATTTTGTTTATGTTATCTACTTTGTTATCTAGATAGTTTTATGGGCCATGTTCTTTTCCTACTTACTTTCTTTCTTTTTTCTTCCTTTTTCCATTCTGTCCTCTCTCTCTCTCTCTCACTCTCCCTCCCCTCTCACTTAGGGGCTATGAATATTGATTTCCTTCCATTTCTTCCTTTTTATCATCTACCTGCTCTCCTAACCAACAGACAGGATGCTTCTACAGTCTTGTGTGCCTATTCCAGACAATATGTTAAGATACAGAGGTGAGTAAACATATTTTCATCTTCAGGCAAACATCATTATAATAAAAAAAGAAAAAGCCATAAAAATAATTAAATTCAGTGTGAAAAGTGCTAATAAAGATGTGTAGAAAATTATATCAAGTACCAAGATCGAGAAGAGATTTCAATATCTATTTGGTATTTCTAAGGGATATGAGGAGTTTTCTTGGAGAAAAATGGCTCTCTGAGCAGAGGGAAGACCAAGGATGCTCTCAGGCCAGCATGCTCCCATCCTCCTCCATAGCACTCACATCTTTTCTTCCTTCTTCACCCAGCAGATGTGCGCAAGTCCTTGATAGTAATATACCTTTCATACCTACTGCCTACCACAGGCTCTCTTCACTTGTCTAGCTTCCCCTCACTTATCTGGTGAGACTCAGCCTTGACTGTCTGTGGCTGAGGATGCTGGAGGAGAATGCTCATTTAGTCCCAAAGTTTCATTCAAATTCCGTTGTGTCAACCTCAAGAGATCTCATCCTCTGAATAGTGCATAGCAGAATGGTGGCAGACAGAACAACCCGTGTGATTTTCTGCTTTCCTAGGAGGCTCCTTCTCTTCCTTCTGTGCCTCCAGTTCCTGATCCATGAGGCCTACTCTTCCCTGATAACCTTGCTTCCTATTTCCCTTGGAAAATAGAAAGTGGGAGGGGATGTGACTCAAGCATCTGGCATCAGACCTACCCACATTCCTGAATATCAGCCTCCTCCCTATGATTTTTTTTTCCTGGAATTCTCCATGAACCCTCTCTGCCCCCAATCCAAGGTGACTCCTCTGTCTTTCTTGCCCACCCAAGACAACACAGGGTTCTCTCTATCAGGGGAGTTTTATCTCACCTGATTTCCATGCTTCAGCAATCTGTGTGCTCCTATTCCAAGTATGCCCTGCTCACCTCCCATTTTCAGTTCTGCTGTGTATTTATTCAGTTTTGCTCATAAATAAATGATATTTGAAAAAGAAAAAAAAATAAATGATATTTGGGTATGAGTAAGGAAATGCCCTTGGAGCCAAGGCTTGAGCCTTTTGATCTATTACTGATGGACTGACTGCAATGTATTGTCCTTACAGGTAATTTTCATTGTTATAAAAATAGCTTTTAATAAAGATATATTTAAACAGAGGCCATTACAGTTAGATAGATCCACTAATACAGAATTGCATGGTAAAAATGTACAATCAAAATTTTAATAAATTTAAAATTTCTAATTTTTTTCTAAAATTTTTAAAAATTTAAATTTAAAATTCTAAGCTGCTTTTCGTGAAGATTTTTGCAAAATATCCCCTCACTGTTGTTTTTCTTTTCTTTTTTTTAGCTTTTATAGTTTCACAATCCACTAAGCAAAATATCTCAATTTTGTTTTATGTTATAATCAACTATATTGATGAAATTGATTATCTTTTATGTACTTATAGGGAATTTATATATTTTTTTCTAATTGACATTCATACCTTCACTATTTTCTTCTCTTTTTCCTTTTGTTTTATGCATACTATTTCAGTATCATATTACTAATTCTCTTACTATGAATTTACTGCTAATAATCTCTTATAGTCCATGTTGCTCGCTTCTCAATTTTCTTGTTATTTTTACTGAAATTGGAGCATGTGAATGGATTTTCTAATTGGTGGGGACACACACACACACACACACACACACACACACACACACACACATTCCCACACTCACACACTGCCATAAGTTCCAAATCTTGAAGAGTGTGAATAGCTGACTGGGGACAGAGCAGTGGAGCAACATCCTGCCACAACCTGTTTCAGTTCTTCAAGTCCTTTCTAGGTACACATAGTTACCAGAGAGAATGGGAAAAAATACACAATTTTCTTTATATCCTTTTACCAGGGTTAAATATCAGTTTTATTTTATCTTTCTAAAATGAACCAGGCAATTTGAATTTTTCATTTTCCTGATTATGTTCAAGAGGCCAAAGCAGGAAATGAAATAGTAGGTTTTACAATCCACTAGCCAGGCAGTTCCCAGACTCCTGAAAAGAGTTGAATGGTGGCTGTGTTCAGCCATACCATTTGAGAGTGGTCCTGCATAGGGTGACTGCTGATTGGCAGGAGCTACAACCCTGGGACACCAGAAGATCCTGGGAAAGTCCAGACTTTGAGAGACAAATACCACTGTGGAGAAGGAAGGACTCTGAAGTAGTCTTTATTTCTACTGTCACTTATGATTAGATTTAGCAAGCAGTGTGTCTTGGGAAGGAAGATAGTGTTTATTGTGTTCATTTTACTGCAGTCTTTAAATATTATTCTGAAGTATCTCCTCAGATAATGCAGATAACTTATCAAGTTCCTTTTTTTGCCCTCAGACTTAACCCACAGTAATCATTGCTTCTTAACTGCTCTGGACAGAACAAAACCTGAAATGTAATTTATTTTAAGAATATAATCACTTATTGATTACTCTTTTTCTCAAGAAGATGGAATCAGTGTATGAGCTTTTACGAAGAAAGCCCAGGATGGTTTTTATACTCTGAATTTAGTTCAAATCCATTCAAACCCTCTTTATAAAACTACCATTTCGGGCATTGTGTTGGAGATAATCATTATTTTTAAAAAGGATTCATCATATTGCTTATGTGAAAAAATTTGCAGTAGGCAGACAATATTTAATAAGTAAATCAATAATGTTCATTTCAGGGAAAAAATTAGGTATAGAATATAGCTGGGGAAGATAATAAAATAAGATCAAATACTAAATCTCAGAACTGATGAACCATTAGGGATAATGCAATTCACTGCGGTGGCAGGCTGCAGTGTTATTAGGAAACTTACATCATAAAATGCTGTGTAAATGCAAATTCAACCTAATTTTTCATATGATTAAAACACGAGGAAAATAAGTCCCAGCATAATGGAATGTAACATTTGTTACTTTAGTGAAGCAAGGTTGGGGAGGAGAACTACCTCAGCTCAGGAGAATTTTGCTGTGAGGATATGACCAGTTTGCAGAAAAGTTAACTTGCTGGAGGACCGAACATACTACCCACGAGTTCCTCTAAATGTTTGCAATAAAATGCAGTTAAACATTTTAAATTGGGGAGGAATCTTCAATATATTTTAGCCCTGTGTTTTCTCTCCTCTTTCGAAGGAGCTACTTAGGGTATTGCTTATAAGAGATCATCTGACTTCTTAAACTGTCTTATGGATCGGAAATGGCCCCCAAAGACTCATGTGTTCAGAGATGGGATTTTTGGCAAGTGATTGCATCATAAACCCAGACCACACCAGTGGATTAATCCACTGGTAGTTGGGTGGACTACTGGGAAGTAGGACTTAGTTGGAGAATGCAGGCCACTGGGGGTGTGCCTGGAAAGGTTTATCTTCTATTAGGCTCCTTCCCTCTTCTCTCTCTCCTCCTGCTTCCATGAGTTGATTAGTCTACCAGCTCTCCTCCGCCATGTCCTTCCACCATGACGTTCTGCCTTACCTCGGACCCAGAGCAATGTGGTCAGCCAACTATGGACTGAAACCTCTGAAACCATGAACTAAAACAAACTTTTATTCCTCTGAATTATTTTTTGCAAGTATTTGTCACAGCAATGAAAGGAAAACACAAACTGAGGGGCTGGCCTGCTGTTTCAAAGTTGGCGTTGTCAAAATACTTTGGGTTTTATGGGTTCTGAAGGTAATTATAGCTTCCACTTATTGATAGTGGTGTTAGTATTGTTTGATACTTCCTAGTATATACAAGGTTCTTTCCCATATTATGCTCTGTTAGAGTCTGCAAACAAGTCTGGATGGCACCTGGCATTTTGCCAGAGGGAGTGGTTTGTGAAGTAATGCCAGGGAGCCATTAAGTGTGGAGATTCCTTATTGGTTGACTGCTGTATCTAGTTTATGTTAATTAAGATAAGCTGTGTGGAATGTATAAATACCTCTGTTGTCCTACAATAAACAGCTCCGACTCCTGCTGTATCAATCTGCACAAGTTGCTTGTCAACCCCCTGGTTATTTTGCTGCAGCCGGACTGCAGCAATGCTCTTTCAAATATTTGAATGAAGTGATTTTGCTTCCCATTGACTTTTCTTCTCCATGCTAAATATCTCCAGAGTGCGTGCGCTCGCTCTCGCTTTCTCTCTCTCTCTCTCTCTCTCTCTCTCTCTCTCTCTCTCTCTCTCCAGGGATTCAATCCAGGGGCGCTTAATTACTGTCACACTCTCAGCCCTTTTTACTTTTTATTTAGAGACAGGGTCTTAGTAAGTTGCTAAGGGACTCCCTAAGTTGCTAAGGCTGTCCGTGAACTCAATATCCTCCTACTTCAGCCTCCTGAATTGCTGGGATTACAGGTGTGCGCCATCACACCTGGTTTCTTCAGTTCTTTCGACAGTTCTTCATTTATTTCATGATTCGATGTCTGTCATGTTCTTTCTAAAGCTTTTGTGTCCTGGTCATTGTTCTCCTCCAGAAAATGCACAACCAGTTGCTGAGGATCATTGAGAAGGTTATGTCCATAAATAACCCCAAGCTTCCCTCTGTGTTTCTACCAAAGCTCAGTAGGGTGGTCCTTGCTTTGTCCATATATTTGACGTCATCAGTGCAGTTTCTTTTACATTTGGTTATATCTGTGATATGGAAGATCAATGGGAAGAAGGGAAGGACAAAAACATTTGAGGTGTTTCAGTAGCCGAAAGGGAGGTTTTGAAAATATGAACAAAGTTAATTCTAGCATAAGTAAGATGTGCAAAATGGAAGGGTTATATACCAAATATCTTGGTAACTGAATATAGACAACTAGAGAGAGTAGAAAAATGATTCAGATATTTCTAACTTGGGTGACAAGGTTGATTGATATCCTGATCTTAGAAACAGTATAGGGAAATTTATGCTGGATGTAAGTAGCCTGTCCAAAAAAAGCAGTAAGTGAGGAATCATATAGAATGGGGACATGGGTAAGCTGCTTGCAAAGACACTTAAGATGAAGATTCCCATTTGTTGATGAAAATATGGATAATTATTGAAGCCGTGAAACCATGAGAGCAGCACAGGGAGATCTGTGCTGAACACCAAGGGAAAGGTACTGATTTGTACTTGCATTTCAAAGAAGCCACAGAAAGGGAGGGGTGGAGAAATTGAAGCTGGTTACCATGCTGTACTGGCATGGAAATAACTTTACTTTTATGGTAGACAGCATGAACTGGAAAGGTGACTGCCAAAGTTTCTTGCTATGTAGATGTTGGATTGAGAACTCATCTGTCCAGGGTAGAGCTCAGGCTACCTCAAATTAAGTTTTATAGTTCTGTTCTCAAGTTCCAGTGAAGTCAATACCCTATAGGTCCCTGACCTCATCTGGCTTTTAGAATATAGTTAGCATTTATGATAATTGTTGTTTATTTTAAAGCTTCTAGGCGATCTGATTTTCCCCCTTTCCTCTGTAGAACCTGGAGATACATGCTGGGCTTCATGGTCAAAGCCATGGAGGCCAGTCATTGAGGGCAGAAGGTTCTAGACTTAGGCTCCTGCTTTCTCCCTTTGATGAGCTCCAGGGCCTAGGAGCAGGTTCTCCAATCGAATTTCTCTGCTTCAAATTGTGAACAAGCATCACTAGCACTACATTCAGATTGACTTCACTTATTACATCATTTTTAGCAGGTAGTGATTAATCCTAACCTCCCTAGGTGACTGGATGAAAGGGCAGAAGTCTCTTGTAGTCCTGAAAATCAGTTTCCATCCATCTCAATTCATACCTTTCGGAACCATCTGAAATTTCTTCTCTGCTCATTCATCTCCACAAAGATATTTAGGGATGGCAATTTTGCTTTCTGAACCCAAACTCAAGATACTAGTTGAGCAGAAAAGAACATTTTTGCCTATTTTTTTTTTTTTGCCAAAAGAAAAAAAAAATGTGGAAGAGAACAATTACAGAACAATCGATCATTTCTAGGGGATAAAGAAAGATGCCATTTGAAATTAAGGCTGTTTTTAGAAAATAAGGCATGTATGGAACAAATACCTTTTATAACAAAGAACATGCACAGCCCATGGACGTGGAACAGATGTGCCCTCTCGCTCCAGAGTAAGCAAGGCAACTGAAGATCAGCATGGGCTTAAATGCAAGAATACCATAAGGATTCTGACTCCATTGCCTGCTTTGTGGTCAATGCCCAGGTTTTACATGCCTTTGAATGAAATATTCTTTTATTAAGACCAAGCCAGTGTTTCTCAACTCTGGATGAAAATTTAAATCACCTGAAGAACATAGATTGCTGATTCTTGCCCAGAGTCTGTGGGGCCAAATTTGGCAGTTTGACAATTAAAACAACTTCCCAGATGATTTTCATGTTCCACCAAAATTCAGATTCACTATTCTGTATAAGGTAAAAATACAACCAGCCTCTGAAAAGTGCTCAGTGTACTCATAATGAACAAAACACCACAAAAAGACCTACCCCCAAAAAAAGAAGAGATAGAGTTGATTTAATTGAGCTCCTCATACCTACTGTAGGGTTTGGGGTTCATCTCTGCCTTTTACTCTTTGAGGCTAAGGTATTTTCTGTGTTTTGTGGATGATTTATCTGCTGTACTACCCTATGGGGGATGTTTGCTTACTTCTGGGTAATTTAACTTTCCATGAGAATTTTAATTGCCCAACTTTTTTCTTCATAAAGATACTGTAGAAAGATACCCTTTTTAGCCTGTTCAAGTGGAAACAGAAACATGCCAATTAAGTAGTTGGCCTGATTGCAGAGGGTTTTATAGGAAATAAGCACTTCATGCTGATGAATATTTTAATGATGGGCATATATTAACTGATTCAGAAGTGTGGTTACATTAAAAAGTAAACTTAAAATTATATGCCTCTTTTCTTTCAGGGCCTAGAAATCTTAAGATGTGAATAGTTCAGATGGATCGAAGCCTGATTTGTCAACTTGTAAGGGTAAAAGAAATTGAAGTTAAAGCGTAAAAGTTAAAGGGTAAAAGACCGGGTGTTGTAAAGTTTCTAAGCTGCAAGGTCTGAGTTAAAATGTAAAGGATTAGGTATTGTTAGGTTTCTATGCTACCTGCAAAACCTGAAATTTCTGTAGCTGTTAAGACAATGCTTGGAACTGCCCAGTAAATATTTCCCCTGACCGCCTGGTTGTTTAATAAGGGCTCTGTGTGGTTGCACGCAGGCCTTGCAGGGCCTGAACCAATCAGTTTGAATGTGTACTCTCCTTAGGAATGACCTATCACTCCAGCCTGACCTGTTCCCGCCAATGAATGAACTAATCATGTTTAGGAGTTGTTGTTCAATTTTCCCGCAACTCATGATGATTTGTTCTGATGTATACAAAGCCCTCCGCCCTCCCCAAAAAGTGTACTTAAGCAGTGCTCAGTCCCTGCTCGGGGCTCTGGGCTGCTTTCCCTTCTTGAGTGGGCACGGAGCCCCAGCATGCTGGTTCAATAAATCCCCCTTCTGCCAATTGCATGAGTGGTCACTTGGTGGTCTCTTTGTCCGACGTTTCGCCGGACCCTTACAAACTCTATAGTGTATGAGCATTCAAAGTACAGTAAAATTCCCTGAGGAGGATCCTCCTCACCAGATCTCCTAGGTTTTAGAAGCTCTGTCATCTCCCTGTTGATTATCTCCCTGAGTTTTCTTGCATGTTTAATGGTTTTCCACTCCCTACATAGGAATGTGAGCTCAATGAGGGAAGGGTGTTGTCTATTTGGTCATTAATACATTCTTAAGGCCTGAATCAACTACAAGCATACAAAATGCCCTCAATAAATGTCATTGACCGAATGTCAGGGAGCCAGAAAAGCAATTTCTGGAGACTTTATTGGGTACCATACTATACCAGGCCATTCTCATAAGCTTCATACACAATATGATGTGGCTGAATAATTGTGAGTCTCAGAAGTAGAACAACTGGTTTTGAATTCTAGCGCTGTTGTATCTTGGTGAATCTGTACAATCAGTGTCATCCAGAATGGGATAATAAGATGAGCACAGCAATAAAACTTTTTCCTAATGAATTAGGATATGGATTAGGGAAGTTCTATAGGCAAATAAACTAATTTATTAACAACTACTTTGCTGTTTTCTCGGGACCTTATTATAGTAATGTGTTTGGTGGTATTGATTTGTAAATACTATGACCAGAGAGTAATAGCCAACCAGCATCAGTGGTAATCTTCAGGGCAGGTAAAAGAGAAAAATAATCTAAAATTATTCAGTCTGGTGCTTTCATGCCTCACTTCCTTTCAGTGTTTCCCTGGCCTATCTCTCACATAGGATCCTTCACTTGATGTAGCTATAATTCATAACATAAACAGCAGTGTGTGCAAACATAGCACAGTGCTTACAGTGTTATATTGAAGGTATCTGTTAAAGTACCTCCAAGTACACTATGCTAGAAGCATTTTTGAAAGCTCAGAATACGTGTTATTTTCAGTATCCACATTTCACACAATACTTGTATATAATAACTCAGCTGCTCAATCCATATTTGTTCAGCCAAACCAAGACATTCTCTATTCCCCATTCCCCATTTTACTTTTTCTTCAAATTACCAGCAAAACATTCATTCTGAGACAAATTCTTCTTGGATTTCCTTGAAATACTCACACAGTGAAATCACATGAAATAAATAAGATATTCAACCTCAAAAAATGTATGTTAAGAGCTTAAGCAGTACAGAATAGACTTAATGAAGTGAGCTGTCCTAAATAACCTCATAGTGTTCACATTTTACTTTTAATTTTATTTTCTCTGAGGCCCTGACAATGATGACTGTCAGAAGCAATGCAATTAGAGAAGATGATCCTTCTTTTTCATTCACAAAAGAATGGTTTGTGGAGCAAGTAGCTTACTGTACATTAGCCATATAAATTGACTTATTAAAATGAAAAAAGATTCTCCAATATAAAAATTCCTTAAAGCCTCACTTTCACTGAAGTCTATAATTTCTTCACAGCTTTTTAGAAAATTGGTTGATTCTCTGATTTCAAAATTGAGTGAGATGCAGGCACAAACTATGAGAAGATATTTTTTATTAAATTACCTACTTGCTTATCCATGCAATAGATTTCATTATAATTTTCATGAGTTTTCCGTATAGATGACCCAACCATGTGTTCTAGAGTTAGAAGGAGTTAAACATGAATTCAGTCCCTATCACTTATAAGTTATGTGACCTTAGATTAGTTACTGAACTCCTCTGAGCCTCCATTCTTTTATAATGTAAAACAAATATTATTACCCATATAAACTTTATATATCCATTAATTTTGCTGAAGTAACAACAGCTAATAATAACAGCTAATAACAATGTTTTTTATATTACATGAAAGACGCATATCCATCATGGCTGTGCACAAAATTCTGCATCCTCCATGTCCTCTCATGTGGGGACTCAGGCTAAAAAAAGTAATCTCACCCTCAGCATGCCATTTTCTTGACAGAGTAAAGAGAATGATAAATGGAGGCAGCACCAATGCATAGAAACTCATGTGTCATCCTCATTCCATCATCAAAATGAGACCAATGTTCATGGGGGCAGGTGTATAATATCAGCTTCTAGCAGGCAACTAGGTCAAAGAGTGACTAAGTGAGATTTTGTTGCATTATAGCTTAGAACAAAAACAATTCATTGAGTTCTCTCTCCCTTGGATTGCACATCTAACTGGGATCCACTATGTCATTATTCTCTGGTTGAGTCTTAACCAATGTCTGCTTGTGGTCTATGTGTTTGTATTCAGTTGGTCAGACTAGGGTCTGGCTGTTCCCTTATGGCCTCCCTGACATGTCTGGTTTTTGACTTGCTGTCAGCTGGGGCAAGGGGATTACTGTATTTTGAGTTTCACTAAGTACTATAGCCTGGACTTCTTCACAGGACAACAGAGTTAAAGAGAGTGAGAGGCTAGCCCCAAACCTCAAGTGCCTTCTACATCTCTGTTCATGTCAGACTTTGTATTGCTCCACCAAATAGACAATGTCATATGGAGAAAATCTGGAGACATAGCTTTATGGCAGGAACTGCCAATATCATTGCAGATGGTGGTAGACTGAAGACAAGAAATAGTTTGTGACCATTGTTTTTAATCCACTGTCCACAACAACAGCATGTAAAATCCTCTTAGATGGATTGGAAACTTGTGAAATGCATTATGATCTACCATCACTTTCTTTCTTGAGCACAAATATTGACTTTTTTCACCAATTAATGAAACCCTCCACCAAAGGAATGAACCCCAAAGGTCACATCCAATCTCAGCATCAGGCTCAAAATGTAAGGTCTGCCTTGGGTTTAGATGTGGCTCTACTTGGTCTGGGGTTTTACAACAAACTAAGTAGTCAAGTTCCCTGCATACTGCCTCTTACTCCTGTTTCCATACAGCCAGGAAGACTGGCAGAATAACCACAATCCAAGCTCCCTTACAGAGAAGGAAGGAGAGAGTGGCAACCACTGAAACTCCTGATCCTTAGATGCTTCCTGAATTCCTGCTGGGAACACGCTGAAGGTGTTGCTATGTAATAACAAGGACTTCTCCCTTGGAGGCCCACTTCCCATTGCTCTCCTTGGGTGCTTCTGAAGAAGATGTTGGAGGATATGCCTTCCTCAGATGCTAACCTGCTTAACTAGACTGTTTCCTGCCCACAGAAGATTGGAGTCCATGAAGATGCTTAAGAGCTCACAGAGGAACTGTTTGACTTAATCAAGGCTGCCAAGGTTTTGGGCAACACCTCTCTCTCTCTCTCTCTGTTTTTCTCTTTCCCTCCTTTCTCTTCTTCTTCATTACCATCCTGTGAGTTTATCAGGCTTCTATAGGACCATACTGTAATTAATTTATTTACCTCAAACTATGTTTTTCCAGTGGGAAAAATTTCATGACAACCAACTTAGATAAAATGTTTAAGGAAAGATATAAAAGTCATATCCTTGAATTGCTGTTTGTTTTAACCTATCTTAATTTAAATCTTAATCAGACTTAGATGCTTCCTGAATTCCTGGTGGGAACACGCTTGGCTCCAAGACTTTCTCAGTTTTATTTATTTATTAGAGAAGAGAAATATTTCCAGTTTCCAATCCTGAAATTCCCAGAATTTCTAAATAATCTCATTTTTTCCCATTTATCTTTTCTGGTAAACAGGTTTATTCTTTTTCGGGCCTCTTATTTCTTTTAATACTCTAACTACTGTAGCTCACATCTTCAATCATACTAACAATGTTCTGTATCAAAAATGTGTTCACCCAGAGCTGTGAATTAATTGAGTATATCATCTACTTTTTCAGTTATCACATATGAAATGTTTGCTAAATGCTTCACGATTGCCTCACTATCAGCTTTTCAGGTTCTAACAATATTTTTCTTTTGCCATCCTTTGACTTTCAAGCCAATCCCTTCATTTTAGCTTCATTGTTTTACCAGCATTCCATTTTAAGTACCATTTTCTACATTAGTTTGTTTTGTCCTACTACCTAGCAACACCCAATTCTTAGTGGCATTCAACAACATATATTTATTTCTCCCTCATTTACATGAAGGCTGGAGACTGGCTAAGGGTTTGCTTTGGCTAAAGTTCTGCCAAGACTAAAGGTGGCTTGGTCTAACTCATGTATCTGTTCCCAGCTTTCCAGGTGTCTTCTTATGATGGAACTAAGCTATATCCATCTTGTGTCAGGAAAAGAGAACAAGGGAGGGGCTGAGCGGACTCATGCAGTCACACTGATGCCTCCTACATGGGTAGAACTTGGATAACAGTCCTGTTCCCGGGGCCAAGTCAGTTATGTGAGCAAGGATAGCATCAACATATTAGCAGATAATTTTCCACAGATGGTCAGCAAACCACAGAATTGAGGCCGGAAGCAGGCCTCTCTAGTATGGGAAATGAAGGGCATGGTAGTAATAAAATCTACCACGATTAGAAAGAAGAGCTGTGAGGACTCAACGATACAATTTTTAGTGCACTGATTAATGACTTCTGCAAACTGAGCATACCTTTGTAATTAGCACCCTTACCGAAGAATGGTCATTGTGAGTCAAGAAGGGGTCCTCATGTCCTTGTCTCGGACATGCTGGATGTCTAAGAACGAGGGTTACTTGAATCTTCTTCTACTTTCTACAAATGGAACCTATGGGAAGCATTTGTGTGTGTGTGTATGTGTGTGTGTGTGTGTGTGTGTGTCTGTGTGTGCTAATTTTTCTCATTTCCTGTGACATTTCCTGTGAGGTGTGTGAGTGTCATCCTGGTTATTTATATAGTTGCAGACTGTTCATGCTCATTCTGTCACAGCACTTTGTTGTGCATGCACACCATGATTTATAAGTTTATGCTACTATTGGATGTATGGGGATTAAAGATCTGAGGTACAGGTGGTAAAGATTTTATCTCATCCTGTAGGCTCTCTACTCATGTTCTTGTTTGTTTCCTTTGCTGTGAAGAAGCATTATAGTTTGATGCCATCCCACTTGTTGATTCCTGATTTGTACTTCTTGTGCTTGAGGAGTTTTATTGAGGAAGTTTGTTCCTGAGCCAACATGATGGAAAGTTGACGCTATTTTTTCTTCTAGTAGCTGCAGGATCTCTGGTCTAATGCCAAGGTCCTTGATCCACTTTAAGTTTTGTACATAGTAAGATATAGAGGTTCAATTTCAATCTACTACATAGAGATTTTCAGTTTTCCCTGCACCATCTGTTGAAGAGGGTATGATTATGGCATCTTGGTGTTGTATGAGACAACTATATTTTTGTTGGTATGTCTCTGTGTCATCTATTCTATTCCATTAGTCTTCAATTCTATTTTTGTGCCAATATCATGCTGTTTTTATTACTGTAGCTCTGTAGTAAAATTTAAGGCCTGGTATTCTGATGTATTCTGCATGACTTTTTTCACTAAGGATTGCTTTGAGTATTCTAAGCCTCTTACTTTTACAAATGATTTTCATGATTTCTTTTCCTATTTCCATGAAGAACATCATTGGTATTTTAATGGAAATTACATTAAATCTGTGTAGCACTTTTGGTAGTATGGCCATTATGACAATATTAATTCTGCCTATCCGTGAACATGGGAGGTCTTTTCATTTTCCAAGGTCTTCTTCAATTTCTTTTTTTATTGTTACAGTTACATTGTAGAGGTCTTTCACCTCTTTTTAGATAGAGTTCCAACTATTTTTTTTTTCTTTTGAGGTTATTGGGAATGCAATAGTTTTCCTGATTTCTCTTTCACCTGAACCATCATTGATGTATAGGAATGCAATTGATTATGGGTGTTAATTTTATATCATGCTTCTTTCCTGAATTTGATTATGAGATTTTTGGTGGAGTATTTTGAGTCTTCTAAATATAGAATCATGTCATTGGCAGATACGGATAGTTTGAGCTTTTCTTTTCCTATTAGTATTCCTTTAATTTCTTTCTTTTGTCTAATTGCTCAGGCTAGGGTTTCAAGGACTATGTTGAATAAAAGTGGAGAAAGAGAGTAGGCCCAGCTCTTCATCATGTTGGCTCAAGAACAGCCTTCCTCAATAAAACTCCTAAAGGACAAGAAGTAAAATCAAGAATCAATAATGGGATGGCATCAAACTAAAAATCTTCTTCACAGCTAAGGAAACAATCAAGAACATGAATATAAAGCCTACAGAATGGGAGAAAATTTTTACCACCTGCACCTCATATAATCTTTAGAATATGCAAAAAATTAAAAAACTTAACACCAAAAAAAAACAAGAACCCAATAAATATATGGAAAAAGGAACTGAAAAGGCACTTCAGAGAAGACATACAAGAGGTCAACAAATATGTGAAAAAAATGTTCAACATCTCTAGCAATTAGATAAATGAAAATTAAGACTATATACAATTCTGTCTCAATCCAGTCAAAATGGCAATTATTAAGAATAAAGGTAACAAGTATTGGTGAGGATATGGGGGAAAAGGCACACTTATACATTGCTGGTGGGATTTCAAATTGGAGCAGCCACTCTGGAAAGCAGTATGGAGATTCCTTAGAAAACTTGGAATGGAACCACCATTTGACCCAGTTATCACACTTCTCAGCTTATACCCAAAGGACTTAAAATCAGCATACTACAGTGATGCAGCCACGCCAATATTTATAGCAGCTCAATTCACAATATCCATGCTATGGAACCAAACTAGGTGCCTTACAACAGATGAATCAGATGACTGGATGAAGAAAATATGATCTGTAAACACAAAGGAATATTAGTCAGCTATAACAAAAAATGAAATTATGTCATTTGCTGATAAGTGGATGGAACTGGAGACTATCATGTTAAGTGAAATAAGCCAGTCCCCCAAAAACAAAGGCCAAAGTTCTCTCTGATATATGGATGCTAACCCTTAACAAGTGAGGGTAGGGAAAGGAATTATAGAAGTTTATTGGATTAGACAAAGAGGAATGAAGGAAAGGGAGGGGGAATGGGAATAGGAAAGACAGAAGAATGAATTGGACATAAGTTTTCTATGCTCACATATGAATATACAACAAGTGTAACTCCACATCATGTTCAACCACAAGAATAGTATTTAAATGATAATGGATTGCACTCCATGTATGTACAATATGTCAAAATGCACTCTACTATCATATATATCTCAAAACCATAAATTATTTTTAAAAATGATATAATTATTTAGGTGTGGTGGTGCATGCCTATAATCCCAGAGGCTCAGGAGCCTGAAGCAGTGCGAGTTCATAGCCAGCCTTAGCAAAAGTGAGGCACTAAGCAACACAGTGAGACCCTATCTCTAAATAAAATACAAAATAGATTGGGGATGTAGCTCAGTGGTTGAGTGCCCCTGAATTCAATCCCCGTTACACCCCTTCAAAAAATTATATATTTTAATAAAAACCCAACCAAAAAAAAATAAAGAAAGAAAGAAAACAGAAAAAAAAAAAAAGAGTTTAAGATCCGGCTGCAATCTTAAACTGGCTGGTTATGCCATATTATATTTTCGCCCTTTCTCTTTCCTATTTGAGATTTTATGGTTAAAATAAACATCCAAATGCCTTAGCTCAATTTTAAACTCAATATAAGTGCATATGAGAGGTTGAAGAGGAGTTATTTCTTAATTATCTATTTTATTAACTTCATATTTACTTAAGTGTCTTCTACCAGGTAACTTTGTCACCATCAGAAAGAGCTTGCTCATCTTTAGGTTTTCAATTTCAAATAACACACTGGGTTTGTACTCTATAATTCTAATAAAATATTGCTCTCTAATATTTCTAAATTTATTATAAACCTGGGGTTATAACTAACTTTGTTATAAATTACCCAAGATTAAATTTCAAATTTAATTCAGTCATATTTAGAGTCTTAGAATCAGAATCTACTCAGAGTGTTTTGTTTTAGTTAATAAAAATAAAGATTTTATTTTCTTGTTATTTTTACCATTGCCCTTTGGCTTGCTTAGTGCCTGATAGCAAGTATCTGAATATTTTTAGCCAAGCCTGATTTAAAGATTTCCATAGGGCTTAGCTTCTGACTGGATATTACCTAGGAGGCACCAAGCCAAATGTTTATTACACTCCCTGGTCACAACCTTGGTCTTCCCCTCCAGCTAATGTCAACTCTAATCAAATTGGACTGGTAGCAAGGTCTTTTGTCTGCAGTCACTTCTTTAGAAAACTTGAAAGTTTTATATATTTTTTTTGCCTTCAAGGAAGCACAGAAGAAGCATATCCATTCTTTTGTTTTAAAGCAAGCTGAAACGTGTTTGCTTCTAAATAGTTCTGCCCCTGAAATGCCAAATGCGAGGTTGTTTCAAAAACTGATCTAAATTTAATAAGGTTTATGCTATGGTAGGTAATAATAGCAATGATAATAGCGATAATAATCATTATAAGAACAATTAATATTGATTGAGTGACAACATTATGCCAGGCCCACAGTGATAGAATGCCGTGAGACATGTTCTCTTCCTCCAAGAATCTAACAGGCTGTTGAACATGTAAAGACAATTCCAGATCCACTGCAAACACAGTGATGGGAACATTCCGGGCAGGTTAGGAAATCACAGATTTCCCCAAACCTAGTTCACTAGAACCTCATGGAGGAAAACATTAGTGTTATGGTCCAAATTATGAGCAAGTAGTATAAAGTATATAAGAAAGAAATCTGTTACATTATGAAAAACTGCTGTGGTTCTTTGTTTCTGGGATATATCAAATGAAATAACTTCTTTTTAGATGGAACATAAGAAATAGAAAGATCTTTGAGTTTCAAGGAAAAACTAAGTTTGAGTTTCTGCCATGATAGCAGACTTTTCATTCAGTCTTTGCCTATCTAGCCCAATGTCTACAAATCTATGCTTATTTATTATAAATCAACTTCCTAATTCTACAGGTAATTCATTTATCTCTTTCTTTTTTTCCTTTCTTTCTTTTTTGGTAACATGGATTGAACCCATGGGCATTTTACTGCTCAGCCACATCCCCAGTCCTTTTTCATTTTATTTTATCTTTAAGAAGTTTTTATTTTGAGACAGGGTCTTATCAAGTTGGTTAGGGCCTCACTAAGTTATTGAGGCTGACTTTGAACTCGTGATCCTCCTGCCTCAGCCTTCTGAGATGCTGGGATTACTGGCCTGTGCCCATCTTGATTTCTTAATTGTGATCATGCATATGGAATGGCCCTTCATATCTTTTGTACATTAGGGTAGATTCTAAGAGATAGCTACATACAACTTAAGAACCACCCACCTTACATAAGACATTTAAAACTACCCACACACTGTATTTGGCTTCATGTTTGTACTTCTTTATTCATAAGCAGTGAAGTCAGCAATATTATTCAGTAAAGGATTAGATGAAACACAATTTAGGGTCTAGGGCCAAGATACAAAGCTTAATTTGCTATGTAGAAACATACAGAATTGTTTAAAATGTAAAAATATTGTTTTCTTGCATGCCCTACAAAAATAGGTAGCAGATTGGATTGGCCCTTTGTTCCAAATCCAAATATTACTTCTATAGATTATAATAATTAGATGTCTAAAGTACCATATTTGTACTGATACAATGTTCATAATGTATCTGTTTTTAAAATATTAAGTCCTGGCTGTTGGCATACACCCATAATCCCAGAGGCTCAGGAGGCTGAAACAAGAGGTCAGGAATTCAATACCAGTGTTAGCGACAGTGAGGCACTAAGCAACTCAGTGAGACCCTGCCTCTAAATAAAATACAAAATAGGGCTGGGGATGTGGTTCAGTGTTTGAGTGCCCCTGAGTTCAATCCCCAGGAGCCCCCTAACCAAAACAAAAGTGATTTTAAATAATGCACTATATTTAATAACAATAGTTCTAGGAATTATGTGGAAGCTGTAATTTTTTCCTCTTTGGTAGAAAGTATGTTTTAAATAACGTCCTCAAACACTTAATCCATTCTTGTAAAATATTTGTAAGACAGATACAAACATGGTAAAAGTGTCTGTATCATTGCTGTATTCTTCTGTGTTTCCATAGCTGGGCCTTGGCATTATGCACAGAGGATATTTAAAACTGAGAAACTGTGAGCCAGGAGGGTTTGCTGTGCTCAACAAAGTGGCCAAATCAATTAACAACCTCAACCCCATTGAGTCTCTCTCTCTGACACCTCAGCAGCAGAGCCAGTCACTGACCAGCTGAATCAGCTCAAAGGTTAAAAATTCTGCATCTCCAGGTGCCAGCATTGTTTAAAAGAGGTAACTTCATATGTACTAGGACAAATAACTCTTTTAGAGGGACAATCCTGTAAACAGTTTATTTTCTTGTGTGTGTGTGTGTATGTGTGTGTGTGCGCGTGCGTGTGTGAAAGAGAGAGAAATGGCTCAAGCACAGCAAAAGCAAACACCCAAATTAAAGAAAAAGGAAGGTCACAAAATGTAGTAATGATGAGGCTCCCTCATCATCTCTGTTGAGATTCTTTGCTTTTTCTTTTATGCAAATAATCTCCATTCTTTCAGCTATTTGTCAGCATGGGAGACTGTCATTGTTATGGAGATGATCCCTTTCCTACCTGTCTTTCCATCAGTGTAGCTGAAGCTAATTCAGTGCATTGATGTAAGATTATTATCGGGCTGAGCACTTATCTGACAAAATTTATGGTGATGAGTCTAGTACACATTGGATATGCCAATGCTCCCTGATCATGAGATTTTATGGCATTCCCATTAGCCGGTGACAGCTGTCAAAAATGCGGTTGTTATCGTTTTATTTCCTTCTGACATTTGAAGGTCACTTATAGTTTTAATTAAATTTTTCCTTTGTCAACTCAGAAATACCACTCAGTTTAGCTCTCTATTGGTCTTGAAGCTGAAATGACATTCCAGGAGCCAGTTATTTTAAGACTGCTTTGCTAAACTAGTTATTGCAATGATAATTATTATTGAATGCCACAAATATATATGTCTGTGACTACAGAGGATAGAAAAATAGGTTAAAAGCCCATCACATGGATGTCTTCTCTGATTGGAAGACACAGCCTCCTTCCATCTCTTGTTCCCATAACCAAGGGGTGAATGAACTCATCTGGTGTTCCACAGCTTGCTCTCCAGCCTAAGAGATGCGCTTCATGTTAAGAGAACATAGGTTCCTTCCCAGAGGAGCCTCCCCAGAGCATAGGTTCCTGGTACTTTCTTCCTTATGCTTTGACTGAGAACACTGAGAAACACTGAGAACAACAAATTCATAAGCAAATTAAAGCCTGGAGAGTAAGGCTTTACTGAGGCCAGGGCATTTGACATTGCGGTTGACAGTAACTGGCATTATACAAGAAATTGCTTCACAGTTCTGGTGTTGGTTCACAGGGGCTGGCCAACAAGAATGTTTTCACCTTGGGTAATACTGTAGTTTGTGGCAACTTCAAGCACACAGGAAAGATATCTAGCAGCCTTAGGAAAAAATGAGGTTGGAGTTGGTTTGAGTGTTGATTTGGGATTACACAGGTTCATCTCTTTTTAAGCGAAGTACCTGAGGTAGGATTTGACCAAAGAGGAAAATAAATGTTTTTCAACTACAGGACTTTCGGATTTCAGGGATGAAGCAATATTTGCAAGCTTTAAACTATAAGACAATTGAAAATGGTCTTTTTTTTTTCTTTTTCTTTTTTTCAGTATTAGTGAGTTTTGTTTTAAAGATTTAAGCCAGGCTTACTTATTCTGAACTACTTAGCTGCCCAATTCACATTCTACATTCTGAACCAGGGAAGGAAGCTTGGAGGTGTCGGCCTTAGATTCATGTGCTCAAGCGTCACTCACCATCACATGGTCCACAAAAGACAATGGGTTAATTAATAACAGATGAAGGAGAACTCTGTCCTAGGAAGCTGCTGTCCTAGGCCTAAGCATTCCCATGTTAAGACAAGAGACAGTGGAAGCCACAGTGGCATAAAACTAAAAATACTTGCTTGTAAGGAGAGCCTACTTTTTCAGCAGAATCTGCTGTCAGTCATGCATGGATACTCCAACCAGGTATGATGGCATGGCATCCTCCTTAACCTGATAATAGGAAGTTTCTAATTTATCTTGTCATCACAGTGCACAGTCTTCAGGCCACCTATATTCCAGGTAGGTCAAAACAATCTGATTTGCACTGATCTACGTAATGGCTGGGTGAAGTGGGTTAAGTGAATGGACAGGAATGGTGGAGAGATGTTTGCCCCACTCCTGGCAGGGCCTTCCATGACTATTAGCTTCATATCCCAGGCTTTTCTCCACACTGTCCGCATTTTTCTTTCTTGGTAAAAAAAAAAAAAAAAAACCTGCTTGAATGTGGTAGGAAGCATAGTGGGCACAGCTCATTTCCTCTCTTCTGTGGGATGAGCTAATTCTTGGGAGAAGCTTTTGGAGAGCTCCCTGCCTTGTCCAGGGGAGCCAGAGAGGGGCTGCTTCACAGTTGTGGTGTTCGATTGCTGGATAAGTCTGTCTCATTCTAGAACTCAGCATTAGGAAGTCCACTTGCCTACAGATATGAGGCACCCCATTCCATTTCAATGTTATTATGATAAATTCTCATCTGCTGATTCTCTTATAGGATAGTAGGTCCAAATGTGGATAGAAAAAGGTGATTTGGAGGTCTCTTGAGAACTGTAATGTCCCATGGTGACACACATAATATCCCCTTTTGAAACATTTATTGTACTTGTTAATGCTGGGTTACTGTCTTTAGTTTACCTTCTTGAAATCCTACGAGGGCAGACACCTGTCTTAGTAAGAATAGCAGCTATATTTGTTGACTCTTACTCTAAGCCAAGTACTCTGGAATTAAACTCACATGCCTTTTACAGGCAATGATTCCTCCAAATGTTGTGCAGGAAGTGCTGCTATTATTTCAAATTTTGAGACTGTAGATAGACTTTGAAGCTTGGTGATATGCCCAGCTCAAAGGAAGTGGCAGAGCAGGGATTCAGGTCCTGCAGTGTAACTGTGATCACTGAGTACTCTTCACCACACTGTCTCTTTACCACTTCTCTTCTTCTGCTCCATACATTACTGGCACACACTGTTGTTGAATCAATGAGTCAATATAAGTAGCTTAAAGAAGGAAGGGTACTACAGAGAAATGCAAATCAGAGAAGACAATATTTCCATGTTTTACATGAGAGATTACTGTGCTCAATTTGAACACATAGCACAATTAAGGGGAATCCATGCAGTAGATTGATGTATTAAAAAGTAATTTTGGGTTGGGATATAGCTCAGTGGTAGAGCACCTGTCTGGCATGTAAGAAGACCTGGGTTCAATCTCTAGGACTGCATTATAAGTAAGTATATAAGTAGCTTTAATTGAAATCAAGAAAACAAAATTATAAAGGTGGGCCAGAAGGAAGACTCTTGAGTCAGGGCCTTTGGCAGTTTTCAAAGTCAGCACATACAGAAGGCCATCCCCAGAAGGAAATATGGGGTGTGGGGAAAGGGAAAGCATGATGCTGGGAGGGGAGAAGCATTATGTGACTTACGTCTTGCAATAAAAAGAACTGCGGCATTTGTGCCAAGCCAGACTGCGGCAAGCCATCCTGTTTGAAAGGTAGAAGTTTGCTTTATTTCCACATAACATGGTCATATGTGTAGAAAATTCTAAATATTACACCCCCACTCTCACATGCCTATCAAAACTGTGAGACAAATTTATAAAGTTTTAAGACACAAGATCAATACACAAAGTTAGGGATGTTTCTAAACAGTAACAATTATTAATGCAAGAAGAAAATTAAGAGAAAAATTTAATTCATAATAGAAGCAAAATAATGACTATTTAGGAAATTAATCAACAGGGTGAATAGCTTATATACTAAAAGCTATAAAGTGTTTCAGAAAGATTTTTTAAAAGGCAAAACTAAATGGAAAGACATTTCATGTCCATGGGTTGGATAGCAATACTACCCAGAGTGATCTATATTTTAATGTAGTCTCCACTAAAATTTTGGTAATTTGCAATTTTTCCATAAATACAGAAAAACCCATCTTAAAGTTCATATAAAATCCCATAGAACCCCAAAGGCCAAAAAAGCCTTGAAAAAGGGACAACTTGAAGGTATCTTCCTTCCTTGATTTTAAAACTTACCACAAAGCTGCAGTAATCAAAACAGGTCATATTGACATAAAAGCAAATACATAGATCAATGAAACAGAATAAAATCCAGAAACACTCACTTATATATTTAAATGATTCTCAGCAGTTTCCTAGGACAAGTCAATGGAGAAAGGGCAGTCTTTCAACATATAATTTTAAGAAAGCTAAATATTCACAAGCAAAAGAATAAAGTTGGACTTTTACCTGATATTATATGCAAAATTAATTCAAAAGGGATCAAAGTCCTAAATGCAATAGTCAACACAAAACACTTAGAAAATATGTGGAAAGAAAGTGTGACAATATTGAATTTGGCATGACTTCTTGGATGGTACCAAGAATACAAGTAACAAAATAAAAAGACAAATTATACTTAATGAAGACTTTTTTAGAATCAAAAACAATATCAGCAGAGTAAAAAATGCAACCCGTGAAAAAGGAGAAAATATTTGCAAAAAATATATCTGATTTGGAATTAATGTATAAGATTTATGAAGAATTCCTACAATCTAACCACCACCAGAAGAAAAACATTACTATGTTTCTGACAACATACTTAAATAAAGATTTCTCCAAAGAAGATAATCAAATGGCTAATAAACACATGAAAAGATGCTCAGCATCACTAATCACGAGGGAAATACACATCAAGACTTTACTCAGATACCACTTTATACATATTAAGTTGGTTATTATTAAAAAAGTAATACAAAAAAAGAGAGAAAAGAAACCACATGATAACAGAATGTGGTGAGGATGTGACCAAACTTTAGTACTTGCTCATTGTCTGTGGTAGTATAAGAAGGTGCAACCTCTGTGGAAAGCTGTAGAATGCCTTCTCAAAACAGTAACCTAAAATGACCATAGGAGCCAATAATTCTATTTCAGGATAGATATCCCACAGAATTGAAAACAGGGACTCAGAGAGACACTGTACACCCCTGTTCACGGCAGCATGATCCACAGTAGCCAAATCCTTGAAGCAATCCAAGTGTCCATATGCAGATGAATGAATCAATCAAATGTGGTCTATGAATAGCATGGAATATAATTCGGCCTCAAAAAAGAAGGACATTTGATACATCCTACAACATTGATGAACTTTGAGAAATTTATGCTAAATGAAAGATAGCTGTCATATATGTATGATATATCTGTAGTAATGAAATTTATATACCAGAAGTAGAATGGGGATCACCAGGGGTTGATAGGGAGTTGGGGATTATTGTTTAGTGGATACAGTTTCAGTTTTGCAAGATGAAAATATTCTGTGGACAGAGGGTGGTGATAGTTGCAGAACATTAAAAACAGTACCACTAAACTAGACTCTTAAAAATGGAAAAAATGGTACATCTGATGCTATGCATATTTTATAATAAAGCTAAATAAAAAAGATGACATCAGGAAGCAAAAATAAATATTCATTTTTATTCACATATGAAACTAGCATGTCTGTTGGACTGTTTTCCGGATCTGAGCAGGGCCCTGATGATTTGGAATTGGCTTGCTCATGCACAGGGCTTGTTTCAAGGGCACAGGAACCAAGTGTGCTCAGAAGTCGCTTTGGTCTTTCTGTGTGTCTGTGGGCTGACGTACCAGAGCAAAGTTGTCACTGTAATCACCTACAAACCCACCCAGGCTTGTTTACGTGTTCACATTGTGGTTGCAGGGTTCAGAGAATGGGGAGTGTGATGAGAGGGGGAGAGATGCTCTCTTCTTTTTCTGGGGTGGAAGCATTGGAGAGATTGTTTACTGCTCTGAAGACAAGAAATATGCCCAAGCTCTTTGAGGGAATGTGAGATTCATTTGGGAGAACCTGAAAGACAACATATTTATAAGGGTACACATCCTGGTTAGTCAGGGCTGTGGCACCTTCTCTCTGTATTTAAGGTACCCATCTCCCGTGGGCTTAGATTGCCCTACATCTATTTTACATGAAGCATGTTTTAAGAAGCTCAACCTTCTACCTATCTGAAAGTTTCCAGTTGAGAACAGAGGTCTTTTTTCTTTCTCTTCAGTTTTAAAGTTCTTGTATTTAGTTGAGGTTTTAAAATATGATATGATTTTGTCATCCTTTATATTAAATATTCATCATGTTTGGGTCATCAGGTGTGAAAATAAATGAGATTGGAGTTATTAATTTGAAAAAAAGAAAGTATAGTCCCACAGCATTGATTTTAAATAGAATATAAACACAAATTAACAAGAAAATAAATCAGGAAGAAAAGTGCCTGCTTTCAAGAGAGCCTGGTTCATAGAGGAGCAAAATGATGGCTTTCAGCAACCTCAGCAACCAAGCTCTGGGTATTGGTGAAATCACCTTCCCTCAATAATTTTACAACTGAATTCTTCAAGCAGATGAGACACAGTCTACGGAAGCCTCAGGGATATGTGTGCCTGGTGCTTCCCATGAGCCTCCTGCTCCAGTCATCTGCAGTCAGTTACAATGATGCTGGCCCAGTTGGTTTTCATCCTAAATGCCATGCTATGCTTCAGCGCTTAAAGCAATCTTTCCAATATTGCTTACATTTAAATATTTGTTTATCTGACAGAGACTCAAACAGATGCAATCCTCTCTCTGAATATTCAAGACCCTCAGGAGCTCAGATTTGAAAGAAAGCAACCTTTAACATGGGATATGTGCATGTTAAGCCTACACCTGAGCATGCGTGCGCTTACATAAAGCTAAATGTACAGTGCAACAATGACTTCTTTTGTAACACACTATAGGTCTGTTCTGCTAATTTCCATAACTGTTAATTATCATAATAATTACTCACCTGTGGAAGTTGGGAGGTGATGGACAACCCCTAGTTATATTGCAGCATGCAGACAGGGAAAGTGTGAAGGGATTAATTATACCATGTTAGGTAGGCAATGACATCTCTGTCTAATTGAAACTGAATATTTAGAGTTAGAGGTTTGCATTTCCCTTGTAATAACCAAGCTTTCTAAAAGTGGATTATAAAGAGCTGAGATTCCCTCCCCTCTCAGTTTTTATCAGAAACAGACATATGCATTACAGAACCCAAACTATTAAGATCACAACTAAAATGTGAAATTTGGGTGTGTTGATTGTGTGCATTGAAAATCATTAGCTGATTTAAAAAAAATTAAAATACTGTTTGCATGGTTTATGTTTTTTGGAGGGAGGGGACAAAAATTTCATTTCTTGCAATGCAGGAAAGAACTTTCTCATCAGGGAGGCCACTAAAGACCAAAGTCTTTTCTACCTTGGGTACCTGTCACTACTTCTTTAAGGCAGCTATTTTTTAAGCAAATTGGATCAACTACAACTTTTAAGTGGTCTACCAGCATTCAGAGTAACCCAGTCAGGGTAGTGTTATTAAGAGGGATAAAACTGCAGGTTTGCTTTTTAAAAAGTAAGAAGGAAAGAGAGGACCAGTTTAAAAAAATATATGTGTGAGAAAAATAATTCCTATTGACTGTTCTATATACTGATAAAATCTGAATTAATAAATATGATGAAAATTAAGTTTTGAATAAATAAGATCCTATCCTTTATTACTCCCAGAAAGTTAAACAGTTTCTCTTAAATACCTTGTTTTTTGTTTTAACTCTTCTTATGTAAAAATAGTCCAGGTCCAACTACTGCCAAGTCCCTTATAAGGCTGGATCTCTGAAAAATGTTGAAGCAAGCAAAATGCCCTCTGCCTTCATTCCACAAATTCTTTCCTCTTTGGGCTTCTCATCAGACCTAGTTTACTTAGGTGCCTTGTTCCTCCTACCATTCTGACCTGCTCTGCTGTCAGAGGATAATTTGATGAATTTACTTAAAGCAAAGTGAGGCAATTAATGGGTCTTAAACTATGAATCCTATTAATAGGGACTGAAAAAGATCTTAAATGGAAGGATTTTAAATATCAGTAAGTCGGAGATGTTAGGGATTGCAACCTGATGTCAGATCAAGCAGTGATTTTTTAAGTATTTTTCCTGTTCTTCCAAAAGCTAACAAGATCATCTTCTGGAACAATCCAATCATTAATGTTGACAGCATGTTTATTCTAAAATCAGAACTACAATTTTCATTTTAGGGGAAAGAGTGGAAACTGAGGGAGATTGGGAGTTCTGAGAGCTGACTCTTAAAGTCCACTGTCCACTTCCACAGTTAAGTTGTGTTAGAATAAAGAAAAAATAGCAAGAGATTCTCTGAAGATAATGAATTTAATCAGAATTTAATCCCATTGCAGGGGAGTGTCCCAGTTAACCGTACATTCAGGGAGGTAAAGGAAGACAAGGATTTTTTAAGGTGAAAGGAAGAGAGTAACCTGAATTATTTTGAAACAATTACCCTTGGCTACAAGGATCAAAAACAAGATGGCACCAGTCAGTCCAAGGTTGGACAGCTGTTCCTGGGCAGACATCCTTGAGAAGTATAATCCATGCAAAGCTATGATTCTGGAAGAATCTCTTTTGATAGTTCTTGTTATCAAGCATGAGATGCCCTCATTCATAGTCTTCTGCCTTTATTTATTTATTTTTTGGTTAGAGATTGATGGAGAAGACTCTGATTTGATTCTGACAAATTCTACAGTTGCTGTATCTTGAGGGAACATCAGGGAATGGTGACTCAGCTCATGGGCAGACCAGGGGGTGGCGACTCAGCTCATGGGCCAGAGTAAAGAGCTCCTTTCTCCCTAGAGATATGTCTCAGCAGCCTTTCCCTGCACCATTCTGAACACTTTGCTAAGATTGTGAATGCTGGCTGGCAATTCTGCTACTTGCTTTATCAGTTTAAAATTTCCAGAGCTTCCATTCACTGCACAGAGACACCATCTTCCTATTTAGAGCCACATTGGACTGTGAAGTGCTCAGCTTTGAACCTGAGTGCAGTGTGTGACTGTCCTGTGAAGCCCTCCTCTGCTTTGGTGGTTCTTGACATCAAATGTAATTGAGGAGATAAATCATCCCTACTTCCCTATGAGCAGTTACTGCAGCTTTTATCTTCCTGTAGATGTCATTGGGAAAAAAATCTGAAAAATGTGTGCTTGTCTTGGCTACATTTCACAGAAATTTTGTCTCCAATTCTTTTTTTGACAATGTGGAGAGATTTTTTTTTTCTTTCAACACATGCTGATGCAAAGAGAATTTGAGGAATTTTCTCTTTTTTTTTTTGCCCTCAGTTTAATTTATAATTGTCTCCCCTCTACCCTGAAAGATGACTAGAAATTGGTCTTCTGAACATTGATGTTTGCTGACATTTTGAAAAGAGAAACTGTCAAGACAGACTGGATTTTTCATATTTAAAATATTCTCCAGATGATTCTGAACTTGCCTTTCATGCTGGATTTTTTTTTTGAAAAGCTGCTGTAGTGTTGGAGGCCAACTGAACAACATTTTAAAGTGACAGCACGGTCTCAAAATGAAGAGTTCTTAACAAGGTTTTGCTTCTCTCTTGTCATCTTGACAGTGCTACTCTTGAACATCGATTACAAGACCTTTTTAGATACAGGTGATACTTTCCTTAGCACTTATTTGGAGGTATTAGAGGTAGATTTACTTTAAAAACAAGGAAGCCGTGATTCTTTCTGTTTTCTGGATGTTTCTATTTCAGGCACAGACTGTGTGCCCATTGAATTCATGATGTTCAACATTTGAACATGTTTGAAAATAGGATAGATGGAATTCCTGAAAGACTTGATAATGAGAAATAAACTGGGATAGGCTGAAGTACAAGTTCTGGGAAAGAGAAAGTCAAGTAGAAACAAATCAAGTTCAAGACTTTTCCCTTCTACAGCTTTCAGAGATTCCCCCGATGTTCCCAGGCATGAGGTGATAGAAGAGCCACTGGGATCACACTGGTGAGTGCTGTGGTGTCTGGTATGCAGTTTGTTTATGGCATTTGTGACTCTAAAACATCACTTCTTCTGAGGAGACCCAATTTTAGGACTGGTTGGTTGATAAAATCTGGATCTTGGGAGGTTGTACTTCATGATCACAATTTGCTCCATCTCTACAAAGATCTGGTGGTATTCCATGCAGTATTTTGCAAAAGGTGTGTAATTCTTTAATGAAGATAGCCCGACTTTACTCCTGAACTCTAGGGATTTGCACTGTGGTCTTGTAATTGAGGTCTGCCGTAAACACTACAGGACCTCTCTCCTCACTACTTTATACCACTGACTCTGAGTCACATGGACCAAAAGGGAGGGTTGTTTTTACTACAGCTTACATTGGCTGCAGCAACTTTTCCTGCTCTGAACCCACTCAAAGGTGGCAATGGCCTTTTTAGTGTCCAGTGTATGGGTTTGAGTAGTTCTCCCAGGTGGGGAATATGCTGCTTTCTGGACCCAAAGAATCCAAAGGTACCACACATCCATCTTGGGAATGCGAAGCACAAGATGCAACAGTTTACCTTTATTCAGTTAGGGCATCCCTGCATGCTCCTGCACACTGGACTTCCAAATACCTTATGGATGTGGCAGCCCCCGGGATCTTCAGAGGATTTATTGGTGAACCCTCTGAAGTATGGGCACCCTATCAACACTTAAATGATATCAGCAACTTCTCTGTCATTGTATCCAGTCTTCAGGGTATTATTGCTATGGTAACTTGACATGATGTCCTGAGAGATGTTCACCTGATCCAGATCTTGTTAGATTATATTATGAAAGAAGCTAAGGCTATTACCATAAACTTTAGACAAAATTATACACGTATGCAATTTTATATTAGAGCATAGAACAGTTCCAGGATTATTATTCCTGACCCTTGTACCCTGTAAGACTCAAAAACAAGATTTTTCACCCCATTGGTGGCCACATGCCATGTAACAGGATCTGTGATAATTAGCTCTAGCAGAAATGACCACCTCTGGCATGGTGGCAATAAGTAGGGGTACCAACTAAGTTTGTAGCTTTCTACTTTCTATCTACAGGATCTATGTAATTTCTGCCTGGGTTTAACACCTCCCTCCATCAGTGACTTTAATTCTAGGTCTCAAATAGTAGACAAGGAATCAGAATTTTGAGGGTGCCTACTGCAGAATCTTGGTCACTGTTCATCTTTATTCCTTTTGTTGGTACAAATGGAGAGGTACCTTTGTTAGCTGCTCATCTATTTTACCCTTGGCAATGCCATAGTCAATTGAGCAGTCTTATAACTTTCTGTGGATCATTCACCCACCCCCAATTTTGCTATCCTGAAAATCACATCCTCCTGGTTTCTAGCTGTTATGTGCCACCACCTAGTCATTTCATGCTTTTATTAAGATATATATAATTTTGGCCAATAATGATGCATCTTAATTTCATTGAAATACAGAATATGTACCTTTCCTTTTCAGTTACCTTCAGGAAGAAAATTTCAATTTTGTCATCTTAGCTCCCTTAGGATAATGCTCCCATTTCTTTATATTCTTTTCAGGACTGCCTTAAAGAAGTGTTCTCTGTGATATGTGTATTTGAAGTTTTTCAAATGATACCTTTTATATGTAGCTTTATATAGAACACCTTTTTATAGGCATCATGAATGTATTCTGAGTAACATTATAATGTGTTTATTTTCTGATTTATTTACTACATTATTTTTTCTTGCTATTCAATACACCAACTTATTATTAATACTATTAATGATAATGAAAGTCAATATTTATTTGTGCAGTTTTTATATTTGCCCATATGTAAATGTCTGCTACATAAATACAATTATTTCCCCTCCATTCCTGACATAGGATACACAGGAGACACAGAGACTGTGATCTATCTAAAGCCTTTGTGGATCATATGTGTATTTAGAGACGTTCTGGCTTGAGCATCATTATTCTGTACCCTCATAAATGCTGTACATATTGTTGAAAAAATCCCTGTGTTGAAATTTTCTTCTGTTGAAGTCATTACAAAGGCAAGATCCAAGTGCCAGTCAAATAATTGGTCCTATATTAAGTATCTTTCAGTGTTATTCTTTCCAGACATACAGTCTTTTCACAGCTCATTACATCCTATCTTTTTTTCTCTCTTTTTAAATTAATATCTTCCTGAGCCCAGTGCTGAGCTCACTCAAGTCAGAAGTTATGAAGAAGCATCCTGGGGATTTCTTGAGCAAGTGTGTTTTTAGGAAGTCATTGAAGTGAAGGAGTTGGTCACTTAAACACAGAAAAGAATAGATCATTTTGACTTAAAAAAATAAATTGAATTCCAGTGTTTTCCTTGGTTTTGGTAATCCTTTAGACTTAGGTAAAAAGGTGTTGGGCTAAACTCCCGAACTGTCTCATGGCAAATAGCATGGTCTATGTACCCCACAATAGCCATTATGGCGGGAGGGCTTCATTCTCACTGACTTCATTTAAAATTGCTATTGGAATTATTTTACAAAGTAATTTTTCTTTTGTTATTTTGATTATACAAATATTTTATGTTAATTGAGAAATAATTGGTAACATGAGAAAACTTAAATTATTATTTTTTCTAATATTCTGAGGTAAAGATTTAGCAATCTGAGTTTCCCATCTCTCTGTATCTCTATACATGAAACTCATAACTTAAATCGCCAGTCCTGCCATTCATTGTAAATAGAAAAGGATGCTCAAAGCTGCAACCCAGAATCCTTAGTTCACAAACACAGCATCTCCTTTCTCCCACTTTCTTCCTTCCTGAGGCTGCAGACAAACATAAGTGTAAGCAAATGTACAGAACTGCATGTTGTGCACATGCCCCATACATGCACACATGCCTGCATATACATATGTGCCCATGCCCACAATAACACAACATGCACACACATAGACAACTATGAATCTATATGTTCACATGCAAACATGCATGTGCACAGGGGCTCACATTCCTACATGAACATGCAATGCTCACATGTGTATACATGCATATGTGCACACACACAGGTCAACCTCTGAACAAGGGAACATGTAAAACTGACAGGAGTCTGACTCCCACTCTATTTTTTACTCCTCTACAGGAGCCTAAAGTACTCTTCCTGGTCCCACTCTGCGTATAGTATAGTTAGCTCCTATTCATTTCCCATGTAATAAGAACCCCATGATCATTAGGATCCAGGAAGGAGAATCCAAAAGGAAAGGTGACTTCCTCCAAGGCAGCTTATTTTCACTCGTTCATTAACACTCTGCCCATTTATACAGACAAGTCAAAGACCTTGAACTTGGAACTTTCCTTATTTGGACACTTTTTGGAAGTCAAGAGTTAGGATCAAAGTAAAAAAAGAGCTGTCACTTTTCCTTGAGTCTAGCATAACGGGGACAGCACAGTTTATATAATTAAAGTCACTATTGTTGAACTTTTTAAATTTGATATCATCTTTATTTATAAACTTGTTGTGTTGTGTGGTCTTGCACAAAAAGCTATCTCTGATTATTAACTTGAGGAAATTTTCTAGGAAAAGACTTAGTCAGTGAACATCTTTAGTGCTTCTGAAACATACCTGGACTTCCTTTTTCAGATGTTATAGAAAATAAAGATAGAATAGAGGTGTTGGTAGTAGGAGAAGCAGTGGGCCACATTTATGACTTCTATTCTGAGTCAGGCTAGAGTTGAGAAGTTTTCATGTGTTTGTTGTTATAATCTATTTTTCATTTTCCTTTTATCTTTAATAATTCATTTTAGGTCAGTTTTTTATTTAAAGAACAATTGAAAAGATAGTATAGGGAATTCCCAAAGACTTCTCAGATTCTCCTATTATCAACATCATCCATCAGTCTAGTACATTTGTAAAAACTGGTGGATAGTTATACATGAAATTAAAGGCATAACATTCAGATTTCTTTAAAATCTGCCTAATGTCTTTTTTTCTGTTCTAATTTCTCACCTAGGATACCTCACGACATTTAATTATCATGCTTCCATGGATCCTTCTTGGTTGTGACATTTTCTTACACTTTCTTTGTTTTTGATACTCTTTATTTATGTCAGTATGGACTCTAGGATATTAATTATTTATTTGGGGTTATAATCAAATATCATTTTATTTACTTTATTTTTTTACCCAAATTATTCAGCTTTGACCATTGGCAGCTCTTTCAAATTTGCCCCTCTGACATATTGCCTTCAACATGGGGTGCTTTTTGTTTTGTATATACTTTGAATATATCCTTAACTTTCTTAATCTACTCAATATACCAGTCTCATCTTTTCCTGCCTCAGTCCTAGAATTAGCTGTTTCCCTAAAGAACTCTGGTTCCTACTTTTGGAGAATGATATCAGAAAGCAAGATCTGGGTGCTGGTTGGGCTTGTTGCTAATAGGGTCCTCTTTCAGGTCCTCTGAGCTGACATGATGAAGAAATGTGTGAGTATAACAACCCATGTATATGCATGCAATGGTGTTTCTGTCTACACCCATCTCTGTATGAAGCTGAACATAAGTTCGCTCTGATGCCCCCAATTTTAGCCAACCACCACAGGTGTGGTTCATCCCAGGCTCCTTCCTTTGCTTTAGTAACTTATGTCCTGAGAAATATGACTCATTGTACAACATGGTAACATGGCAACTGCAGTTCACACAAATATCTTTGTATTTTGAAAACTACTAAGGGTAGATTTAAGTGTTCTAGACGCACACAAAAGATAAGTATAAGAGGTAGTACATAATAGAATTATTTTGACTTGGCCATTCCACAATATATTCGTATTTTACCATATCATCATGTATCTGATAAAGATAAGATTTAAAAATTAATGTGAAAAAAAAGAAATCTTGCTGCTGCCATCCATTTGTCTAATTTTCAGTTCCTGTTTACATGTGGAACACTAACCTGCATTTAATCTATATCTGAGGGAATGACTTTATCAACCAGATTGCACTGCCACGCACATTCCTTTTGCCCTTGGTCCAACAGACAATTCACTTCCAAAGCTACTTAGACCAGCACCTCCTGTGCATCTGTAACAATTAGAGTTTCTTATCCCAGTCTTCCTTTCTTCTGGACTCCTCTAAATACAGTTTTATTCACTATATTCATATGAGATTTACAATGTTATCAACTTTAATCAGATGAGAAAATTCATGAATGAATGTTTTTTTTTAATTTTCACTTTATAAATCACTTGTGATTTTTAACTTTCCTCACATTGTTCATAATTTTTAATTCTCTTTTCATGTACTTTCCTAATTTTTTTGATTAAGATCATTTGTTTTCCATTTTTACTTATAAAGTTATTTGAGTAGTTATTACCATGCTATTTTTTCATATGTGTTGCCAATAATAATTCTCCAAATTTTTTTTTTTTTTTTGTACCAGGGGTTGAACTCAGGGGCCCTCACCCACTGAGCCACATCCGTAGCCCTAATAATACCTCTAATTTCTCCAACAATCAGTCTATTCTGTCAGAGTCAATTTCTTATTGCTTACATTTTAAAGAAAAATTTGTTTTGTTTTGAGGAAGAAATGAAGGGTAAAATACAGCTCTGCATTTCCACACATTTTTTCTTTGAATTGTGGCATATAAGTGTGTGTGTGTGTGTGTATCCACTAATGAAGGTTAAATATACACCACATGAGGAAATGATAGCAAGGACATGATAAAATGGGAAGCAATACAAATAATCAAAGCACATATTGTTATTAATTTTAATTCAAAATACAAAGAATAAAATTGCTCCATTAAAGTTATTTGACAACTCTCAGGCTCCCAAGCTTAATAAGTCCTCATTTCACCACGGATACTGTATGTGTTCTACTGCAGCCAATTTTTTATTATTTTCTTGGAAAAATCTCTGAGAAACTATGGATTTACTTTTTTAAAAAAATATCTAATAACTTTTTCTAGAGTGTTCTATTCCATAATAAAATAATACACACTTTTGAATAAATCTGTAGATCTATTTTTCAGAAAGGTAAGAAACTGCTTATGTTTATTTTTGGTGTTTAGAGTAATTTTATGACACAAAACTCATCATTATATTTTAATGTGTGAAATAATTCCAATTTGTGTTATGCACAGAATATTTATATTTTCACAAAAGAATGTATCTTCAGAGAAAATATTCATTGAGGAATGGGAGTTGAATTCAATACGTTTTCCAGATTGTTCTATCTAAAATGCAGTGCGTTCCTGATTAATTTTTATTGCAGATGTGGGGTAGCTTATGCCCCCTGTGCCAGCACGACACTGGACCACTGGGACCCAGGGAGACAGTGGTTGACACTCACCCTTGTCCTGAGCTTGCCCAGGGAGCCATGGCGGCAGCCTGCAGGAACAGATGGCTCCCTCTCTCTCGTGCTCTTCTCTTCCTTTCAACCTGACGCTACTCTGGTGTCAAGTGCCCACATTTATTTATTAGTATTTATTGAAACATAATCACAGCCCAGTTGGAATTATAAAACAATGCACACTTTTCCTGGGGGCTGAGGGGTTGGAAACACTACTTCCAGGGTAAAGGTGAATTTGAAAGTGAAGTGAAACTTCTCTTCAGAGGACAGTGAACAGCAGCATAATGACCACTCTACACATCAGACTGCATTCTTTATCCCCAAAGGAGCATTATATAGACAAATAAATAAAATAAATTCATAGAATCAAGTGACATGCATAGTGTTCCATGATTTGCTAGAGACAATCTAAGATTCACTGCTTCAACTCTTAGGTCTGATTAAAATGTTGATTCATTCAACAAGTATTCGATTTAGTGAGCACCTTATTTATTTGTTATTCACAGGATTGTGCATCTTTATAGGGTAGAGTATGATATTTCAGCACATGGACATGTTGCATGATGATAAGTTCAGGATGTTTATGTGACCTGTCATTGCAAACACTAACCCTTGTCCTGGGATTGCATGGGAGCCATGGCTGCAGCCATGCAAACATTTAAACAAAACATTAGACAAAACATTCAAAATCACTTTTTAGCTGTCTTGAATGATACAATACTGTATTGTTACCTTTCATCCCCTTTCTGTGTGATAGACACCACTATGACTCTGCACCTGTTAACTAGTTTTCCCCAATCCTTCCCCTGTGCCCCTGCACTCTTTGGTGACCATTATACAACTCTCTACTTCTATGAGTTCAGCTTTTTAAACTTCTGCATAAGTAAAATCATGTGGCCATTTTCTTTCTATCCTGGCTTATTCCACTTAATGTTACCATCTCCAGATCTGTCCATGTTGCCAAACATCTCAATTTCATTATTTTTAATGGTTGAATAGTATTCCCTTGTGTATATATTCTTTCACTAATGGACACTAACTTTGATTCTCTATCTTGGTTATTGTGAATGGTGCTGCAATAAAAAAAAAATTCAGATATCTTTTCAAAATACTGGCTTCATATAGTTTGAACATATATATGTGTATGTGAACACACATGTGTATGTATATGAAACTATATTATTCAGCAACTGTACATTCACACACACACATAATATGATTTCTGGATCATACAGTTTTATCTTGATTATTTTGCTGAATCATATGGTTTTATTTTTATTATTTTGAGAAACTTGAATAATGTTGTCCTTAGTAGCTGTTGTAATTTACATTTCCACCAACAGTATGTAAAGGTTCTGTTTTCTCCATATCCTTACCATCATTTGTTGTTGTTGTTATTATTATTATTTAAGGACAACCTTTCTCAGTGGAGCAAAGTGATGTTTCACTGTGGTTTTTATTTGGGTCTTCCTACTGAATAGTGGTGTTAAGGATTATTATTTTTTTATATACAGCTGTGGTTCATTTGCATGTTTTCTTTTGAGATGTGTTTACTCTGTTCTTTTGCCTATTTTAAATCAGATTATTATTGTTATTATTGCTGTTAACTTGTTTGAATTTCTAGTTTTTTTAGATGTTAACCCCTTGTCAGAGGTATATTTTGCAGATATCTCATCGCATATTGAGAGACTACCTCTAAGCATTCCTAAGTGGGGATGCATTGGGGATGACAGGGTCTGATGAAAAAATCCTGCCTCCTCTGTGGTGACATTGTTCCCTGGACTGTGTGACCCTTGATGTTTTTAATCCCATGCCTGGAATTCTTTCATATTAGAGAAAACAACTGTTTTTTAGGTGTGATTCTCTAGGCTCCTTTTATTAAACTGCCATACCTACTCTGACAGGAGGAGCCATGCAGGTTGGATGAGCTCACTGCCGAGAGAACCCTGCTGGCAAGGTGGGCCAGGATTCTCTCAGGTGCTCCCAGCTCCAGGCTATCCATAGCAGTTTCTACTTCATTCTCACTCTGAGTTGTGGAACAGGACCTTAAAGCCACACAGATGGCCCCGTGAGAAAGGACGCCCACCATTCCTGGCAACCTGCCCTGCTCCTTCCCTAGCAGACACCTGGGGAGCACCCACTGCTTACCTGGTTTCAGGTCCCTTTTCTGGGAGCTGGAACCCTGCTCTTCTGATCTGATCTGCTACTGACAGAAATGAGCAGAGTGTAAATCCCATCTGAAGTATTAGAGCTGAATTCTGTTGATATAAAAAACAAGCAAAGCACAAAACTGAGCACAAAAACATCTTTGTATTTCTTAATTAAAAGCTTTCACTGGACTGTTATACTCTATCATATTTCAGTTATTTGGGAACATAGTTAAATTTTTGGAATAAAAAATTATTCAAAGGAGAAGAGTTAAGCCATTTGAGTAGAACACTTTCTCTGCTTTGAATTAATGTATCTACAAACCATATAAAATTTGACTTTTAAGAAACTAATATTAGCCGGGTATGTTGGTGCACACCTGTAATCCCAGCAACTTGGAAGGCTGAAGCAGGAAGAGCACAAGTTCAAGGTCAGCATCAGCCACTTAGCAAGGTCTTAAGCAACTTAGCAAGACCACATCACGGAATAAAAAATAAAAAGGGGTGGGGATGTGGCTCAGTGCTTAGGCACCCCTGAGTTCAGTCCCAGCTTCCAAATAATAGTAATAATAATAATAATAATAATAATAATAATAATAATAATAAATGCTAACATTAGATAAATAGGTTTTTTTTAGGAGACAACTTAATGTTTCTTTTTAATATTAGCAATTTTTAATGCATTAGAGAAAAACTAGCTTTGTGTCTTGTGCATAATAAAATTATACACTATTTTGCATATGTTAATGACAGGTGCAATACTTGAGATCTGCTGAGCCGCATATGACATGCTTATTTTGGTATGAGTCACAAATGATATCTATGAAGGAGCTATACTCATTTCTTCTTTCAGAACTGACTCATGTATGCACAAGACAGAAATGCAAACCAAGAAAAAAATAATAGTAGAGAAGAAAAAGAAAAAAGACAAGACAAGAAAGGTCTGACAACTTTTTTAAAGAGAGAGAGTGAGAGAGAGAGAGAGAGAAAGAGAGAGAGAATTTTTAATATTTATTTTTCAGTTTTTGGCGGACACAATATCTTTGTTTTTATGTGGTGCTGAGGATCGAACCCAGGCCGCATGCATGCCAGGCGAGTGCGCTACCGCTTGAGCCACATCCCCAGCCCCTCTGACAATTTTTTAAAGTCTATATTCTAAGATCCAGAATATATAAATAACTTAACACCAAAAACAACAACAACAACAACAAAAAAAAAAAAAAACGATGAAGAAATGGGCCAAAGAACTAAACAGACATTTCTCAAAAGAAGAAATGCAAATAGACAACAAATATAGGAAAAAAATATTCAACATACCTAGCAATCAAGGAAATGCAAATCAAAACTACCTTGAGATTTTATTTCACTCCAGTTGAATGACAATCATAAAAAATATGGGGGATAGTAGAGGATAGGAAAGGCAGCAGAACACAACAGACACTAGTATGGCAATATGTAAATCAATGGATGTGTAACTGATGTAATTCTGCAATCTGTATATGGGGTAAAAATGGGAGCTCATAACCCACTTGAATCAAATTGTGAAATATGATATATCAAGAACTATGTAATGTTTTGAACAGCCAACAATAAAAAATTTTAAAAAAAATACAAATAATAATAAATGCTGCCAAGGATGTGGGGGAAAAGGTATGCTCATACATTGTTGGTGGGAATGCAAATTAGTACTAATACTATGGGAAGCAGTATGGAGTTGCCTCTAAAAACTAGGAATGGGACCATCATATGACCCAGCTACTCCACTCCTTGGCATTTATCCAAAAGAACTAAAAGGAGCACACTGTAGTGATACAGGAGTTCAATGTTTATACAGTGCAATTCCCAATAGCCAAGCTATAGAACCAACCCTGGTGCCCAGCTTCAGATGAATGGATAAAGAAAATGTGATACTTATATACATGGAGTTTTCCTCGGTGATAAAGAAGAATGAGATTATGGTATTTTCTGATAAATGGATGGAGCTGGAAAGCATCATGCTAAGTGAAATAAACCAGACTCTGAAAGTCAAGTGAATGTTTTCTCTCAAGTGCGGGAGCTAGAACAAAATAAGGGGGAGGGGAGAGAAAGTGGAAGCCCATGAAAATAGAGGAGCGATCAATGGAGCAAAGGAAGGGGATAAGGTGGAGGGAGGAAGAACAGAAAAGTAAGGAACAGATAAGAAAATTAACCAAATGATGCTATGCACTTATATGAATATACCACAGTGAATTTCTCCTTTATGTATATCTGAAAAGCACCAACTAAAATAAAACAACAAATAAATAGAGAAAAGACCAGTAGAAGAGGTAAACAGGGAGGAAGAAAGGGAGGGATAAAGGAAGCACTGGGTACCAAAATGGAGCTAATTATATCCTATGTATCCTATGTATGTATGATTATGTCAAAATGAATTTCACTACTATGTATAACAATAATGCACTAACAAAAACACTTAAAAACAAATAAAATATGAACATAAAATGGGAATACATAATTTTTTGAAGAGAACCGATTTATTGTATACTGGCATTTCCCAAGAAAAATCCCAGATATTTTTCCTTATTTTAAACTACAAGATGACCATCAAATGTATTTTAATTCAACTATAGTGATGTACAACTTTCTGCATAAATTTATTTTTTCCCTCATACCCCATCTAAAATCTCATCTCAGTTTCTTCAGATTAAAGAATATGCATCTCCCATAACATACCCAAGTGCTTTGTATTTGCTTATATAAAACTGTCTTTTATAGTGTATACAAACTGTACCTTGATTCAACTCTTACACAAGTGTGAAGGACAAGACCTATATGTAAATAAGTGACACAGACATTCACTAAGGGAAAGATCATAGTTAAACTTTTCATATTTAAATATCAGCTCATTTAATGTAAACAAAATCACATATCATAGTAGTAAGAGAAGCTGAGTCATCTTAATAAAAATGCAAGAATATTTGCATTCTGTCAGAGGAAATGCCTTATTTATGGTCTGTTAATAAGCTATATGTTGATTTATTCCATAAGATATGTGCCTAAATCATTCTGATTAAGATAAAATAAAATGATCTTTATCTTTCTTGAAAAAAAATAAATCATCTCTAAGTTCATGTAATTTATTTTTTTTCTTAGAACAAGACATTTAAAACATTTTCAAGGACATTATGTCTTCAGGCTTTAAAATATCAAGTAATTATAAAATCAATGATCATTTGGGGGAAAGTAATGAAGTATGGAAAATAACCACTTCAAATTACATAAATCATTAAAATGGGTTCCATTAGGAACGCACTTTAAGAGTGAGGGTGTTAAGTGTCTTAAAAGTTTGATAAAAATTGAAATCATCTTTTAAACAGTTTTTAACAAAATATCTTTAAGCTTTTATATGCAATACTTATTGATTTAAATTTGTTTTTCCTGGAAATTATTTCATTGAATAAATAAGGCTTACAAAGTTCACATAGAAGATTTTATCTGTTATTTTCCTTTTGCAAATGCATATTGCCAGTATTATGAGGGAAAAATTCTTTTCAGTGTGCTTATGAATGGGATTTTAAAATTAAATTTTTATTTTTATCTTTTCTCATTGCACTTAGAACTAGCAGGGGAGAAACATTTTTATCACTCATAGAGAAAAATCACCAACTCCTTCAGAGCAAGAGGCTGAAAGGTCTTTCTTGCTAACCTGGAACAATTTTGCACGTTTATCTGGCATTCTTTTAGAACATACATTTTCAGTTTTAGTCTATGAACACTTTATTCTTCTTTGTGGTTTATTTTCTTAATTTTCTTCAATAATTTCTCTACCTCATTTGTATGTGTATCTTGGGTTAGGACTTATCCATCCATTATATTGTGTGTCTTGCTTGTGGTCTGCTGTTTTATTTAGCTTTTTCTCTGCTGCTACTAAAAGATCTGAC
This sequence comes from Marmota flaviventris, assembly GCF_047511675.1. Classification (NCBI taxonomy): domain Eukaryota; kingdom Metazoa; phylum Chordata; class Mammalia; order Rodentia; family Sciuridae; genus Marmota; species Marmota flaviventris. The sequence continues at coordinate 122,482,182 of NC_092506.1, forward strand.
CAGAATAATTTTAGAGGAGGAAAAGTTTATTTAGAGGCACATGGTCAGAGGTTTCACTCCATAGACAGCAGACTCCATTCCTTGGGGCTGAGTTTGAACATCATGGAGGAAAAATGTGGCAGAGAGAAGCAGCCCACATGATAATCGGAAAGTAGACCCAGAGACTCCACTCACCAGATATAAAATATATATCCCAAAGCCATGACCTCAATGCACTACCTCCTTTAGCCACACCCCACTTGCCTTCAGTAACCACTCAATTAATTCTATCAGGTGATTAATTCACTGATTGGGTTAAGGCTCTCTTAAACGCAATCATTTCTTCTCTGAACCCTTTTACATTGTCTCAATTGTGAGATTTTGGGGGACACCTCACATCCAAACCACAAACTTCTGTTCCTGATTCTCTAAAGCTCACACTCATCTGACAATGGGAAATACATTTAGTCCATTTCCAAGAGTCCCCATAGTCTCCGCAGTTCAAGTCCAAGTCCAAAGTCTTCTCTGAGGCTCAAGGCAATCTCAGGTATTGTGAGCTCCTACAAAATTAAAAGCAATTTACATGTATCCAGTATATGAAGGTACATGGTAAATATTTCCATTCACAAAATTAGGGACATAGAAAGAAGAGATAGGATCAAAAGAAGACCATAATCCAGCTGGGCAAACAAGTCCTATAGTCCCATGTGTAGCATATGGGACACATTGCATTTTGGTGTTTTCTCCAAAAGGGCTTGTGTGGCTCTGTTTCTGTGGCCATGATGGTTGCAGCCCAAGTGGCCTTTCTGTTGTTTGACTCTGCTCATTTCCAGCAACTTTCCTAGGATGATGTCCTTTATTACTGGCATTTCTTAATCTTGGGGGTCTCCACTGCAGCTTTGGCTTCCTCCTCAAATTTCCACACATTGCTCTCTCAGGGGCTGGCTGCCTGCAGGGACTCTGACCTTTTGCGTGGCCTCCCAATCCTTCCTTTCAAATCTTGGTGGAAGTCTCCATGATCCCCTAATTCCAGCATCCTGCATTCCTACAGAACCAGCACCACATGTTTGACACCAACTTCTACTGACCTCATGAACACTAGCCTAGCTTCCAGGGACCCTGGGTGCATCAGCATCTGAGTACCTGGGTGGCTGAGTATGTAGAAAAAAAAATTCCTAGCCTCCCTTGGGTAAGAAGCATGTGCACTGGTCTCTTCTCAAGATAATTTTTACTTTTACTTCCTTGAGTCTGAGATGGGTGTGGTCTTGCCAATTCCTGGGATGCCCTCAAGAGAACTATCTTAATGTCTCTAGGCGAAGTCTTTAGCATTTCTTTAGTGACAGTAAAAGTCTTAAACAACTATAACTTTCTTAGCTCCAGTTTTAATCTTGCCTTTAAGTTCAAGTTTTTCAAATCTTTCTGTTCTTCTTTCTGCTCCTGATTATCACAATAAATTTGGATAAAAGTTGCTAGCAATATCCATGCCAAGTTCTGAATGCTATGCTGTGTAGAAATTTCTTCCACCTGATTAAGAAATCCATTGCTCTAAAAATCAGCTTCAAGGCTGCTCTGGACCTCCTGCGCCTGTGTGGACCTCTTCCAGCTCCCCAGCCCAGTAGAGGGAGTAGGTGGTGAGAGAGATACAGCTTAGAGACTAAATTAGAGACCAGGAATTGCAGGGTCCACAGGAGATGTAAGGGGCTAAACAGGCTTTCACATCACAAGAGTGGACCCCAAAGGAGATTCCTGGGGTGCAGTCAGTCTTCCAATAAGGACCTGAAATCGCTATACCCCACATCCAAGAGTTCCACCTCCAAGACTAACCCTCCCACCCTAGTAACCAACATGGGGCTCTCCAGCTGCCTCAGTCTTGGGACACTGCAACTGCTGCCATAGTCCCCTTGATGTGGTAGTCTCCATTTTGGGACACCTGGCAGGGCCTGGAGGCAGCTGCCCGCAGCATCACTATCTTCCCTTACTGCATCTCTGAACTGGCCACCCAACGCCACCACATGACCTGCCTTCACTGCCCTACCTCTAGAAGTGGTTGCCTCCATCTTGGGACACTTCTGCCACCATCTTGGGTACCTCTGCTCCTGCCATCACCATTTCTAGTTGGGGAAACTTCCATCTTGGGACACTGGTGGGGACCTGGAAGCCCAACATTAAGGTACCTACAGGTTAGCTGTTACCAGCACCATCAACCAGGGATTCAGCTGCTTCCATCTAGGGACAATAGCCAGGGCCTGATATACCATCACCAAGGTGCAGGCTTGGTTACACCTGAGGTCTCCATGCCAGTTGTACTAATAGTTCCCATCTTGCTGCAGAGGCAGGAGAGAGCCTTGCATGGGGTCAGTAGTTTGGAAGAGGGTGTGAGGGCATCTTGATCCCAGCTTGCCCAGCCAAACCAGACCAGCACCAATTGGGTTCCCAGAGCCAACTGGGGCAGCACTTACTGGGAATCAACACCAACTTGGTCCCCAACTCCCTCCCCAATCTGGCATCCACCAATTACCTGGTCCTGTTGGTTTGGCAAGTAGTAGGGTCTTCTGGCTCCCAAATCCCCAGTCTCTCAACCCCCTCCCCAGCCACCACCCTGCCCTGCACTTGCAGCTATGTGGCCAGCCTGCAGGTCTCACCACCTGGTCCTGATTTGCCCGATACAGATCAGTTTTCAAGGACAGGCCCACAGGTCCCAGGACTCATTGCTCAGGACCTCCAGAGACAGAGGTTTCTGATTGGGAAGTTGAAAGGGTGGGGGGGCAGTAGAGGGAGTAGGTGGTGAGAGAGAAACAGCTTAGAGACTAAATTAGAGACCAGGAATTGAGGGTTCCACAGGAGATGTAAGGGGCTAAATCCAGGCTTTCACATCACAAGAGTGGACCCCAAAGGAGATTCCTGGGGTTCAGTCAGTCTTCCAACAGGGACCTGCAATCGCTATACCCCACCTCCAAAAGTTCCACCTCCAAGATTAACCCTCCCACCCTAGTAACCTTCACCAACCTGAGGGTGAAGATACCAGCAAACTCCAGACATCCCCAAGTATCCGATGAGAAGGGAGCAGGGAAGATATTGAACTCCAACAGAAACAATTGTTCTATTTTCCTTTGAGATTTTTTTTTTTCTCTCATTTCCCGCCCTCGCATCCCCAACATTTGGGAAACCAAGTACTTTTCAAGCATCAGGCTACTGAGTTCTGGGATGTTTTAGTAGTATATTTCAGTTTTGTTGTATGTTGTTTTATTTTTACGTTTTTCCTTTTTCTTTTTAACTTTTTCTCCCCATATATATTTTTCTTTCACTTATCTGGTTGCCCAGTCTCTTTTTCTCTTTTATCCTGCTAATAACCAACTTCTTTTGATTCTTTTATCATGCTTCCTATGATTTAATACCTCTATATTATCACCTCCTGCCTCATAGACATTCATCCTACACCACCCCATTTCTCTCTTTGTCCAGCAGTAGAACTTGTAGACCCTTTTTCAAACCTAATGTTTATATTGTAGATAATAATTGAACATATCATTTCTGCTTATTGTGACAAAACTGTAAATGTCTTAATAGGAGCTATTTGGTTTAAGGCCACACATTATTTGCATTATATGCTGTTAGTATTGATCTCACCCTTAAAGGTAAGGTATTAGAAACCTTCAGGGACACTATAAGTCTATAGGGTAGATAATATAATATCTTGGATCTTCACTGCAAGAAGGGAAGACACAGGAACAACATGAAGAAACAAGGGAAGAAAACACCCCAAAGAAACCAAGATGCTACAATAATAGAATTCATTGACAGCACAGTAGAGGAAATGTTAGGGAAGGAGTTCAGAATGCACATAGTTAAAATGATATGCGATTTAAAGGATAAAATAAGAGAGCAAACACAGGCAGCAAAAGATCACTTCAATAAAGAGATAAGAGAGCAAATGCAGAAAGCAAAAGATTACTTCAATAAAGAGACAGAGATTCTGAAAAACAAACCAAACAGAAATCCTTGAAGTGAAAACTCAAATTACTAAAATCCACGATGAAAAAAGAATATCATGACAGACACTATTGAAATACAGATGATAATTAGAAACTCTTTTGAAAATTTATACTCCAATAAAATATAAAATCTCAAAGACATTGACACATTTCTACAGACATATGATCTACACAAACTGAATCAGGAGGACATACACAAATAAACAGATCAATTTCAAGTAATGAAATAGAAGACACCATCAAAAGCCCACCAACCAAGAAAAGCCCAGAACTAGAAAGATTCTCACCTGAGTTCTACAAGATCTTCAAAGAAGAATGAATACCAATACTCCTAAAATTATGCCACAAACTAGAAAATGAGGGAACCCTTCCAAACTCATTCTATGAGGCTAGTATCACCTGGATACAAAATCAGATAGACACATCAAGGAAAGAAAACTTCAGACCAATATCCCTGATGAACATAGATTATGGCAAATCACATACAAAAACATATTAAAAGATAGTGCACAATGATCATGTGAGATTAATCCCAGGGATGCAAGTTGGTTCAACACATGGAAATCAATAAACATAATTAATCACATGTATAGATGTGAAGATAAGAACCACATGATCATTTCAATAAATGCAGAAAAAGCATTTGACAAAATATAGCACCTCTTCATATTCAAAACACTAAGGATAACAGGAACATACCTCAACATAGTAAAAGCTATCTATGCTAAGCCCAAGGGCAACATCATTCTAAATGGAGAAAAATTGAAAAAAATTCCCTCCCAAACTATAACAGGACAGGGATGCCCTCTATTACTACTTCTATTCAACATAGTCCTTAAAACTCTAGTCAAAGCAATTAGACAGATGAAAGAAATTAAAGGGCTACAAATTGGAAAAAAAAAAACCCTCAAACTATCACTATTTGTTGATGATATGATTTTATACTTAGAGGATCCAAAAAATTCCCACCAGAAAACTTCTAGAACTAATAAAAGAATTCAGCAAAGTAGCAATATATAAAATCAATATCCATAAATCAAATGCATTTCTGTACATCAGTGATGAATCCCCTGAAAGAGAAATTAGGAGAACTACTCCATTCACAATAGCATAAAAAACACTTTGGAATCAGCCTAAAATAAAAGAGAGATGGAAGACCTCTACAACACTAAAGAAAGAAATTAAAGATGACCTTAGAAGACGGATATATCTACCTTGTTCTTGGATAGGCAGAATTAATATTGTCAAAATGGACACACTATCAAAGAGATATACTAATTTAATGCAATTTCAATTAAAAGTCCAACAACATTCTTCATAGAAATAGAGAGAGCAATCATGAAATCCATTTGGAAAGATAAGAGACACAAAGTAGCCAAAGAAATCCTTAGCAAGAAGAGTGAAGCAGAAGGCATCACAAGATCTAGCCTCTTCAACAAATGATGTTGGAAAAACTGGAAAGTCATATGTAGCAAAATGAAATTAAATCCCTATCTCTCACTCTGCACAAAACTCAACTTAAAGTAGATCAAGGACCTAGGAATTGCACCAGAGAACCTATGCCTAATAGAAGAAAAATTAGGCCCAAATCTTCATCATGTTGGATTAGGCTCCAACTTCCTTAACAAGACTCCTAAAGCACAGGAAATGAAAAACCAAGAATCAATAATTGGGATGGATTCAAAGTATAAAGCTTCTTCTCAGTAAAAGAAACAATCAGTAACATGAATAGAGAGCCTACAAAATGGAAGAAAATCTTTACCATATGCACACCAGATAGAGCAATAATCTTCAGGATATATAAAGAACTCAAAAAACTGAACACCACCACCAACAACACCACCACCACCAACAACAAAACAAACAACCCCCCCAAAAAAAAACCCAGTCAATAAACAAGTTAAGGAACTGAGCAGATACTACACAGAAGAAGATATACAATCAATCAATGTGAAAAAATGTTCAATGTCTCTAGCAATTTAAGAAATTCAAATCAAAACTACTGTAAGATTTTATCTTGCTCCAGTCAGAATGACAATTATCAAGAATACAAGTAACAATAAGTGTTGATGAGGACGTGGGAGAAAAGGCACACTCATACATTGCTAGTGGGACTAGAAATTGGTGTTTCCACTTTGGAAAGAAGTATGCAGATTCCATGGTAAACTTGAAATGAAATCACCATTTGACCCAGCTGTCCTACTCCTTGGTATATACACAAAGGATTTAAAATCAGCATACTACAGTGATGGAGCCACATCAATGTTTATAGCAGCTCAATTCACAATAGCTAAACTATGGAATCAACCTAGTTGCCCTTCAATAGCTAAATGTATAAAGAAACTGTGGTATATATAAACAATGGAAATTACTCAGCCTTAAAAATAAATCATGGTATTTGAAGGTCAATGTTGGAGTTGTAGTATATCATCCTAATCAAAGTAAGCCAATTCCAAAAAACCAAAGGGCAAATGTTTTCTCTGATAGTGAATGCTTATCCATAATCAGGAGAGAGGGCAAGGGAAGAATGGAAGAACTTTGGGTAGGGAAGTGGTGGGGAGGGAGGGGGGATATGGAGGTGGGAAAAATTGTGGAATAAGACAGACATTATTACCCTATGTATGTTTATGATTGCACAAATTGAGTGACTCTGCATCATGTACAACCACAGAAATTGAGTTGTGTTCCATTTGTGTACAAAACATACATACATACATGCATACATACATACATACATAAATCATCTTCACAGAAAGTCTCAGGACACGGGCAAAATACAGAAAACTTCTCAGTCAGAACATAACATAAACAGCCTCTACCCCAATTACCAATAGTGTTCTTCTTTTCCTCTAAAACATCTTGAGGCCTGTCTTCACTATCCATAGAACTTTGATCATTCTGGTCTTCATAGCTCCCACCAGAATCAGCCATTAAGCTCAGCTTATAACAATCCACTTTGTACTGCTGTACATCTCAAAATTCCTCCAATCCATTCCAAAAAGCTCCAAAATATTCTTAACCACATGGTCAGGTCAATCACTGACTGGTACCACTTCTTGATACTAATTTCTGCTTTAGTCAAATTTTTTCACTGCAGCTATTAAAAGATCTGGCCAGAACAATTTTAGGGGAGGACAAATTTTTAGGGGCACACGATTTCAGAGGTCTCAATCCATACATAACAGACTTCATTCCTTGGGGCTCATGATGAGACTGAACATCATGGAGGAAGAGTGTGGCAGAGGGAAGCAGCTCACATGATGACCAGTAGACAGAGAATCCACTCACCAGATAAAAAAAATTATATTCCAAAGCCATGCCCCCAATGCCCACTTCCTCCAGCCATACTCCACCTGCCTTTAGTTACCACTCAATTAATCACATCAAGTGACGAATTCACTGATGGGATTGAGGCACCCCAATCATTTCTTGCATTCTGAACCTTCTTGCATTGTCTCAAACATGAGATTTTGGGGGAAACCTCACATCCAAACCATAACATCTACCATGATGACCAGTGTGCTGGGGCCTAGCCCTGTGCAATAGTGACCTCTGAGCACTTAGGGAACAGAGTTCTGCTGGTCTCAGCTGACAGTCCTCCTATTCAAAATATTGTTTTTATAGCATTTAAGGAATACAAGTTAATCCTCAGTCTTACTTTCTGTCTGAAGCAGGATAGAGAATTAAATACAGCAGAATGTCTCTCTATAGGTGTCTAGATTTACCTTACTGCCTCCCTAAAAAAGGTATAAGGCTGGACTCTCAAATCCTCTGTTTGAAAGGAGGTGCAGAATGGGCAAAAATTAAACCAAATGTCTTGCACTACCAACACAAACTGTGCTGTCCTGGCTTGGTTTAGAATCCAGAGAAAACTCAATTTGTGTATGTTTTATACATACCAATATAAGAATACATTCACACATTCCCTTGCTAGCATATATGTGTATCTGTGTATCTGTGTGTGTATGATTTATATGCCAATGCATGTATATACTTGTACACACCCATCTGCATTCATTTGTGTATACATGTGGCATATACTCCTATAAGAGTCTTCGTGTGTGTATGTATATGTGTGTGTGTGTTTGTGTGTGTGTGTGTGTGTGTGTGTGTATATATATATATATATATATATATATATATAATATCTCCATTTTGATTTATGTGGAGGGATGCATGTGGATCTGTGTGTGTATGATATATGTAACTATACTGGTGTGCATGTCTTGCTAACACTATATTGAAGAAATGCATTGACTTGAAGGATGAGACACTAACAACTGGTAGGAAATGGCAAGTTCAAACTTTAGTTTCTTTTCCTTCCAAACATAGACAGTATATTTTGGGTATAATCATTCTTACACAGAACAAAATTTATAATTATTATCAATTTATGCATTTATTATTGATTTATTTATATGCACCTTATATTTTCTGAAGTAAGTAAAATGCTACCTTGCTTTATTTTGACTAGTTTGAAGTGAATGGAGATCTTATTATTTGGCAATTGGAGAGATAATCTTTATTTTCTTATATGTTACCTTTAGCTGGTAACATATTCCACACTTTCTAAAGAAAAATGAAGCAACATTTTAACAGTTAATATTTGAGTTTCATTATTATATTGTCAACCTTCAAACATTTTAAAATTGTAATGAAAACTGCCTACTTATAAAATGAAAGCAAGGGTATAATAATGTTCATTGCACAGTAAATTTTCTTTCAGCATCTAAACTACTATGCAGATGCAGCAAACTGAACCTTTAGTGAGGCCCCTACTTGCTAGAATGCAAAGAGAATTCACAAAATTTTATTCTTTTAAAAATTAATTCTTTAAATAAATTATCTTTATTGCAAAGCACAATACTTTATCTAATGCTTCATAATTCTGACATTTTTCCACCAACTGACATGCTTACTCAATCCAAAATATCTGTATTTACTAAAACACTACTTTGTTCAATGTATATCACTTACACATGGCTATTGGGTATTATTTTTTTTCTCATTTTATGATCTTTGTGCTTTTAAACATTAAAATATGAGTGATCATATTTTTTTTCTCAGAGTAAATTTTACTCATTGAAAAGCAGCATAATTTAATTACATTTTTAAGAACATCTGGAGGATCGATATTACACGTGGAGAAGCTGAAGCTGTACTATAGATATGGCTGTGATAGATGGTGAGATTACAGCCTGGGGACTTCCTGGGTGACAGGTGACAGAGGTGGAGACAAAAGGCCATGTGCCAAAGATCATGACAGGGATGTTATGGCAGAGATTGACATCCCCCTGCACCTGTGAAGAATCCAACCCAAAATCAGAGCATAATCAGCTACTCTGGTCTAGCCATGAAATATACTCCATGCTCTAAAAGAAAATGGAACACAGTAATGCAATCTAATGAAATTATATCAGCTCATGTATTAGAAGATGGTGTTAGGAACTTTGCAACATAGAAAGTGGTTGCATTGTTAAGCTTTTTGAGCTCTTTGTACATCATGGAGATTAATGCTATATCTGAGGAGCAGGTGGCAAAAGATTTTCTCCCATTCTATAGGCTCTCTCTTCAAGTTATTGATTGTTTCTTTTGCTGTGAAGAAGCTTTTTAGTTTGATATCATCCCATTTGTTGATTCTTGATGTTTCTTCTTGTGTTTTTTGCTCCCTAAGCTGACATGATGAATGGTTGGGCTTACATTTTCTTCTAGTAGGCACAGGTCTCTGGCCTAATGCTTTGTTTCTTGATTCACTTTTAGTTGGGTTTTGTGCAGGGTGAGAGTTAGAAGTTAAATTTCATTTTGTTTCATATGGACTTCCACTTATCCCAGCACCATTTGTAGAAGAGACTATCTTTTCTCCAATGTATGTTTATGGCACCCTGTCAAGTATGAGATAACTGTATTTATGTGGGTTTGTCTCTGTGTCTTCTATTCTATCCCAGTATTCTCCATGTCTGTGTTTGTACCAATACTATAATTTTTTTGTTACTATAGCTCTGTAGTATAGTTTAAGCTCTGGTATTGTGATGCCTCCTGCTTCACTTTTCTCTCTAAGGATTGCTTTGGCAATTCTGGGTTTCTTGTTTTTACAAATGAATTTCATGACTGCTATTTCTATTTCTATGAAGAACATCATTGGAATTTTAATAGGAATTGCATTAAATCTGTAAAGCATTTTTGGTAGTATGGCCATTTTAGCAATATTAATTCTTCCTATCCAATAACATGGGAGATCTTTCCATCTTCTAGGGTCTTCCTCTATTTCTCTCTTTACTGTTCTATAGTTTTTATTGTACATGTCTTTCACCTCTATTGTTAGACTGATTCCCAAATATTCCATTTTTGTATTTATTTATTTTGAGGCTGCTGTGAATAGGATAATTTAACCTAATCAATAAATGGGCAAAGGAACTGAATAGGCACTTTCACAGAAGAAATACACATGGTCAACGAATATATGAAAAAATGTTCAACATCCTTAGCAATTAGAGAAATACAAATTAAAATTACACTGAGATTCCATCTTATTTTAGTTAGAATGACAATTATCAAGAATACCAGTAGCAATAAATGTTGGTGAGGATGTGAATACATTGATGGTGGGACTGTGAATTGGTGCAGCCACTCTGGAAAGCATTATGGAAATTCCTTATACAGCTTGGAATGGAGCCAACAGTTGACCCAGATATTTTACTCCTTGGTATATACTCAAAGGACATAAAGTCAGCATGCTATAGTGATTCAGCAATATCAGTGTTTATAGCATCTCAATTCACAATATCTAAGTTATGAAACTAACCTAGATGCCCTTCAATAGATGAATGGATTAAGAAAAAATATATATATATATATATATTTTCTCTTAATATATAATTGTCAAAAAAGACAAAGGGAATGAAGGAATGGGAGGCAGATAGACATAGGAAAGACAGTAGAATGAACTTGACATAACTTTCCTGTGCACATATATGAAAACATAACCAGTGAAACTCCACATGATGTACAATCACAAGAATGGGATCTAATTGGAATAAGTTATACTCCATGTATGTATAATATGTCAAAATACACTCCAAGGTCACGTATATTTAAAAAAATAAATTTTTTAAATTAAATTTAAAAAAAATAAAGTGCATGCATTATGGGTGCCTTGTTGTACACTGGTCAAGCTGCTCAGGCAGTGCTCAAGAGGTTCTAACCATACCTGCAGGAAGGAAGTCAGAAGATCAGCCTTGCCTTCCAACTCCACTTCTGAGGGTTGGCCAGCTTCTCTGCCTATCTCAGCATGATGATAATCCTGACCCCAACTGGAGTTCTACTTTCTTTTGGTCTCACACATGGCAGCTGCCCTGCTCCAGCTGGGTCACTGTGCTGTCATCTATGCTGTCGGTTTTGACAAGCTCATTCTCCTCTCCTACTGAGGGTCTTTCTTTCCCACCCTCCCAAGTCCAAATGCCTTGTGTCACCCACTCATGATTTGGTAAGCTCATGAGTTGGAAAGTTATGTCAAGTTCATTCTACTGTCTTTCCTATGTCTATCTGCCTCCCATTCCTTCATTTCCTTTGTCTTTTTTGACAATTATATATTAAGAAAATATATATATATTTTTTTCTTAATCCATTCATCTGTTGAAGGGCACCTAGGTTAGTTTCATAACTTAAATATTGTGAATTGAGATGCTATAAACACAAGTAATGACTCTGAAGTTCTTGGAGGTTAAGTGGCAGGCCTGAATGGCTGTGAGGGATGGTCAGCTTGGACACCTGGTCCTGGCTGGATTTTGTTGGATTCTGCCTTCATAAGAAGCTCTTTGTTAACTCCTTGTCATCTTTCTGTCGTGAGCAAATAATGCCAGAACTTTGTTAGCTGACTGTTCTAGCCTGCCGGGGCCCTCTTCCTCTCCTCATGTCCTGGGTCTGCTTACTCTGTTCTTAGAGTATCTGAGTGTTATTTTTAAAACATAAATTATGGTACTCCTTGCCCCAAAACCTTCAATGACTCTGCATCATGCTTGGTAGAATATACGGCTTATAGTCAGATGACAATATAAATCAATCCTTCAAACTGGGACAACTTTAATAAAGACAGGAAAAGTTATTGAGAATGTTATCATGACAACCTATAACAAAATAGCAGTGATAATTAACTTATAAAGAATAAAGGTTGATTTTGGCTCTTGATTTTTCAGTTGGACCTGTCATTTTGGGACCTGTGTTAAAGCAGCACAGCATGGTGGGAGCCATGTCACAGAACAAATCTGTTTGCCTTTGGCTGCGAAGTGAAAAAGAGGAAAAGGAAGAGACTAGGACCCCACCATCCTTCTCAAGGGCATACCAGCACTGACCTAAAGACCTCCCACAATGCCCCACCCTAAAACATTTCATCATTTCTTAAGAGCAACTTGGCCTGGGGACTAAGGCTTCAACACATGGGTCTTTAGGGGACATTTGAGATCCTAACTGTGGCAGTTGAGTTTCCTGGGCAGATCAGGATGCATGTTCTCATCTACAAAACACTGGGTTGGGCCCTATCATGGTCTAGATATGGGGTGTCCCCCAAAGTTCCTGTGTTAATGCAGGGACATGCCAAGGTGAAGTGACTAGGTGATGAGAGCTGTCGCCTAATCAGTCCATCCTAGTTTAAATGGACTAACTGGATGATTATTATAGGCAGGGAGGGCAAGGCTGGAGGACATAGTTTGCTGGTGGTATTCCCTGGGAGGTTCATCTTCCATGTGGTACCTTTCTCTCTCTCTCTCTCTCTCTCTCTCTCTCTCTCTCTCTCTCTCTCTCTCTCTCTCTCTCTCTCTCTCTCCTCCCTGGCATCCATGAGTGGAGCAATTCTCCTCCCTCCTCCACCATCTCTTTCCACCATGATATTCTGCCTCAACGTAGGCACAGAGCAATGGAGTCTGCCTACCATAGACTGAACCTCAAAACTGTGGGCTTACATTAAACTATTTCCCTTCTAAGTTGTTCTTGTCATGTAATTTGGTCGCAGCAATTAAAATAAACTAACACAGATCCCCAACTTCCCTTGCTTACAACATTCCATTCCCATGGACCTTTTCTCTGCTCCCAGAATGTGTGAGCTTGTGCTGCCTTGGGGCTTGCACTCTGGCCATCACACTCTCCCCACACAGCCCAACACATCCTAGCACTTCCCCTTAAACCCTGTTAAGTTGTTTCTTCACCCTATTACCCTTTGTCTCAGTTGCCTATGGCCCATCTTCCCCTGCTTCCTTGGGTCTATCTCCAGGTGTTATTTTAAACCATGATCTTCCAGTTACCTCCATCAGTTATTCTCAATAATCCACAGAACACAAGCTATTTTCCTGAGTGGATCACAATGCTTTGCACCTTGAAATCATTTCTGTGATTCTCTCTCACTTTATGCCCTCTCCTTGCACATGGGGTGGCTGAACAGTATTCCTCCTTCAAGTTCCAGCCAAGTCCTCTGTGATAACCTCTGAGATCCCTCCCTGATATTATACCGTGTGGTCAACCTCGGTGGTACCAGAGTCTTACTTCTCAACCTCCAGTAAAGTTGTCCTCACACTACATCTCACCTTGAGTCTGCAGCGCTGCCTTCCTTATCCACTCTGAGCTCATGAATCAGTCATCTGAGCTTAGGAATCTTTGATTTGTCTTCTAGGTATCGAGTACAGCTCAGTTGAAGGGTTTGGGTTATGGATAAGCACGTGTTTAGGTGTTTAGGTTTAAATCTGGTAGTCCCTCCCTACATGACCTTAGTCCAGATACTTATATTCTCAAAGCTTTAATTTTTTTCACCTGTAAAATAAGATGATAATAAAAATATTTACCTTGCAGTATCATCTTATGAATTAAATGAAATAGTATTTATGACTCACTTGGCATAATGAGAGGCACAATTTAAGTTCTCAGCAAACATCTGCTATTCTGTTTATTGCAGGTATTGTTTTTACTAAATAGGTGTTGAATAGATAAACACAAGAGATCAGCTACCTCTCAGGTGAGATTTGCACGCAACTGAAGACTAACAGTCAGTAAAATGTAGTCAGGTACAAACTTTTTTGGGACTTGAAGAAAGTAAGGACAAGTGTGAGGTTCGTTAATGGGGTAATGTTTTATAGGTATGCACTGGAATAGAACTTTCTACCTCCTCCACATTTTTCCCAGAAAAATAATACTTTTAATTTAAGTTCATAGTACTCTAAATATTCTTCATTTGTGATAGAAAATAAATTTCATTGGTCTTGATGCTCATACAAAATAATTTTGTCTGGTGATACATTATCTTTTTTTATATAGATAATTTTCCTTAGATCCTGTATAGGTTTTGCCATTATTAGTCTGCTATGATTTGATGAAAATAATAGAATCTTAAAAATTTATGCACATTAATCTGTCATGACTCAGTGGCAAGAACCTTGCTGGGACGTATGGACAGACAGATGGTGGGTAGATGAATAGATAGATACATGAAGGCATGGGTAGATGGATGAGTGGGTGGGTGGGTTGGTAGATGGATGGTTAGATAGATGGATGGATAGATGGGTAGATAGATGAATGGATGGGTAGGTATGTGGGTGAGTGGATGGATAGATGGTTGTGCATATGGGTGGGCAAGTGGGTATCTGACTTAGATTCTGGCTTTAGTGACTCTCACATGGCCATTTAATATTTCTTGGTCATGATTTTGGCATGAATTCCCTCATTTTTAGGAATCATATGAAACCTTGAGAAATAAGCATTCATTGGAAATATGAAAGTACTTTGGGAAGTTAAAGGCAATGCAAGAAGTAGCCAGATCTTTGACTGTAAAATTCTGAAACTTCAAAAGGAGAGATGGAGTCACTCTCTACTTCCTGGTGTGCAGGAGAGTTATTTTCCAGACTGAAAATTCTGAACTCAGTCGTGCAAAATACTCTCTCTGCAGCTGTGAAGTTTGGGAGCTTCTTTATCTATTTTTCATACACTCCACTCTGGCAGGCAGTTGTTAAGCTGGTAATGGAAAGGTAAGTAGTTTATTGCGGGTGGCCGTTAGCAAGCAGTCAGATAGCTTGAAGCTTATCCTCGCAAGGAAACATGAGTAGTGACCCCCTGGACGTCCTAAAGGATTTCGGAGGAGCCATTTCAGGGATCAATGGCAGTTCCATTACTGTTTTCATGGTTAATCAATGGAGCACACACTGTGACAGACCATGGTTCCCAGATACATGGCTTCCTCTATCCCTGCAGAAAGGGTATGCCCCGGAGGGAAGGTGGGTCTGAAACCCGACTGGAAAAGGAGCAGTACTGCTTAGTAAATTTTCTCCTGCCACAGAAAGGAAATCACAGCTCAGCATGTTTCACCTCAGTACCCAGGGAAGATTAAAACAGAATTGATGATATGGTTGGCAACAAATTGTACTGTTCTTCAGTGTGGCTGAACAAGGTACGTGTCATATTTGAAAGTAAAAAAAGCTCCTATTTTTAAAGAACAAAAGTCAATGAAACCCAAAACAAGGTATATTTTAAACATTGCTGAATTGTTTTTTAATGTTCTTTATCTTTTTTTCTCTTTTATTGCCTCAGAATGTAATCTTCAGCGCATATTTCCACAAGGAAAAAAGATACTTTGATACGTATCAACATGCAGAATCTTATATTCCAGCTCTTTTTCCATTTCAGTTAGCACGTAATTTGCTGTGAAGACTAATATTCAATTGTCCATTAGGTAGAGAACACCAGTGGTACTACAGATAATGAGACTTTTCATAGAATTTGCTTTTTGAAATTCTCAGTTCTGTTTTATAGAATATTAGACAAATAATACTAGACAATATTTTCTGACTCTTTTCTGTCTGGTCTTCATATATATTTTTCATAGTAATTTGAGTTTATTGTTTCTCTTTTGACTTTTTGACTTCTTTTGTGTTGAAACCTATCTAACGGATGGATGGTATTTGGCAAGCCAGTGACAATGTATTCCTGAGACTCTCTCCAAGAATATAAATTTGTTTTGTTGATGTCATCATCGTATATATTCAGGAGATGATTTGCTTTCCATTTAAATAGGTGATATGTACATTTGTGTGCATGTATGTGTGTGTGTGTGTGTGTGTGAGTGTGCACATTTTAAAATAAGCAAACCAAACCCTAACAATTTTCAAATCTTTATTAGGTGTCAAACATTATATACTATAATGTACCTATACATTATAAAGTTGTCAAAAGTGTTCTCTGAAATGGCATTACGACACTGCCCATTTTACAGCTTAGGAAACTGAGACCCAGGAGGGTGAGTAATTTACCCCAGTGGCTGGACCTGTGAGCTGGACCTGTGGAACTAGAGCACTGTACACTTTGCTGGCTCCTTGAGGTAATCACTGAACTTCAGAGCTCTGCTATCGGAGTGGGGTTTGTGGATTCTCGGGCCTTGAAAAACCATTTAAACTCATGACATTACTCATAGACAGAGCAAAATATGATATATGCTGTGATTATTTAAAATAGGGATTTGCAAACTTTTAGTAAAGGGCCAGAGAGTTAGCTTCTTAGCCTTTGCCTGCCATATTGTCTTGTCTTCAAGGCATTTGAGTGAGTAACCTTGGATTGAGTTTCACATAGAAAGTTAATAACAAAGATTTTTCTTCAGTCTGGGCCTTCTTGACTCCAAGCTGCCTATTTTCCAATGAAATTTACCTTCTATGAAATTCCAAGGCACATGGTGGTGGATGGGGCTGGATTTCTCTGTTGCTGAGTAAAGTCTACAGCCTGAACTCTAACCAGAGAGGAAACGCCACCCTCCCTGCGTGACCTCTCTCCTAAGCTTTCATCCTTTCTCACTCACAATGACTTTGGTACATTTTTTTTTCTGTTTGAACAGGGTGTTAGTGCTGCCACAGAACCAAAGTGATCAACATTATTATAACAATTGGGATAGTATTTTGTAAAAGGAGGACTATTATTAATCAGTTCACCTTTGCTCCATGAAATGGAAACTCAGAAACCTCAATGAGGTGCATGGCTGACAAAGAGAGACAAGAGCTTCTTGAGGTCAACTATAAATAAGATTCCAGGTCATAGGGTGTGTGTGCTGTTCACTTTTGGATGCTAGCTAGGCAGGTCTAGATCAGAGCATAATATGTTATAATATATGCATTAATAAAGTGACCTAGTACTGAGAACAGGTAATGCAATTTTAAACTACTAGTTATGTTTAGGTTCAGTTACTTTCTTCAAGACTTTGACTTTTCGTGGTTAGTGCTACATGTTTAAAAATTCTCAAGAATTTTTGCCCTTTGTGTAGTAAAGAAATTACAAATTGATGCTAAGAATCTGTGAACTGGAAATCAAAATCTGAATGTCTCAAATTATTTGTAGCTAGGTGGAAGTTGGATTCATTTCTCTGCAACTCTGGGAACTCCTTTCAAAGTGAAACAGCATGCTGCCGAGAAAAGACATGTCTTTGATTTTGCTGTGTCTAGATTTCTCCTTTGCATAAATTACAGAGTTTATCATTTCGTCCAGCCATTTGGGTGTTTTCCTATGTTTATCAGAATCTTCCCACAGGGCCACTCCCAAGTAGCTCTTTGCCATACATCCAACAATAAGGCTTATCTGAATGATATACACATGTATATATATATATATATATATATATATATATATATATATATATATATATATATATATATATCAATGCATTCATGTATATTTGCTTTAAAAAGGTAAAATACATAAATTGGGACACATTAAAAACCTATTATCTTGCCATCCGAGACAATCTCTTTCAAGGCGACATGTTTGCCTTGAAACCTCAGTGAGGTTACACCTCGCTGGGTTAGCACATCACCCTGACAGTGTCCTGTGAGTCTCCAACAGAGCTGTTCTGCCCAAGATGTCCTGTGGTCCTGGTTGTTTTGTGCTGGCAGTTCTGCTGTGTCCTCTTGCTGTCAGTCTCTGCTGGGAGGAAGAACAGGGAGAACCACTTACTGCTGCACTTCCTCTTGGACGCCACGGTTCCTTGGTTCTTCAATCCACAGCTGGCTGGCTAGCTGTATCCCCCAGCCCTGTCTTTCTACAAAGGGCTGGGAAGGATTGCTGAACATGCGGCTTCTCGGTGAGCACTAACAATCTGCCATATTCTAGAAACAGTCAATTTTAATAAAAACTGGTCTTATGATCTATTGCAGTTCTGATGAATAAATGAAGATGTTAACTCACTTGAAAATGGCATGGTATTCCAAGGTACTCGTCCTTGTTTTATTTCTGCCATTGACTTATTCAGTTCCTTCTTTCTACCTTTTTAATGTAACAAACAGCATTTTTTATGAATTTGCCTTAGCATACGTGGCTTTGCACACTGGAAGTGTAACTGTACATTCCACCCTCATTGGACTCTAATTAATAACTTCCTGGTGGCAGTTGGGACACTTCCACCCACAAGTCCCAAGTGCCTGGCCTATTTGGGACACTGGACACCACGTTCTGGCAGAGTTTCCATGATTTCAGTCAGTAAGCTCCCTCAGTGACCATATCACAAATGTCTACATGCTGTCATTGAGAAATTTATCTGTAAGGATGTACTTGTCCTCCATTTCTGGTTCCACAAGGAAGGATTCCCCTAAACACCTCCCCTAGGAGGGAGGGAAACCTCTGTTTGAACTTACCAGGCTGGTTAATTTGAAAAGAATAACTATTGTGTTTTGTTCCCTTGCCTCAGTTCTGCAGTTTTCCTCCTTGGAATAGAGCTAGCGATGAGAAACAGAGATTTTTCTCTATGATTCCCTGCAGCTCATATAGTCTCAGTGTGAGCTGGGAATACCCCTCACCCATCCATCCCTGCCTGTCCCTCTTTTCTGAGCCTTGCACCTGCCCTATGGAAAGAGTCAACAGGCTACTTCTCTGAAGATTGACAGGAGAATCTAGTTTCCTGCACCTCACTTGCCAACCACTGTCTTGTCATTTTCGAAGGGAAGTGGACATCTTTATCCATATATCCAGACCATGTGGTTAGGGTGCATTGGGCCTGAAAGATGGTAAGAGCTGTAGCATTAAAGGGTTAATACCAAGGACCTGAAAGTACAAACTGGTTTCACTTAAGTAGGCCCCTCCAGCGTGTGTTTGTGTGCATGGCAATTTTAAGAGGAGGTCTGAACTAGAGGGGAACAGTGATTATTTATAATCAGCTCTGCTGTGGGTGTTGGGAAAGGGTGCTTGTGTGTGAGGACCAGGTCTGGTCTCAACCAGAGCTGTTCAAAGACTTTATACCCCAAGTCAGCATAGGAGCTAAGCATCAACCCAGGAGGGACATTCCTGGTTCTCAACTTTTCTGAATATTAGAATTATGAGAAAAATGAAAGAAGAATTTTTAGGGCTGGGATGTGGGTATCAATTTTCTTAAAAAAAAAAAAAACCCTCCCAGTTATCTCTAATGCCTACTGAGCACAAGTGAAAAGAATTGAGTTGACAGAAGATTCCTCCAGAGACCTCCAAGCAGGTGAGTCTGACCTTCAGTGTTTCCTTCATCAGAAATCTTTGGTTTTTCACTCTTTCTTGTCAGTGAGACTTCTTTACTGATTACTTGAGCTTGTGAGGACCATGGCTTGCTGCCCCATATCGTCGCATGCCCTCAGGAGTAAAACCCTGGCAAAACCTATCCCTGCTCAGGGAGGGAGGTCACATCCTCAGTCCCTCAAGGTCAGCCTGGAGTTCTATTTAGGCTTCTGAACTTCATCTCTTTTTATCTGTATGTCCTATTCCTCGAGACAACATTACTGCCCTTGCACTGAAGTCCCTGGATTGATCTGTCCTCCTATCTTCTCACTGTAGCTCACAGCTTCTTCCTCCCTGGATTCCAGGAGTGTCTGCCAAATCAATGCAAGCTGCCCTTGTTGTCTTTCCTTCCAGGCTCCATCCTGCACCCCACTTTGTGTCCTGGAACTTAACCAGCAGTATGCTCCCAACTGCTGGCTCCTATTTGGGCTCAGTAGGTAGGAGACACCAACAAGGGGATTGGGCTATGCCCCTCCTCCTTGACTATCATTTACATGGATGGGCCTCATCCACAGCCCCTCTCTCTCTAGGTCCTGATAGTTGCCATCTTTCCTTATCCATTAGGCCTCAAGGTCCTAATGCCTCCAGTGGCTACTAGCACTGGTTTACTGTACTATACCATGTTGTATTTTTCTTAGTATTCCCAATTTTGGTGAGTATTCACTTCTTTCTTTCCTTCCTTCCTTCCTTCCTTCCTTCCTTCCTTCCTTCCTTCCTTTCCTTTCATTTCCTTCTTTGTTTATCATTCAACTCTCCACCCATACACAAAAATCAATTTTAAAACTCAAAGCAGTATGCAAAAATAAGGATATAGAATTCGTATTATCTGGTGCCCTAAAATTATTACTCATGTGAATCTTGTGCACTTGGTTATGCCACTTCTAATAGGAGGAAATATTTAAAATTGGTATTTCAAAATTGCTTCATGGCTAAATGGCTAGTGTTTTCTCCCATTGTAGGATAGGGACCATTAGACATACTCCCATAACAAAATTAGATAAAGTGATTCAGAGAAAATAGAAATGTGGTTATATGTTGAACCTCTGATTTTATCAATCTAGTCTCTGGTCTTTTATTGAAAAATGTTTTGTGTTCTTTTAGATTATTTACAATTGATAAAATATCAAGCATATTGATTTGTCCTGCAAGGTATTTGGATGTGAGTAGAAGTGTCACTAGTTAGTGATTCCCAATGTGTTTATGAGAAAGAAAACCAAATTTGCCTTGAGAATTATTTAAATTTCAGCATGTGTAGAACTATTTTCCTAGTATTTTTGTCTTTAAGTAGTTAAGAGAAATGCCCTAGTTTAGAAAACAAAGCAATATTATTGTGATAGTATGATGACTTTTTTATAGTGCCAAAAGCAAGAATTCAGTAATATCACCATATGAGTCAGCTTTTGGTCACTAAAACAAAATATTCAAATAAGCTAATGAAGAAGAAGAATTTTATTTAGCTCACAGATTTGGAAGCTAAAAACCCAAATGGCACAGCACAGGGTCTATGAAACAGGTCATCTTTTCATGGCATAACATCTTGGCACAGACAGCAATTGGGTATGGGTGTGTACAGAAGCACCTAGTGATTACATCTCAACCAGGAGCAGAGAGACAATTGTCCCTCAATCTGTTCAAAGGTGTGCTCCCAATAACCTTTGTTTCTCCTCAACTTCTGGGGACCAAGTCTTAGGGGACCTGTAGGGTCCCACAGTGGAGTCCTGGGGAACACTCAAATGATATGCAACCCATAGTAGAAACTTGATACCAAATTCCTATGCATATACTATTTAGAGTGGGAGATAATTAGGGTTAGTTGAGATCATGAATTGGCCCATGGTGGGATAAGTGTCTTCATAGGAAGAAAAGGGGTCACAGCTGACACACTCTCTTTCTCAACATGTGATGCCTTCCACCATGTTAAGATGTAGCAAGAAAGCCTCACCACATATGCAGCCCTCAATCTTGGACTTCCTTGTCTCTAGAACAGTAAGAAATACTTATTATCTTATAAATTAGTCAGTCTCATTAAGAGTTATTATTCTCTATTTTTCTTTCTCTCTCATCTCTTCTCTCTCCTCTCTTTCTCTCTTTCTTTTTATTCTTATAAGGCAAAGTACTATTGGGTTAGGACCTCTTCCTTATGACCTCATTTAGTCTTAGTACTTCCTAAATACTCTATCTCCAAATAAAGTCTACTGGAGATTATGGCTTCAATATATGAATTTTGGGTGTCTTAATTCAATCCGTAATAGGAAGCATCAGAGAACTATTAAATAATGAGGATGTAACAAGTCAAGGTCTCAAAGGGAAGAAATATGCCCTTGGAGATAACATTTGCTTCCAGTTTTGAGTCTTTTCTAATTTGAAAGGCAGAGCTACTGAGTATCTTATCAGTGGAGAAGCCCAAGGACAAAGAAGTGTTGATTGCACAGGGAAGGAGATGTTTAAACAATTCTCTGGGAGTAGGAGGCATAAACTTGTGAAAGTAAAATGTGGTGGTGGGAGAGGAGTTGTCTATTATTTCAAGTTTTTACCAACTCAACTGAAGCTCCTGTTGGCTTTAATTCAATTGCAGACCCAGTTAAGTTAATCTGTATCTACCTTATCTGTCTCTCAGAACAAAATAAAATCCTATGAGGAGATAGACAGCATAACTCAGTATGTCAAATTGATTCCAAATTTTGTATGCAGTGCACAGTATCTGGACTTAAATGTATAAAATACTTGGTGTACTACAGACAAAAGCAAATATCTGAAAACAAAAAGAAGACAGACAGAAGGATATCCAAGGTAGAAGGATAGTTATTTATGTCATTAAACAGAGACTTAAAAATAAGCTAGATGGTATATTTTAGCATCTAATCAGAATATTTAGTAAATAATTAAATTTCCTGATAAACACACATGTTCAAAGGACAGCTAAATATACACCTTTGTGACTTCACAGTTCAATTAGATCGTTAAGATACACTAATAACTTCAAGTTGTTAAGTTTAACCTATGATAGCATTTGGTTAGGGTAAATGAATGCTGGTTCAAGGCCAGGATTTGCTGTGGCAGGGAAATGGTCACTTAGAAAAGAAAGGAGGCATAGACCTTGTCTGTTCATCTGTGCACCTGTGCAAGCTGGGCATGCCATTGCTGGAGACCAGCATTTACTTCTGTTGATAAAGATCTAGGTCAAGATGTAGAACTAAGCCTCTTAATGGTCTTCTCATCTCATTTTAAAAATGATCTTCTGCCCACTCCTGGGCTGATATGGCATCCTACAAAGATTTCATACAAAATTATGATTTTGCTAGGACATTCATATTCTCTCTTCATAGCATTTGTATTTAAAAGCCAAAGTTGTTACTTTTTAAATCTAGTTCTAAATGGATCCAAGATTATTAAATCATGTACCCTAGAAACTAAGTGATTACCATTTTGAGTAAGGAAGTTAGCACTACACTTGAATCCAAGTAGAATTTTATTTTTCTGAGTTATAATTCTTTTATAATCATTTTTTATATCAGATTTTTAAAATTATCCAATAATGGGGAAAATTAATGGATACATTGCTTGGTTTACTTGTGATTGCTTTCAACTAACATATTTACATATAAAACAGGTGTATACTACTAGGAAATTTAATTTCCTAATTCATAGTATGGTTGAATATTAAAGAATAAGTGTAAGTTTTGTTTCTAATTTCCTGCTAAAAATATGAACAAAAAGAAACTGATATGTTTACCCTAATGACTTGAATACAAGCCATTGAAATAAGAAATTCATTTTAAGGAAAAATAAGAATCATTTTTCCTTTTTCTGCTAGATGCTACATATTTTGCTGAAGGCTATGTTGTGTGGTTCCACACACTTGCTGAAATCAGCAAAATAAAAAATTCTAATAATTAATTTTACATGCATGATTAAAGAAATTGAGCTCTACAAACCTATAGATTCTAAAAATTAATGAACTGCAGTAAAAGTATGCTTTGCAAGAATGAATAATTTAAAACAGAGAAGTAGTAAAACATAAATAGGCTTTTTCTAACAAGATTGTTTTCTGAGAATTCCTAGAGGCTTTTAAGAAGCTATTCAATAATTCTGTGAAAAAAAAATGTTATACTTTTTGTCACAATTTTCAATTATAGTCTCTCATTTACATGTTAACAGAAAACATCTGATGGCTGATTTTCATTATTCTTACCACTATTATTGAAAATAAAATAAACAAGCCTTATTTTTGAAGTATCTGTCTGATTTAAATATAATAAAATATTAACAATGTTATTTTACAGAATATGTTATTTTTCTACTGTTAATGATCAAAAAGCTGAGGCAATCATCATCTCTCTTCACCTCATTCTTCAGATCTTGCCAGAAAGATTTCAGACATGTCACTTAGAACAACAGCCATGAGTTTATTGGAAGGGATAGAAAAGGGAAAAGATGACACTCTGAAGGGAGAGAGTAGGTCAACCCAGGGAAAAGAAGGATGTCAGGCTACTCCTGCCATCCAGTTTTATTGGGTTCCCAGGGAAGTTTCCAGAGAGTCCTGCCCAGGTCCAACATTTGACTTATGATTGACAGCATTGGAGCTTCATAGACTGGCTTCAAAAGAGGATGGTGTGGTGATCAGAAAGTGTAAGTTTTTAAGGAAATTGCGTTTCCCCATTTTTCCCTCAATTTTCTGCCACGTTAATCAGTCTATTACACCTTGAATAGCCCTCATCCTTGTGAGGGTCTTGATGTTTTGACTATCAGGTTGATTGGGGTTTATGACATAGTTTCATGATAAGGATGACATGATCTTGAAACAATAATTTTTCTTAAGGGAGTGTAATTATGTCTGGGGGAGGTTGTAACATACCAAGTCCCTGTTTTTCAGGTGCTTGTCTGTCAGATAAGGTTCCTTGTGGTTGTCATCTGTCCTTCATTGTCTTTTCCCTGCTCACCCATCCATAGCTGACTAGCTACCTAACAATACCCATAAAAAGTTATCTTCTATTAACTCTTCAAACATTGAACAAGATCGTATAAAAATTCTTCCAAATTTCTGGGGTTTCATCTTCTTTTTTCTTTCCTTTATGTGTAATAGCAACCTGCTCACTAATGGTTACACACACTGGTTGGGAGAAAATACTTAGCGTGGGATTGCACAAGATGGGCTCCAAGTCCTCATCCCAGGCTGTATGTATGCCCCTGTTCAAGATTGCTGCTTTCCCCATCATAAGACACACTCATGAAGGAGTGGACTGGACTTGCTTTGACAAATGGAATGCAGTAGGAAGTTTGGGAAATTCAAGTCCAGGTTTTAAGAGGTTCTAAACAACAACTACTTCTCTCCTCCTCCTCCTCCTCACCCTCCTCCTCCTCCTCCTCCTCCTCCTCCTCCTCCTCCTCCTCCTCCTCCTTCTTTTTTCCTCCTTCTCAACATGGGGAATGAACCTAGGGGTTCTTAACCAATGAGCCACATCCCCAGTCATTTTATATTTTGAGACAGGGTTTTGTTAAGTTGCTTAGCGCCTTGCTGAATTGCTGTGGCTGGCTTTGAACTTGAGATCCTCCTGCCTTAGACTTCAAAGTTGATGAGATTAGAGTCATGGACCACTGGGCCTGGCAAGAAGTTCTCATGGAATTGACATTGTATTGTAAGCAACTCAAAACGATTTGAACTGTATGGGGAAGGTATGTAGGTTATGGGAAAATACTTTAAGCATCTACAACTTTCTTATCTGTGAAAGGGTTGTGGAACCAACCCCACAAAGATACCAAAGGATGACTATACTGGAGATCCAGGCCTACACGCTGCAGGTGAGGAGAGTGTAACTACCTGCCTCTCCTTTGTGACATCTGTATGGTCACCATAGCAGACAGAGTTGTGTGCTGAAGTGTGGCAGATGTGACAACAGTCAGATATCAGGAGATGTGTCAGAGAGAACTGGACTTCTCCCAGAATTCATAAACACTCTTAGATTAACAATCCCTGGGTGCCAAAGAACAACTTCCTTGCCACATGCCAACAAGTACTCGAAGTTTTTTAAGTCAATATTAAATTTTATTTGATCTTATTATTTGAACTTATTAGGAAAAAATTAGTGAAATAGAATACCACAAGTATTCTTCTATGCCAACCTAAAAAACTCACTGTGAAGCATCGACTCTA
This sequence comes from Marmota flaviventris, assembly GCF_047511675.1. Taxonomy (NCBI): domain Eukaryota; kingdom Metazoa; phylum Chordata; class Mammalia; order Rodentia; family Sciuridae; genus Marmota; species Marmota flaviventris. The sequence goes on from NC_092506.1 coordinate 122,507,832, forward strand.
GGAATACAGGAAGAGATGTGGACAAAGTTTTATAACAACACTTAATCACCGAGAGCAAGAAACTTACCCTAAGTCTAGAGAAGGTAAACGAAGATTCTCCACGGTTTCTCCTTCTCATGTGTGAAAAATTGAAAAGATAAAGTTAATAACAGGCTCCCACAAACCACCGTGCAATCCTTGTTCAGGATACTAAAATTAAAATCTCACCAATTTCTCTTAGGTCAGCTTGGGAATTGCCTCAGTTGCATTCATATACATTCCTACTATGCAATGCTAATACAATTCTTTCTTTATTTGTTTTTTAAACTGTGAGAAATACATAATTTGAGCCTCTCAAAGTGCTTAGCATGCATATGTATTTGGTTCAGACCTTTCTCTTTATTTGTGACTATGATTATATGGCTATCAAAAGTGAAAGAAGCAGGTGATGGAATTATAATTGCAGGTCTTAGAGCACCTCTGTCAGCAAGTCATCCAGCATTATCGGGCAAGGCAGAGTTCTCAGAATGCATTAAAGTCTAAGTGGATTAAAGTGGGAAATATTTTACAAAGTCTTTTTTTCTTGCTTATCCGAAGAGCTGTTTCTTCCCACCAAAAAGAAAGAAAAAAAAGTTATGTGTCACCCTGAAAACTCATCTCATTGGCACTTCCTAAAAATCAGAGGACAGTTCTGTTTGTGCTGCTCAATGTTCTGCTGTTTTTCTGGCATCTGAGATGGGTATTCCGGATGCTGTCCTAGCAGTACCATTTTTCCCTGTAAGATGTGCAGTTAATTGTGTTGTGAGAGATGGGCTCATCAACTGCAGCGTGCCCCCTTTTTATAGGGAAGGAAACTGATAAAGTGAAAATGGAAATTTGGAAACCTGAGACCAGTTGTCAAGTTTCTTGCTGTTGTTTTGCTTTGTGTGTGTGTGTGTGTGTCTGTGTGTGTGTCTGTGTGTGCACGCACACACGTGCAAGTGCCTGTGTATGTGTGTGTTTCTGGGTAAATTTCCCCTTAATTATCTGACATGGCCATTATTCTCTCTCTCTTCGTTGAAGAACAGTAAGGATTGTTGGATCTATAATAGTGAAGAGAGAGAAAGGATTGCAAAAGAAGGAAATGTCAGGTAAATACCAGCAGGATGAATTCTGCTTTCCTCGGATTCTTTTTTAGGTATATTTTCCCTCTGAATCCACTAAAATATGACTCAAACAACATGTCAACACAAATGTCAGCGTCATCAGTTTTCTATTGATTAAGGCTGATTTTCACATTTTTATTAAAATTTATTAAAAACTAGATTTCCCAAGTCGAAATAAATTTTACTTATATTAAAAACTAGATTTCCCCACTAGAAATAAAATGTACTTAATTTTCTCTGCACATAAAGCAGAGGAAGTGTGGTCCTGGAGTGGTCCTGGAATAATTATTAATATTATTAATAAAAAATTATTTATTCTAATTATGTATATATGACCACAGAATGCGTTTTGATTCATTGTACACAGTTGCAGTATAACTTTTCATTTCTCTGATTGTACGTGTTCTAGTGTTGCACCATATGTGCAGTCATACAAGTACCTAGGGTAATGATGTCCATCTCATTCCTCCATCTTTTCCTGCCTTTATGCCTGATATTTTTACATTCAAATTGTTCTATCATTTTTACTGAGATTAAGGCAGAATTTTTTTGGTGGGGATATTTATGCTTACTATTCAACTTATCTAAACGTTAGCAAAGCAAATAAAAATTCTTTAGAGTTCTTGAGAATTCTACTTTTCCAGCTTTATTGAGGTGAAATTGATAAATATAAATTGTATATTCAAGTTATACAACATCTTAATATGATAAATTTAGGCAGAATTCTTAGTGACATATTAGAATAAAATGAATAAACAGGCTTAAAATACTAATATAAACATGAAATAATCCTATAGTTTGAAATATATTTTTTTAAAAAAAACTATAAGTTCATTATTGTTTTATAAAGTAGTCAATGTTTCATGCAAGTAACATGAAGGGGTAAGGCAAACTGAAGGAAGAGAAATTTCATTTTTGTCATGTCTTATCAGTTGATAATGGAAATAAATGTCTGTTTTGCCTAATTTATTAACAATGATTTAAAAACTCTTTTCTGTTGTACAGAACAACCTACTCCTATTTTTTATGAAATTGTTCATTCTCTAAGTGAAAATCATACCTAAGAAGCTCAAATTATGTTCTATACAATCATCCTGTTTTACTCTACTACCAAAACATGGTTCAACATTGTTTTAGTCAGCTTTTGCTTTGCTGTTACCAGAACAACTTAGAGGCAGAAAGGTTTCTTTGAGGTTCATGGTGTCAGAGGTTTCAGTTCATAGATGGCCGACCCCATTGCTTTGGGCCCAAGGAGAAGAAGCACATCATGGTAGAAGGGCCTGGTGGTGGAAACCTGCTCACTCATAGTGGGGTCAGGAAGCAGAGTGGGGAAGGGCTACAAGGAAGATGTACTATTCAAGGGATGTCCCCCAGTGACCTACCTCCTCCAGACATACCCCAGTTGCACAGAGTTACCACTTAAGTCAATTCATTAAAACTCAGATGAACGGCTCTCACAATCCAACCACCCCACCTCTGAGCATTCCTGCATTAACACAGGAACTTCTCAGGGATGCCTCACATTCGAACCATAACTTTCTGCCCCTGCCCCACAAAAACTCACTGTCTATCCCACAGTGAAAAATCCATTTCCTCTATGACTAAGCATCCCATTGTCTTAAGAGTCTTAGTTTTGTCCCAAGTATAATTTCAAAGTCTTCTCTCAGAGTCAAGGCAAACTCTTGGCAGTAAGCTCCTATAAAAAGTCAATCATTATATATATGTAGTATACAGTGGCAAAGACTAAACAGTCCCATTTCAAAATGGGGGTACAGGAGCATATAGAAAAAGGATGGAGGCAAAGCAAGACTGAGACCCAACTGAACTGGTCCTTTAACTTGACCTGTAACTCTGCGTATAGCATCCTGGACACCTGGTGATGAGATATTATTTCCAAAGAGCTTAGCATTCCTACCCCTTTGGCCATCAACAACTGAAACACGCCCATGAGTTCTTTTTAGCCTGGCTCTCTCCAAAATCAGCAGCTCTTCTCAGCAGACAATCCATTTCATTGGCATCTCTTAATTTCTGGGGTCTTCACTCCAACTTTAACTATATCTTCATAGCTTAATGTATTGCCCTCTCAGAGGTAGCCTTCAGGGACTCTGACCTTGCTACACTATGCCTTGCCTACCAGTCCTTCCTTTGAAATCTCAGTAGAAACCTCCGTGACCCCTTAACTTGAGCATGCTGTATTCCTACAGAATCAGCATCATGTGGATGATGCCAAGGTTTGCTAACAGCTCACGCCATATCTGGGACCCATAGAATCACAGTTCCAGAAACCTCTAAGTGTCTGTGGCTCAGCAAGCTGAAACAACTTTTTATACTATGCTGTGTGAGCAGGGCACCCCCAAGATATGTTCTCAAAAGGTTTTTCTCTTCCTTATCATTGAGACTGTAGTGGGTTTGGTTTAGCAAATTCCTGAGATGCCTTTAAGGCATCTTTCTTATTTCTCTGTGCAAAGTACTTAGCATGTCTTTAGGAGCTGTAATCTATTCAGCAAGCCCCAGCTTTACATGCACTTTTATGGTCAAACTACACCTTTTAAAATTATTTTTGTCTGCTTTCTGTTCCCATTTTCTTTTTCACATTGAATCTTTCTAAAAGCTGCCAAACAAACAAAAAGCCATGTCACTGCCCGAATGCTGTGCTACCTTGAAATTTCTTTCACCATATCAATTAGTCTATCATTTTTAAGTTCAGCATCATACTAAGACTCAGGACAACAGCAAATGAATCCAAGATCTTTGCCAGAATACAATGTGAGTGGTCTGTAGTTCCATTCCCAATAGAGTTCTCATTTCCCTCTGAAATTTCAGAAGCATAGTTTACATTGGAATCACCATTCTGGTTTTCTGAGCTTCTGCCAGAATTGCCCATTAAGCTCCACTTACAGTGTTCTATAAACCTTTCCAGCCTCCATTTCTAAATTTGTTATAATTCCTTTCACAAACCAGCAGCAAATACTTTTGAACCATGTGGTCATGTTAGTCACAGCAATGATTCCACTTCTTGGTGCCAATTTCTGTTTTAGTTAGTATTTACATTGCTGTGACCAAAATATCCAACAAGGAAAAATTAGAGGAGGAAGAGTTCATTTGTGGCTCACAGTTTCAGAGGTTTTGGTTAATAGATAGCCTACTCCTCCATTGCTCTGCACCCAAAGTCAGGAAACACATCATGATTGAAAGGCCCAGCAGAGGAAATCTACTTATCTTGTGGTAGGGACAGGAAGTGGAGAGAGGAAAAGAGTAGGCCACCTGGAAGATGTACCTTTCAGAGTATGTCCCACCCCCTGCAACCGTGCCCCAGTTGCCTACAATTACTACCTGGTCAGTTCATTAAAACTAGGATGAACTGATTAGGTTACAGCTCTCACAATTGAATTCCTTTACTTCTGCACATCCCTGCATTAGGAAATTTTGGAGAACCCTACCCATCTAAACCTTGATAAAGTAAAAAAAAAAAACAAAAACAAAAAAAAAAACTTCACTTTAAGCACTGAAAAACAACTCATCTTAAAAATAAAACAAAATTTAATTAAAGACTAATTATATTATAAAAGGAAAATCTTTTATGTTATCATAAAGATGTTTCTGGCAATATAATAACAAATATTGAGTCTGAAATACAATGCAAAAGTGTTTATATCAGGTATTTTTAAGGCCATCTCCCAATTATCATTTCCCAGAAATAAATTATATTTGGCATAGGAAGAAGGATAATAAAAAGTACTTACAGAATTATAGTTGATAATTTTAAATCAAACCTAGGGAAAACATTTTTTCCCCAAATCCCAGATAAATAAATTGTAGAATCTAATGGTTTTATGTTGATGAAAAGAGCAACTCAATTTTCAACTTAGCAATATAATAAAATTTGTTCTGTTTTATGTGTGTCATATATTTAACATTTGCCAATGTCTTTTTTTCCATTTCTTACAAAAACTAGTTCCAAGGTATTTATTTATTACACCATGAAAATAGAAGACTAGTATCTTATTCATATGTTCACCAAGCCTGTGATTATCATTTTATGATATTCTTTAGAATTCACTTGCTATCTTACATAATTACTATGCTCTGATGAAATGTAACAGACATAAGAAAAAATCAGATGAAATGAACACCTGCTGGAGGCCACCTTGCAAAATTATCCCAAGGTGACCCAGTGCAATTACTGTGCCCACACAGATTTTTTATTAGTTCCCATATTATTAGCAAAGGTGTAAATAATTATATGGTAAATATTGGCTCATCACAGATAACAATAGGCTAATAAAGTATTTGAATGATTCATATGTCTTTTCAAAGTCCCATATTATGAGAACAACTTCATAAATTCTGAAGCACAAATTTTAATATTCCATTTAACAAGTAAGTCTTTTAGAATAATTTCACATAACTTCTCAAAAGATTTTTCTTTTCTTTTCTTTGAAGAATAAAACTTTGAAGAAGCAGAGTTGTGTGTGCCCCCTTTCTTCTCCCAAATCCTGAACAGATGAGGCCCACTTCCTTTTCAGGGGTAAGTCAAGTGGAGAGAATCTTTCTTAGACTGGCTGTGTTAGGTCAGCTCTTCATCACTGTAACCAAAACACCTGACAAGAACAACTTAGAAGAAGAAAAGTTTATTTTGGCTCATGGTTTCAGAGATTCTGTTGATGGTCAGCTGAAGCCATTGCTCTGGGTCCAAGGTGATACAGAACATCATGGTGGAAGAGGGTGATAGAGCAAATCAGATCAGGATATGGCTAAGAAGAAGCAGAAAGAAAGAGAGAGGGAAAGAGGCCATAGGAGAAAATAAACCCTGCCAGGGCAAGTCCCCAGGAACCTACTTCCTCGAGCCATGCTCTGCTCATTTAGTCCTTTCAAACTAGGATGGGGTGATTAGTTTATAGCTCTCACAATCCAATCAAGGCACCTTCAAACATTCCTGCATTTGCACAGGAGCTTTGGGGGGACACCTTGTATCCAAACCATAACCCTGGGTTTTCTAGAAAATAGAACATGAGGCAAATACATGCTAGTACTTTCATTGGTAGTGTAAACTGAGGCACTCAAGAGTAACAGAATAAGAGAAGAGACACCAGTAAGCCTGAAGAACAAACAAGGGGTGTCAGGCCAGGCTGGCCACCACTGTGTCCCAAGAGCTGTTTGCTCAGGCTCATGGGACATCTTCAAATAATCATATGAAACAGTCACAAACTGCAACATTTTGGGACAATCCATCTGGTGAAAAGAAAGAACACTTTGAGCTGTAGTCTCTCCCTCACCCCCAGGTTCTCTTCTCTCTAGAGTGTTTAAGTCCCTGCATTTCCAAGCTGTATTACCAGACTTTCCAGACAGACTCTGGGAAGTGTGTACCACAAGGTCTCAGTCCCTGGAGCAGCAGGGAGCCATGGTACTTACTAGCAACGAATGGCGGCTTCCTTGGTTTGCAGAGACGGTTGGGATGTTGTGATCTGCTTCCTACAGTAGTAGCTCTCCAAGATGCAGGGCATTGGGTTAGAAGAGACTCACCTTCTCTGTCTATGTTGAAGCATGATCCAGTCCTCTATAATCACTGTTTATATTCTCCCCAATCCTATCTCCATTTAAATTTTCTTCTCCTCCAAGCTTATTTAATAAAAGTATTAAATTTTGTTTAGTCAAACATGTTTTCAAAAGCTTAGGACATTTTATGATTTTTTAACAATATATGACACCACTTGATTATTGGTGTATAAGTAACATGATTTTATGAGTTTTCCCTTCAATGAAAGTCATCAAGATTCAATGACTGGGAAGTGAAAGCCTTATGTTAGTAAGTATCAGTTCCTAACAACCTCCCACAGTAGGACCAGATATCCATGTGTGGGTACTGGAGAGAGCTCAGTGGGTGAACAAGTTTCAGGATTGGAGTGTTGCAGGCATTTGTTTCCACAATTGAAATGTTCCTTTCAGAATTTTGCCTTTTTTTTTGGCAAAAGAAGGGGATTTTTACACACACACACGCACGCACACACACACAGGTATTTTAGCAACTGTTTTATATGCTATTCAAATCTTTATTCTTAGTCTTCATCCTTACTTTTGTGATTACAGTTCACTGTAACTTCAATAAGACAAATAAATTAAAGTACATATAGGCATATTTTTCCCCTCCACATAAAGAAAGGTCTTGAATATCCAAGAGATGGCTTTTGACAGGAGGAAGATCTCTATGTATGGGTACAGCTGGTACAGAAGGAAAATAATGCTAAAAATTCTCCCCAAATATATGATACTCCCTGAAACCTAAAGCAAAATTTCTGTCGGGCCAAATGTATACATCACAGCCATTGTATTATCTTGATCTTTTTTCTTCCCATAAATTTCCATTTGTTGATTTTGCAATGATTTCTTTTCTAATTGGAGAGTTTGCTTGATTTGCTGTAAAGGAAACAGAAGAAAGGAGGGTTATATATCCTTAGTGAAGAGGGATTCAAAATGGGAAGACTTGAAAAAGGAAGATAAATAAATACCAGAAATATCCGGAAGGGTCTGCTCCCTCACTTCTCACAAAATAGTCATTTTATTTCAACAAGGGATGCAACTCTTTCTAATAGAACATTCCTAAGGATGAGATTAGATTTGAAGAGGAAATCTCTAATAGATATCTCTAGTGCATGTGGTGACAGTTTGAGGGGCTCACAAATAGCCACCCCTCTCTCACCTAAACTTAGAGTTATTAGAAAAAGGCTAAGAAGGAGTCAAGACTAAGCCACATTAACAATGATGTGTGCTATTTCGCGAGAGGGGAAAGAATTGTAGCCTCTTAACTCCATGGTTTTGCTCCTGAACTTGGCAATCAGGAAGGTGTGTCCACCCAGCCACATGCAGAGCTAGAAACCTGAGCCTTTAATAAGAGTGGAGCAGAGTATATGTGTCCTGTAAGACAGTCGGGTGCAAATAGATAGGGGAGGGAGCACTGCCAAGCTGTGTGTGCCCCCTTTCTGCTCCCAAGTCCTGCACAGATGAGGCCTACTTCCTTTTCAGGGGTAAGTCAAGTGGAGAGAATCTGAAGGCACTATGGTAGAGAGTGTGGTCTCCAGTGGGTGCGACGTTCAGGCATGGCTGCTTCTGGCTGGGCACATATGGGTGGGCTGGTTTTGTGCATAAGTCTTAAGAAAGAAAAATGAACCTCTAAAGTCTCCATTATTCAATCTTACACGGATTACATTGAGCATTTTATATCAATAAAGCAAGTTACAAAACAAACAGCTTGTTCTACCGGCCTCAGAGTTCGATTTGAAGTCTCCTCCTTCCAGAAGCTATTTGTAGATGTCAGACACATCCTGGAAGGTACTGCTTTGGTGCTGCTGAATCATAAAATATAATTCACCAACTGTTCACTATGAAAGCATGTATAGGACTTTGTGGGCCTTTCCAGAAAACTAAATTCCTAATTAATCCACATTAACGGGCTGGATATTTGTTCACCTCTGCCCCAAGGCCAGTTGTTTTTATATGGGAATTGATGAAAACAGAAACACTTTACTCAGATTTCCAAGAATAAAAATCCTTTTCTTTGGTGCTTAGTTGCCTGGAACATCAATGATTTAGTGTAATGTCGGAAGTCAAGCAGGATACATTGAGATCAAAAACAAAAGTTGGCTTCTTTGCAAATGTCTATTTGCAAATGACTTCTGCCTCTGTGTGGACTCCAATATGTACCAATCCATTTTTGTTATCTGCTAAGACCTAATGTTTGAAGTTCTCTTTGAGAGTTTGGCGTTCAAATATTGTAATGCTGACTCTCTTCTGTAAGCACAGTTGGTGCTGTGGTTTGGACATAGAATGTCCCCTACTGACTCATGTGTCGAAGGCTTGTTCCCCTGAGTGATGTTACAGTGAGGTGGTGGAACCTTTAAGAGGTGGGGCCTAGTGGGAGGTATGAGGTCACTCAGGGTTCTCCTTGAAGGGGACTGTGGGACCCTGGACCCTTTCTTTTTCTCTCCTTTGCTTCTCAGTCCTGAGGTGAATGGTTTTACTCTGCCACATGCTCCCACCTTGGCGTGCGGCCTTGCTACGTGCCTAAAAGCAATGAGTCCAACTGATCATGAAATGACATGTCCAGAACTGTGAGCCAAAATGAAGCTTTTTTTCTTCATAAATTCATTATAACAGGTGTTTTCTTATAGTATCAGAAAGCTGACTAACACAGTTGATAGGAAAGCTTTTTAAATGATTATTTACTTACATTACGAATCTGCAGAAGAGCCTGCACTCAGTTTCATGCGATCCTATTATATCATTTCCCTTTGATGCTTTTAAGAATCAGAGTGTAAACTCCTATCCTGTGGCTAAGCCCTTAGGTTTTTGTTGTTTAAACTTGTTCCAACTTGATTTTTTTCCCCCTTTGGCTTTGGGTAGGGTTTGGAATGATGGGTAGCCATATTAATTTACCTTTGTTGTATTGTTATTACCCGGGTCCTTTCATCAGACATTCAACTCTGAAAGCTTCTCAGGTGACTTCTCATAATTCCAGCTCCATATTATGCTTCTTGCCACTTCCCACACTTCCCTTCTTCAATCTTTCCCTCTGCAGTGGGACAGGCATCTGTGAAGTTGAATATTTAGAAAGCAAGAGTTTGCTTTGTATGTGATGATACATGACAATGGGCCCTTCACATGTAAAGGTTCTGACAGGAGTGAAGTGACAGTCAGGCATCATGAAAAGGACCTCTTCCAGCAGAAGTAAGAGGTCTTTGTACTGTCTTGGTACAGTTTAAGAAAGGATTTGGCCTTCAAATTTGTGACCAAGTATAAGAGCCAAATAGAACTCATTGAGAGACTTCAAAAGCACAGGGAATAATTTATAGCCTAATCAGATAATTATTTAAACTGGTAAAAAAAACAATGCAGACATACAAGTTTAGACGATGACCTTCACAAGAGTCATTTTGGGAACTTAGACTTTCCATCACTACTATTACTTTAAAAATACTTTTTATAAATTTTCTTTTTTTTTTGGAAATAACCTGTAAAATATCATTTTGATGAGAATCCACATGTACACATATCTGCAAGGCACGTACAGTGCTCAGACTCAAGTTTAGCTGGGAAATATTATCATAAGGCTAGTTCATGCTGTGTTGATAGAAATGATAATTCATATGTATCAGAAGGTTTAATATATGTCAGGTACTGATTCTAAGAAATTACATGTGAATTAATGAATTTAGTCCTCATCACAGTCTTCTAATCCAGTTGCTGTTATTGCCCTGTTTTATACATGAGGAAACTGAGGCATAGGGAATTTGAGAATGCTGATCGTAGAGATGCACCTGTGTTTAAACCTAAGGTGTCTAGGTTTTCTGTCCGTATTCTTAACATTAAAACATCCTGCTTCTCTTAAAAAATGATAGCTTACAGGTAAAAGTAAGGACTGAGTTGAATTTTCTCCTGTTTATAAGTTGATTCATAAACTGACTCATAGAAGCAATATCCCAAGATACTACTTAAATGCATTTAATGTTTAACTCTATGCTTATTTCAACTCCTGTGAAATACATTTTTTTCTCAGAAAACATGAATACAGCATTTTTACAAGAAATATAAAATTTGAAAAAAATAAACCATGAAAATTTTGAAAAACAAAGTCAAAATTCTTTCTACGAATGGCTCTATATTGAAAATTTCTTTCGTGTTGCGGCAACAGGTTATTGTTGTTTTCAATCTTCTTAAGAAATTGTAATTTCCACATGATAGAAACTGCAACAGATCCCTAAAAAAAACTGTAGAAGATTTCCAATTTATTTTGTGGAATTAGTTTAATCCTGATATCATAATCTCTCAAAGAGTAAATAGAAAAAATACATCACAATTTTAATTACACAGATGGATGGGAAATCACTAAATAAAATAACAACTAACCAAATCCCACGGCATATTCAGGATTGCATTTACAATCATGCTCTGTGAAGTGTTATTTATAAAATGAAAATGTATTAAGCAAAAGACATAAAACTTCTGAGAAAGAAAAAGTGAATTTGTCAAATTATCATATGTAATAGTAATATTAGCTATTGAAATAGTGATAAGCAATAATTCTAAAATTTAGCAGCAAGATATTTTATTCCTATGCTATTCTAATATGCAACCTAGTGTGCAAAGTTGATAATGAGGTGAGTCTTGCTTCTACCCTCTCATCTCAAGAGCTGAGGGCACTATAGAAGCAAAATTAGAAAATTAACAACATGGGAAAAACCGTTGCATAGTATTTCTAAATGAATAAAGACGACTGAAAACTAAAAACTTGACAAATTCCTTTTTTTCTGAATTTGTTTCTGTTCTGACTGTCATTCCCTAAGCCTGACCCTCACCTTCATTTCTATTTTCAAAGTTGCAAATATCTTTCTGGTTGTTAAATCCAACATTTTTCCAGGCTAGTCCGTGCTGACCTCTCTGTAGCACTTGTTGGAGCCTCTAATTCTTTTTACTCTTTAAACATGGTTGCCTCAATGTTTTGTCTTGGTCCTTTTCTCTTCCCCTTCTTCCCATAAAGACTTCACATTCCAATGACTTCTGTTACTATTTACATGAATATAATTCCCAAGTTAGTATCGTTTGCCCAAAGTCCTTTAAATTAATCAACTTCTATAATAAATTTATCTTCTCTATGAAAACGGCTCTGTGCTTATAGTCCCCCATGTTTTTTTTTTTTTTTTTTTTTTTTTTTTTTTTTTTTTATAGCAACCACTATTTTACCTATTTTCAAAGCCAAAGCTTGCCTGAAGCTAACAGTTGTCAAGGATGAATCCATTCTGAGTGACATATAGTTTGAACCCTCCTGTTTTCCACTTAATATAAAACTTAGTGAATAAAGAGTTATGAGGATAGGAACAAAGAGAAGAATCAAAAGGAAGGTATGCATAATACAATTTGCACAGAAAGCAAAAATATGAAATTTTTGGTTATTATAATTTTCAAAACTTGTTGTTCACATTTCATTCAAAGGTTCATTGCATTTTTTTGAGCTCATGTCCTATGAAATTGCTCCAAGGCAAACATTTTTATATTTCTTCACCCTCACTACCAAGGCTGCATCAAATACAGTAGGAACTAAAGAAATGCAATGGATGTTTGATGGATAAATAAATGAAGGAAAAGGAAAACCACCCTGGATTGCACAGTGGTGAGATATGAAAGCCACCATAGTAAATAGTGAGGTGGCATTTATATGCATTACTGTCATAAATAATAAGAACAAAAATGCTGACAGAATGATGAATTCAGTGAACTGTCATAGAATATCTTGGAAAAATATCACAGAAAGGATGGAGAGAAAGCCTGATACCCAGCCTGGGGCCCCTGACTAGCGAGGTGGTGGTATGCCATATCTCATTCTTTCCAGTAGTTGCCAAACATGATCATCTTCATGATATCATAGAACTTTTTATCTGAAAAAATGTAAGTCGAATTTTATTTATTAAAATTAGTATTTTGATGTTGATAATTTTATGTTATTATTATTTAGGTACTGGTGATGAACCCTGAAACACTTTAATGCTGACCTACAACCCAGCCCTTTTTATTTTATTTTTTATTTTGAGACAGGGTCTTTCTAAATTTCCCAGGCTGGCCTTGAACCTGCTATCCTTCTGCCTCACCCTGTGAAGTTGCAGGAATTAGAGGCAAATGCCCCTGTACCCAGCTAAGTGAAATTTCAACAAATACAGAAAGGATAAAAATACATATTCTATATCTATGTCCTATTTATACAATAAAAAATACTTAAGACCAGAAGGTCTAGCCTGAGGGTAAAATAAGCCCCTTTATCCAAGATGGACCAGCCTAATATTAAAGAAAGGGCAGTGATCTCTACTAAGGTTGCTTTCAAGCTTACAGAGATGACCAGTACAATGACTTTGCTCACAAATTTCAAATGTCTGTCTACCTTAATTTTTGGATGCTAGTTAATGGAATAAAAAGGAATATAGTCTCCCAGGTCTTGTGTCATATAGGAGGTTAAAAATGAATAATGTTTTTTTTTTTTTTAATAGCACTTGGCTGAAATAATCTAAATTTTACTTCTCTGAGGGTTTGATCACATTCTTAGTCAATTTTATGACCTTCTCTAAAGGGCAGACTCTTTGACATTGCAAACTGCTTTTATTTTTTGTACTGTGTATTGAACCCAGCGGTGCTTAACCACTAAATGACACCCCCATCCCTTTTTTTTATATTTTATTTACAGACAGGGTCTCATTGAATTGCTTAGGGTCCTGCTAAATTGGTGAGGCTGACCTTGAACTCACCATCCTCCTGACTCAGCCTCCCTCTTTAGTTGCTGGGATTACAGGTGTATGCCACCATGCCCAGCTTGGCAATTATTTTTGTACAAATGGCACATAGACTTAGGACAGGTACTTTTTTCTCATTTTGTTTGTTAAAATTTTATTTAAAAATTTCCAACTATTAAGTGCTATAACATCAAAAACATAATTGTATTTTGGAAATAGTGGGGAACTTGAGATGTGACAAACCTCCATGTCTCAGTCAGGGTGCCTGGGCTGGTGTCACCCTTTCTCTCCATCCTGTGGTCTTTGTACATTTAGAATCTGTGTTGACAGTTTACCCAGTTCAGCATTCTGTCAGCATTCTTTGTGGTTATTATTTATGATAGTAGCTTGAATAAGCATGACCTCTCTTCCTCACCCTGGTAGCCTGAAGTAGACTGTGTGGCATAGTCACAGAGGTTGCCCACCAATTAGAGAATTTAAACTAGTGGATTTAATACAAGGAGAGGTCTCTGTAAAAAGGGGAAGGGGGGCATTGAAAATATCAGGTGCCATAAACCCATAAGTGATTCTCTAAGTTATATTTTCTCTTTCTTTCTTTCTACTTTTTTTTTTCTTTCTCTGGTGCTAGGCATTGAACCCAAGACCTCATGCATGCTAGAAAAACACTCCACAACTCAACAGTATCCTCAACTCTACTTATTATATTTTTAGTCATATTAGCTGACTTTAACCACATTAGCATCCACACAGAGTGAACTACTTGTTGGGGCTGAAAGATTGTCCCTCTTTTTTCCCCTGTTTTTAAAATCAGTTGCTTCTTTCACTCACCACTTGATGTGAATTCTAATTCATATTTTGTTCACATTCTTGGTAAAAGTGAAACTCAAGGCTCCACTTGTCATGAAATAGTAGTGAAAAGTTAAACCTTAATTTCACCTGGTGGTGTAGTGAACACTCAGTAGCATCCTGGGGTTCCTCCCTACCCCCATTTATTTGCATATCATATATTGACAATTATGTAGCCAAAATCATCTGGAGTCAGGGGAGAGGGTGGACAAAAGGACATGGGACACCCTAAGTTTTGGGAAAAAAGGAGAATTCCTTTACTGTGCCTTGAGATAACGGAATACTAAATCTCCATCTGGGGGTTGGGTGGACACCTCAGCCATATGCAGACATCTTCCTCAGTCCCCATCTCCATTGATATTAATGCAACTTGGAATCTTCTAACTTTGACTCTGTTATTTTCTGTCAATCACATTTCTTAAGATCCTGAATGAAAAGTTAGGCCTTAAGGTACACGGAATGTGGTATAAAGATTTATTTTATAATAGTGTTTGCTGTTGTTAAAACCGAACTGCATTTGGAAGCAAATTATTTTATCAAGAAGTGAATGGCTTAAGTAAATGTTTTCATCGTAGTGACACGTGATTGAGAATGCTGTCATTTACAGAACCCAGCTTCATGACTTGCCGCTCTGTCGGAGAATGTAACTGTCTTGAAAAGAATCAAGATGGCAGGAAAGGGAAGCAAACATTTATAGAAAACAAAGAAGGTGCCAGGTTTGCAGGGCTTTTTAACTACCAGTAAATGTTTCTGTTTCGCTGCAAATTCGATTATTGGGGGTTAACTTGGTTGTATTCCTGTTGATTTTCCAGACAGTCCTCCTTCCCATTTTTTTTCCCTTCAAATGCCTTGTCAGGTATTGCCCAGCAATTGCACTCATTTCAGAGCCAACTGTAGGTAATGAGATGCTGATTGGGGATTCTATAATTCACTTGCCGGTGATTATGTGTTATTTTAACAGGAGAATGACAATAATTTCCTGTAATGCCACTTGTTAAGGTAATTATGCTATAATTGCCTTATCAAGGTGTCATAGAGGAAAGAGGAGAAATTTCAGGACTCCACAGCTGCTGTCATGCTCCTCTAAGTTTTATCTTGAAACTGCATTGTCAGCTATCAGGATGAAGCCCTGCAAAGTGTTTTATACCTGAGCATTGTTGTCCTGGTAGGTTAGCTGACCTTAAAAGGAGATTTTCAAGAGTTTTCTTCTTTTTCTTTTTCTTTTTTTTTAAATTTGGTTCTTCTAAAAAATCTTGATATTGTAGCTATGTGGTGAATTAGATGCATGTATGTTAAATTCAGCTATGTTTCCATTGCAATAGAATCTGAAGTGTTTGTAGAAAATGTGGATTTAAAAATAAAGTTAACTATTTATAAATACACTACTATAAATTAGACAGCAGGTGTATCTAAAATATGAATCGAAATCATGTGTTTTGCTGCTAAAATCTCATTGAATATGGTGTCTGCAGAACAGCAGGCAAATTTAAAATAATTTGTTTGACTTTATAGTTCTAAAGTGAAGATGATTTGTTCATTCAAGTAAAACTTTATGTCTTTTTCGGGGAGGAGGATTGAACTCAGAGGCACTCAACTACTGAGCCACATCCCCAGCCCTATTTTGTATTTTCTTTAGAGACAGGGTCTCACTGAGTTGCTTAGTGCCTCGCTTTTGCTGAGTCTGGTTTTGAAATCTCGATTCTCCTGCCTCAACCTCCCTAGCAGCTGGGTTACAGGCATGAGCTACTGCTCCTGGCTAGGCCTTATGTCTTTATTGCTGATATCAATAAAACAAACATATTTAGTAAACAATATTCCCTGCCTTAAAATATTAAACAATAATGCCTCTCAATTTAGAAGATTCAAAATGTGTTTCCTTTGTGTACATGAAGCATGCATTCTGTTTGAAGGGGCAGACTCTAAGAAGAACAAATAAAAAAAAGATAGTGGCATGCCATATAGATGAAGACCAAGGTAAGAGAATCCATACAGGAGTTAGGGTGAGGGAGGGTTTGTATTCCCAAGGGGTGGCTTGTGAGTAGAGCAAGTTGTGAGTTCACACTGCAAGGAGTTGAAGGAGTTTGTTGTTGTAACCCTGTGGAGAACTTTAACAAAATAGCAGACAGACAGGCCACTGCAGAATAAGAGGAGGGGAGCCCAGGTGGGATGGGAGAACAGAGGCAGGGGACACAGCCGCTGAATTCAGAATGGAGATGAGGCTGGACCATGGATGGTCTTGTGGACCGCCATGGAGTTTGGGCCTCCAATCCTACAGGCTCATTTGGACTGTTGTGTTGAGAGCAGAATACTGGGGGCACAAAGGAGAAGAACACCATCACTACCATATAACCTACTGAAATGGAGAATGGATGGTGGTGGCATGGACCAAGGGAGGGATGATATGTCCTGTGTGATATGCTGGTAAACCAAATGTGGGGGAAGTCAATGAATGAGTCAAGGTTCTTCACCTGTGTGTCTAAAAAAATATTGAATTGCCAATGTCTGAGTGGAGGGAATAAAAAGAGGATCTGGTTTAGGAAGGAAATACCAGAACACTAGGTGCAGATATGTTTGGTGTAGAAATGGTTAAGAAATGAGATGTAATTATCAAGAAGGGAGTTGTATATGTGATTCTGGTTTGCGGGGAGAGGGAGTAAGGATTTTGTATTTTTGTGTCTTAGAAAGTAATATTGTATAGTATGCACATGATTATAGAAATGGTTAATAGTGAGAAGGACAGTGTAGGAAAGATGGAATCAGTCAAGTAAAGTTCTTGAAGAATGTAGGACTGACTCTGAGATCAATGACCCACCTTATTATTTTATAGAAGAATGTTTATTTCTCTATTAATGCATGCGAATGAGATGTGGGCCCAGAGTAGAAGATGGGACACATGGCAAAATATTTTTGTGGCATGATATTTTGATAAAATGCCAAAATATGTTTACTTTTCTTCTCTCCTCTATTACATCTACATTATAAGGTTAAACTCTATCGCCTCAGGTAAAAGAGCATATAAGTACTGAACAAATATTAATCTCTTGAGTTTTTTGATCTCCTAATTGGGCATTTAAAAAATAAGGGTTGAGTAAACTTTTGTTAAGTCAAATACTTTCAATTTCCAAAGGGCAGACTTGGTGGAAAGAAATTTTGTAGCTTCAAATGAAAAAAAAAAGCTAAGAATACCAATAGAACATTCCAGAGAATTTAGAATATGGGATAGGAGGGTAGGAATTAAGCTTCATTGAAATGAACAGAATCTGATAAGAAGGGATCTTGTTTTCTTTCCTGATATGTAGTGAGTTTGACATCAGACAAATAAGAGATGCAGGGGGCTGTAATATGAATGCAGGTGTTTCATGGGCATCTGAGAAGGGTTTCTTTCACTCAGCACCTCAGAGGAAAGCTACACAGGAGAGGATGGTAATAGAAATGAATGACAGTTTCATGGTCAGAAATGAAATCTCATTTAAATCTCCATTCAAATAGAAGTGGCTGAAACAGGAAAGTTTGAGTCCATGGATCAAACACAAGAGGACATGAACAAGTATCACTGGTATTTCAGTGAATAACATTGAGGGAGAAAGGAACATGAGTGCATTAGTCTATCTTCTGTTTCTGTAATAAAATACCTGAGGTTGGATACTTTATAAAGAAAGAAGGTTTAGTTAGCTCATGGTAAGGAGGCCAAAAATGTAAGTTTGGGCTGTCCCATTTGTTTGGCCTCTGGTGAGGGTCTCATGACAGATGGCGTCTGAGTGATGATATCACATGAGGAAGCCAGAGAGATTCAGTGGAAAGTCTTGCTCTTTTTATAAAAACTTGCTCTCATAGAAATTACTAGGAGAACTATGAGAAACTCACCAATTCCCTCTGAGGCAGCATCTGCAACAAAATATTACCTTGCCATAAACCCCACATATTAAAGATCCTCCACCTCTATGTCATCACAGTGGGGAGAAAGCTTCTATCCCATGAATTTTGTGGGGGACACAATCAAACTGTATCCAAAATGTAGCAAAGGGCCCTGTGAACTCTTCCTGAGTAAAGTTTAATTTTCCAAACAGGTAATTTCTTGTTCTCATGCAGATAGAAAATGAATATATTTGCAAAGTTTTCTTTGATTAGATAATTCATAAGGGATGTGTAAGGTTAATATCACTTAAAAGAAGAAAGAGAAAATGAATGGATGGATAGATGGATGAATAAAGAGATGGGTGGGAAAATGGAAGACAGATGTATGAACCAATGCCTATAACTATGCTCACATACACATACAGGATCCACGCTAACAATGCTGGCACCTCATGAATCTAACCCTCTCCACGTCTGCTGTAGGAACTTAAAGCTATTTTACAAACTTTAGATTTTGTGTTCTATTTTCCCATTTTTTTTTAAGACACAAATTTATAAATAGCATTTGCCATCAGGAATCTGATACTGATGAGGTTTTCCCAGCTAGCTTCTACCAGCACTTTCCCAGGGCCTCTGAGTTAAAAACTGTTATAGCCCCAGTAGGGCTCAAGCTGCTCTCAAGACCCATTGAGTACAGGTGAGTGACACTAGCAGGGACAGGCTGCTTCTGAAGGAAAACATGCAAAACTGATTTCCACTTCTGTAGGACACTTTGGTTTGGTTTGGTTTTACTAAGCTGTTTCCTCCCTAAAAGACTCAATATCTCCTTCTTCAAGGGAAACATCTTCCAATTGCCACCGATCATTGTCAAGATAAATTGCAAATTTTTTCATTGCCCGAAGTTGTTCAAACTCCTCTTTTCCTGCACCCTTCTTCTTCACCCTAAGGTGGTTCTCCTGAGATGCTCTTCTCAGACATCTGCCTCCACCTAGCACATCTGAATGGTCCTGCTCATGTGGGGGGTTCCCACACTGGAGACAGGAACCCACCCTCTATTGTTCTGTGACAGCAGCAAAGGCTGGAAATGAGCAGAGAGGCACTGGGAGAAAGGTATCATGCATGTTAGCATCTTGGTGCCCAAGTCACGCTACCTGGGCTTATCACACCCTGCCCCCAAATAAACACGAGGCCCATTGCAGAGGGTTTCATGACTCTGCATCCTTTTGCTCACTTGTACAGGTGAGGAAAATAGTATTTACCTCTTACGATTTTGGGAACAGAAGCCTGTGAGTCTGAGCTATAAGATACACAGAACAAGACAGGGAGAAAGAGCCATGGCAGTGGGGTAGAGAGAGAGGAGGAGGAGGAGGAGGAGGAAGAAAGTAAGAGGAAGAGAAGTAAGAGAAAGATGAGCAGGAAGAGGGGGGAAGATATCTCCAGACACCTTGGGTCACATATTTACTTTAAGTGTATTTTAATATTTTGACTTTTTCAGTTTTTTTAAATTTCACTCTCCTTAATCTTGACTATGTGTTACATTAAAAAAATAATGAGAGTGATACTCTTAATGCATTTCTCTTCATTCTCGAAACCAAATCAGATGATGGTTTTGCTTAGAACTAATTCCTCAGAATCTGTTGCAGTCCAATTTTATAGAATGAAAATTATGGATAAATATCATTCATCTTAAAAATTTATATTCTGTTATTCATTTATTTTGGTTGTATTGATGCTTGTATGTATTATGTGTGTATTTAGTGGGAGAAAAAGAAAAGTATATCTGGCTTAAAAATATTATGATTTAAAAATAGTAAGGAACATGGCTAGTTATGAAATCTGCAGTTCCTAAAAATCACGTAGCAATGATGTCACTGTGAGAAGACCTGGTTAAAAGATGCTGCAAGTTGTGTGACCATTCCCCTCCTTCTTAACTTCTCTGCTAGAGAAATGCCTTGCTTTCCTTGATAGGCGGTTTCCTTTATTTATTTATTTATTTATCTATTTATTTATTTATTTATTGTGTGTGTGTGTGTGTGTGTGTGTGTGTGTGTGTTTAGACATTTGGGATCCCTTAACAGAAGCAAATAGTAGGAGTTAGGAGCAAAGTAGTCAAGTGGAGTAACTCTCAATAAGCATAAAAGCAAACCATCCTCCTTACCCCCTTGAGCTGATGCAAACAGCACATATGATAAAGCAGTAGTTGGATGTCAAGCTTTCAGATGGTGGTTATGTAAAGTTAGACCTTTGCCAGAGAGTGGAGACTGCCAGAGCATTTTCTTGTCATCCCAGTGCCTTTGGTCAGTGATTTTGTTTTGAAAGAGATCAGTTTATATTCTAGAGATGAGATTTGTAGGTAGCTGTGAAGCAAGTGCTCCGGAGTAACACAAATCTAATGGGTGCAATTATGACTCCTTTTTTGTTTGTTAATTTTACCCTAAATTATCCATCATACCTCTCCTTGAACACAGAGACTTCTCTAGTTGGAAGTTAATACTTCACTTTCATTTACCAGATGAGTAAAGCAGGAGTAATAGCATTTTAAAATAAAAACAGTCTCTTCAGAACATTCTAGTTGGATGTGGTATGTTTCTAAATAATGAAAATGAAAAGAAACAGGTACTAAGAAAGGTGATTTATACTTCATTTGAATATTTTCCAGTAATTCTATATACAATTAGAGCTTTCTGATGCAATGGTTATTAAGACAGAAAGATGCTTGATTGTTGCATGATTTCCCCATGAATGAGGAAGGATTAATTGATCAACATAACAGTGAACAATAAACATTTTGTGGAATATTCTTTCTGAACACATTTAATCCACATATTTTTAAAAGGTTACGCTTGTCACTTACCTTACATTAACGACATTAAATCTACCTCTTGGAGCTGACCGTTATTTCTCCTTGCTAAGATATTACTAAATAAAGATATTTCTTTTACGACTAATACTGACATTTTAGATTTGATGAGTTTAAATCTTTCACCATTTTACTTTTTCAAAATTATAAGATATAGTACAATTGAAATAATTGTGGTGAGAATTACATAATATCTATTTTAAAACCCCACATATTCTTACATGATCCTGAAACTTTTTTACATTATTTTTTATCTTCTGCATCATCTTATAAAATTACACAATTCTATAGCTACATTTGGGGAAAAGCTTTTTTTTAATATAAAAGAAATATATGACATGAGTATATTAAGCAATTTTCATAAAAGTAAGTGACATTTTAGAAACAATAATTGGAGATAGTATTTTAATTAATGTTCTCAGAATTTATTATATTACTTATGATGTAAATACCTGGCTCAGGTGGATCCTTTATATATTGCCTAATAATGCTCTTAGAAAATGCCCACTGGGTAATGGTTTCCAAATATACACACTTCATTAAATCTAAAATGCCATTGATCAAAAAACATACTATCATTTTATGTCACATTTTAAAGGCAAAAATGCTGCTAGCTAAAATATCACCTAAAAATTCAAAATTATCTTACAGGAAAAAATCTTTAGGCTATTTGTTTAAAAAATATTCATCATATATTTCTCTTTTCATACATAAAACAGGGTATAAATGAACAAATTGTGTTCTTAAAATTTTGAGTTTTCTGAATACAGTTTTCATTAAGCTATTCAGTCTATGGGTTTCTCAATGGCATTGACATTGAACCCTACTCACATTATAGTAAACTTCCGTAAACCAAGGATAGAGTAACAGCATTGATAATACAGAGTCTTCTGTGTGTCCCATTATTGTCCTAGAAATTTCTTCCAAACCTATGACATCTGGTAGGGATAGTGTGATGCACACACACAGGTAATGATGACTATGTTTGCAGCAAACATATCATGAGATGAATCCTTTTCAGATAAATGATATGCAAAAGACAGGAAGGAAGAAGAGACGAGAGGGAAAAAGCAGCATCTTACAATCGTGGAACATGGCAATGGTGATATTGCTACTCTCATTATTTAAAATAAAAAGAGGATATGTGGATATTTTCCTTTCCTTTAAATTCTTTGTCTTCAATCCAATGTTCACTTTTACCTAGTGAGTGTTTAACTGATAAGAACAAATTTTTAAGCCCTCCTTAAAATATGCAACAGTTATTTGTAATCCTAGAAGATAATTTCTACTGTCTCCTACAGATTATTCTGTTAGTGAAATGGGAGAACAAGAGCCCTCTTTACGAGAACTCTTAGTGTTTTGGAGTATTAGCAGACTATATTACAATTTTTGAATGCATGTTAATGTATAGTTTTAGTTAAGTAAAAATACAAAGAGATACTTTATCAGTTACTTGAAGAAATAATAGCTAGAAATTCCCAATATGGTGAAAGACATTAATTTAAAGAATTAATAATCTCAGTAAAGTTTAAAGGATTGATTTCTTTTTCTTTATGAAGGAAAGTTTTTCTGGGGAAGAACTTCATTTTCTTTTCTTTTTTCTTTTTTTAATTTAACACTTTCTTTCTTTCAGAAGTTTGAATATGTCATTTCACTGTCTCCAGACTTTCATAGTTTTCAGTGAGAAATAAACTGTAGATTTCTTGTGATTTTTTTTTATATGTGGTGACTCACTCCTTTGTTGATTTCTCTTTCAACAATTGGATTATGCAGTATTTAGCTGGGGATTTCTTTGTATTTATTTCACTTAGGTAGTGATTGAGTTTTTTTTTTTTTTTGTATATGTAGATAATATTTTTCATCAAATTTGAGGAGTTTGTAGCTATGATTTCTTCAAATCACTTCACGCTCCTTCTGTCTTTCCTCTCCTTCTGGAAATCTCCTTATGCACAACTTATTATTGTTGATGTTAGTTCAGAGGTCTCTGAAGCTCTGTTTATTTTTAATTGTTTTTTCTCTCTGATTTTCAGACTGTATAATTTCAACTGACCTGCCTTTAAGCTCACATTTTTTTTTTGTCAAGTTAGCTTTTATGTTGAGCTTCTACTCTAGTGAATTTTAATTTCTGGAATTATCTCTAGAATTTCTATGTAGTTCTTTTTTACAATTTCTATATATTTATTAACATTCTCTACTTAGAACATTATTCATTTATTTTTCTCTAGTTCTTTAGATGTGCTTATATTTAGTTTTTTGAACATATTTAAAATGGCTCATACATAATATTTTCTAATAAGCCCAATATCTCTGGGGTTTCTCAGGGAGAATTTCTACTGTGTGCTCTTTATCTGATGTATAAGTACTTATTCCTGTATGTTAAATATTGTTTTGTTGCTGTTGTTGTTAAAAAAGCTATATCTTAAATGGTGTAGTATGGCCATCCTGGAAATATGAACTTCTGTTAGGATTTGTTCTTGTTTGTTCAGTCACGCCACAAAAGTTTTGCAAAGTTTGGTTTCTTGATGACCTATTGCTGATAGTCTCTGACCGATTACCTTTGTGGTTGGCTAATGACTTGACAAAGATTTCCTTAAGTGCCTGGGACCAGTATCGCAGGATTTTTTAACTTCATGTATGTTGGTTCATCTCTTTAGAACTCAGGTATGTGCTGTCCACTCTCTCTTAGTTTTCACTTTCTGCTTTTTCAGAGCCTCAAAATCAACCAGAGATGACAATTTAGGTCTTTCTTAGCTCTTTGTTGTGCTCATATATACCTTTAAACATGCATGTGAACTTGTTGACTCTCAGGAATACATCAGAAATATCAATATCCCTGATTGCAGCTTACACAACAGATTTCTTTTTCTTAGTAAGCTTCTTACCTCCACCCCAAACTTGTATCATCTCCTCAGTCACCTCCTATGTTTAGTAAGTGCTACTTATTTTCAGTAACTATCCCAGGTCTGCCTGCACTGAGCAAGGTCTGATAGAGGTAAGGGACAAAGCCTACAAAAGGGAGATTTTAGGAAACTATAAAAATAGGCCAAATAAAGGTAGTATCTTGAAAATGGTGTTTTTGAAGAGCTATGAACACACCAGGCTTCCTCTGTTGGCTCCTAAATGGCTGATTTTCATGTTGATGTGGGGTTGTTAGTTTCTAAGACTATCCCAGATCCAGGGAGAAGAGAATGTAGATATGGCAAGTTAAAATGTCATCAAGCGCTCCGCTTTTACTGATGTGAAGTCTGTTTGGTTTGTTTTTGAATAAACACTCCAGAGGTTGTTTCAAGTATATGGTTAATTTTGAAAGTCCTGAAAAGGTTAATTTTGATTATTTTTGTCAATGTTCTCATTATTGTTTGGATAATCTTACTCAACATTCCCACTGGCATTACTCCTAGGTAATTATTCTGATAAACAAAAATATATGTCTAACAAAAAGGTGTCATAAAAATGTCCAGACCACCTTCTTTTGGGAAAGCCAGACTTTGAAGATGTGTTATGAAAAGAAAAATGATGAAACTCTATAATATTCACACAACCAATGAGTGTATCACCAGTGTGTGTAACATGGATACATCTCAAAAATATAGTTTTCAACTCAAGAGTAACACTTGATTATTGCCTAATCAATTCTTCTATTTTCTTTGGCTTTTGATATATTTGTTGAAAGAATAATAGGAAGAATAAAGGAATTGGAGCTTCAAGCACTGGACTACTATTAAGTTGTCCAGACATATAAGCAAGAGATTCATTCAACTTTATTCTCAATTTCAGGCATTTCCAACATGTACTTCTGAATAGTAGATGTGAACAAAGGATAGAAAAATTTGTGTTAGCATATGCTTAAAAACATGAAATGTTACTACATACAGTCAGTGGTCAAAGTTAAGAACTAAAGTAAACACCTACTTTTGACAACTATTGACCTGAATCAGCAGTGGATAAAGAGAATGCATAGCAATAGGGAAACCTGAGCCCTCTGAATCAGAACTGAGCATGCTGAGTTTTTTACACTTAGAAAACTTTAAAACAGGAGGCTTCAACCTTATAACTTGCAAAAGGAAATACTAACAATATCAGGTAACATATACATTTCATCTTCTTTGTTCATGTGAAGATTATTTAAAAATAATACTTTCAGGTGGTAATTTTGTCTTTCAGAATAAGCAATTATAAGGCTTAGAGAACTTTGTGGCCACAGAAAATAGACTATACACTCGAGTTTTAAAATTATGTGTGTGTGTGTGTGTGTGTGTGTATAAAACTGGGGATTTAATCCAGGGTCATTTTATTACTGAGATACATGTGCAGACCTTTCTATTTTTTATTTTTATTTTGAGACAGGATCTCACTACGTTGCTTAGGACCTCACTAAATTGTTGAGGAGGACCTTGAACTTGTGATCCTCCTGTCTCAGCATCCTGAGACCTTGAGATTACAGGTATGCACCACCATCAGCTATTTGGTTTCTTAATATAACATCGTTAGAGGAAGTATTTATTCTTTATGCTCAATAAATCAGAAAAACTTGGCTAAATTCTTCTTAGACACAGTTTTTTTCAGATGTTGCTTCTGGATTACCATAGCAATATCATGGTAATAATAGTATGAGAATTTGCAGTTGCACTATGTTTGACTTCCACATGTGTTCTGCAGTTTGAAGAGCCTTGCCACAATCTTTGTTCATCAGAGAAGACACTGGAGATGGGTATTTAATAGCTGGGACCTCTGATCTTCTTAGTGTGTATTTTTTATTTTTCAATAAAGTTAGTGTCATGTTATTCTAGAAAATATGTTTACTATCATTTTTGTCAGTCTGGGATGCTATAGTAAATTACCACAAACTGGTGGCTTACACAATAAACATTTAATACTCAACAGTTCTGCAGGCTGGATGTCCATGATCAAGGTGCAGCAGATGAGGTGTTTGGGGAAGGCTTCTTTCTGATTTGCAGAACTGTTGCCTTCTCATTTTATCCCCACATGGGGAAGAGAGAGAAAGCAAGCACTCTTATATTTCTTCTTAGAATGGTTCTAATCCCATTATGAGGACTCCACTCTCATGACCTACTCATAACTTTCCAAAGACCCCAGTCCCTAATCCCATTCCACTGAGGGTTAGGATTTCAGCATATGTATTTGGGGAGAACACAGACATTCACTCCATAGCAACAATAATTTTGACTTTGGCGTCCTAATTTGGAACAGGTACTAAGGTTATGTTCATTGTTTACACAAGTGGAATAGATACATGTGTTTCTATGGCTTGCTTATTCATGGATTTCACACAAAATTATGTAATATTTCAAACACCTTCACTCTCTCCCAATCCCTTTATGCATCATTCTTAACACATGATCTTACTTCCTACTTTATAGAAAAAGTACTTTCAAAACACCTGAAAGGGACCATGCACAGAGCAGGCCCAGCGGCCTGCTGAGGGGCAGAGCCGCCCCCCACCCCCTGCGCCTGCCAGGTAGGTGGAACGGTGACCACCGACAGAAAAGGCCCAGTGGCCCGCGGCGGGACAGAGCTTCCAATCACTCCTGCAAGATAGGCGGGCCTGCGACCCACCGGCAGAAGAGGAGCAGCGGCCTGCTGAGAGGCTGAGCCACCCCCTCCCCCTGCGCCTGCAAAGTAGAGGGAACTGTGACCACCCACAGAGCAGGCCCAGTGGCCTGCTAAGGGGCAGAGCCGCCCCCCACCCCCCGCTCCTGCCAGGTAGGGGAACTGTGACCACCGACAGAAAAGGCCCAGTGGCCCGCGGCGGCACAGAGCTTCCAATCACTCCTGCAAGGTAGGCGGGCCTGCGACCCACCGGCAGAAGAGGAGCAGCGGCCTGCTGAGAGGCAGAGCCGCCCCCTCCCCCCCGCACCTGCAAGGTAGACTGAACTGTGACCACCATCAGAACAGGCCAGACCTGCAACCGAGAGACAGAACAGGCCCAGTGGCCTGAGGAAGGGTAGAGCCGCCCCCCCCAAGCCTGCAAGGTAGGCGGACCTGCGACCCACTGGCAGTACAGCCCCAGAGGCCTGCAGAGGGGCAGTGCCACTGCCTGCGCCTGCAAAGTAGGCAGAACTGCGACCACTGACAGAACAAGCCGAGCGGCCCGCAGAGGGACAGAGCCGCCTCCCACGCCTGCAAGGACGGCGGACCTGCTACCGACCGGCAGAGCAGGCCCAGCGGCCTGCCGGCGTGGTAGGCACATTGCCCCAATTGGAGGAGGGGCAGAGCCGCCGCCCGCGCCTGTGAGGGAGACTTTGCAACTATACAAGACCAATATAAATATATAGGGGGAAAATTCAATAGCACAACAGTTTCACCAAGTAGAAAGGAACGCGAACAGTAAGAAGAGACAAGGAAAGAAAGGACCACAAGCAATGCAGGTCAACTCAACTTTAGAAGAGGTAATAGCTGCAGCAGATGGAATGTCAGATAAAGAATTCAGGATATACATGCTTCAGATGATCTGGAGTCTCAAGGAAGACATCAGACAGCAAAATCAGACAGTGAAAGATCACTTCAACAATGAATTACATAAACAAATCCAAGAAGCAAAAGGTCAACTATACAGGGAAACAGAGGTTATAAAAAAGAAACAAACAGAAATCCTAGAAATGCAGGAAGCAATAAGCCAACTTAAAAACTCAATTGAGAATACTACCAGCAGAGTAGAACACTTAGAAGACAGAACATCAGACAATGAAGATAAAGTATTTCAACTTAAAAAGAACATAGACAGCTCAGCAAGACTGTTAAGAAACCATGAGCAGAACATCCAAGAAATATGGGATAACATCAAGAGACCAAATTTAAGAGTCATTGGGATACAGGAAGGGACAGAGTTTCAAACCAAAGGAATGAGCAATCTATTCAATGAAATAATACGAGAAAAATTCCCAGACTTGAAGAATGAGACAGAACCCCATATCCTAGAAGCCTACAGGATGCCAAATGTGCAAAATCATAAGAGACCCACACCTAGACACATTATAATGAAGATGCCCAACATACAGAATAAGGAGAGAATTTTAAAAGCTACAAGAGAAAGGAAGCAGATCACATTTAGGGGTAAGCCAATCAGGATAACAGCTGATCTTTCAACACAGACTCTGAAAGGTAGAAGATCCTAGAATAACATATTTCAAACACTGAAAGAAAATGGGTTCCAACCAAGAATTGTGTTTCCAGCGAAATTAAGCTTCAGGATGGAAGATGAAATTAAAACCTTCCACGATAAACAAAAGTTAAAAGAATTTGCAGCGAGAAAACCATGTCTTCTAAACATCCTTGGCAAAACATTACAGGAAGAGGAAATGGAAAGTAACAATGAAAACCAACAGTGGGAGGTAGGACACTAAAGGGGGGAAAATAATCAAAGAGGAAAACAAACCATGTTTAGTAACATAAATAAAGAAATATGGCTGGAAGAACAACCCATATCTCAATAATAACCCTAAATGTTAATGGCTTAAACTCACCAATCAAGAGACACAGGCTAGTAGAATGATCACAAAACAAGATCCAACAATATGCTGCCTACAGGAGACGCATTTGATAGGAAAAGACATACATAGGCTGAAGGTGAAAGGTTGGGAAAAAATCATATCACTCATATGGACTTCAGAAACAAGCAGGAGTATCCATACTCATATCAAATAACATAGATTTCAAGCCAAAGTTAATCAAAAGGGATAAAGAGGGACACTACATACTGCTCAAGGGAACCATACACCAACAAGACATAATAATCATAAATATATATGCCCCAAACAATGGTGCAGCTATGTTCATCAAACAAACTCTTCTCAAGTTCAAGAATCTAATAGACCACCATACAATAATCATGGGAGACTTCAACACACCTCTCTCACCACTGGACAGATCTTCCAAACAAAAGTTGAATAAGGAAACTATAGAACTCAATAACACAATTAATAACCTAGACTTAATTGACATATATAGAATATACCACCCAACATCAAGCAGTTACACTTTTTTCTCAGCAGCACATGGATCCTTCTCAAAAATAGATCATATATTATGTCACAGGGAAACTCTTAGACAATATAAAGGAGTAGAGATAATACCATGCATCCTATCTGATCATAATGGAATGGAACTGAAAATCAACGATAAAAGAAGGAAGGAAAAAGAATACATCACTTGGAGAATGAACAATAGGTTACTGAATGATCAATGGGTTATAGAAGACATCAAGGAGGAAATTAAAAAATTCTTAGAGATTAATGAAAACACAGACACAACATATCGGAATCTATGGGACACATTGAAAGCAGTTCTAAGAGGAAAATTCATTGCTTGGAGTTCATTCCTTAAAAAAAGAAAAAAACCAACCAATAAATGATCTCATACTTCATCTCAAAATCCTAGAAAAAGAAGAGCAAAACAACAGCAAAAGAAGTAGAAGGCAAGATATAATTAAAATCAGAGCTGAAATTAATGAAATTGAAACAAAAGAAACAATTGAAAAAATTTACAAAACTAAAAGTTGGTTCTTTGAAAAAATAAACAAAATCGACAGACCCTTAGCCATGCTAGCGAAGAGAAGAAGAGAGAGAACTCAAATTACTAGCATACGGGATGAAAAAGGCAATATCACAACAGACACTTCAGAAATACAGAAGATAATCAAAAATTATTTTGAATCCTTATACTCCAATAAATTAGAAGATAGTGAAGGCATAGATAAATTTCTTAAGTCATATGATCTGCCCAGATTGAGTCAGGAGGATATAGACAACCTAAACAGACCAATATCAATTGAGGAAATAGAAGAAACCATCAAAAGACTACCAACTAAGAAAAGCCCAGGACCGGATGGGTATACAGCAGAGTTTTACAAAACCTTTAAAGAGGAACTAATACCAATACTTTTCAAGCTACTTCGGGAAATAGAAAAAGAGGGAGAACTTCCTAATTCATTCTATGAGGCCAACATCACCCTGATACCTAAACCAGACAAAGACATTTCAAAGAAAGAAAACTACAGACCAATATCTCTAATGAACCTAGATGCAAAAATCCTCAATAAAATTCTGGCCACTCGGATACAAATACATATCAAAAAAATTGTGCACCATGATCAGGTAGGATTCATCCCTGGGATGCAAGGCTGGTTCAATATACGGAAATCAATAAATGTTATGCACCACATCAATAGACTTAAAAATAAGAACCATATGATCATCTCGATAGATGCGGAAAAAGCATTCGACAAAGTACAGCATCCCTTTATGTTCAAAACTCTAGAAAAACTAGGGATAACAGGAACATACCTCAATATTGTAAAAGCAATCTATGCTAAGCCTCAGGCTAGCATCATTCTGAATGGAGAAAAATTGAAGGCATTCCCTCTAAAATCTGGAACAAGACAGGGATGCCCTCTCTCACCACTTCTGTTCAACATAGTTCTCGAAACACTGGCCAGAGCAATTAGACAGACGAAAGAAATTAAAGGCATCAAAATAGGAAAAGAAGAACTTAAATTATCACTATTTGCAGATGACATGATTCTATACCTAGCAGACCCAAAAGGGTCTACAAATAAACTATTAGAGCTAATAAATGAATTCAGCAAAGTGGCAGGATATAAAATCAACACGCATAAATCAAAGGCATTCCTGTATATCAGCGACAAATCCTCTGAAATGGAAATGAGGACAACCACTCCATTCACAATATCTTCAAAAAAAATAAAATACTTGGGAATCAACCTAACAAAAGAGGTGAAAGACTTATACAATGAAAACTACAGAACCCTAAAGAGAGAAATAGAAGAAGATCTTAGAAGATGGAAAAATATACCCTGTTCATGGATAGGCAGAACTAACATCATCAAAATGGCGATATTACCAAAAGTTCTCTATAGGTTTAATGCAATGCCAATCAAAATCCCAATGGAATTTCTTGTAGAAATAGAGAAAGCAATCATGAAATTCATATGGAAAAATAAAAGACCCAGAATAGCAAAAACAATGCTAAGCAGGAAATGTGAATCAGGCGGTATAGCGATACCAGACTTCAAACTATACTACAGAGCAATAGTAACAAAAACAGCATGGTACTGGTACCAAAACAGGCGGGTGGACCAATGGTACAGAATAGATGACACAGAAACCAATCCACAAAACTACAACTACCTTATATTTGATAAAGGGGCTAAAAGCATGCAATGGAGGAAGGATAGCATCTTCAACAAATGGTGCTGGGAAAACTGGAAATCCATATGCAACAAAATGAAACTGAATCCCTTTCTCTCGCCATGCACAAAAGTTAATTCAAAATGGATCAAGGAGCTTGATATCAAATCAGAGGCACGCCGTCTGATAGAAGAAAAAGTTGGCTACGATCTACATACTGTGGGGTTGGGCTCCAAATTCCTCAATAGGACACCCATAGCACAAAAGTTAATAACTAGAATCAACAAATGGGACTTACTCAAACTAAAAAGTTTTTTCTCAGCAAAAGATACAAGAAGAGAGGTAAATAGAGAGCCTACATCCTGGGAACAAATCTTTACTCCTCACACTTCAGATAAAGCCCTAATATCCAGAGTATACAAAGAACTCAAAAAATTAGACAATAAGAGAACAAACAACCCAATCAACAAATGGGCCAAGGACCTGAACAGACACTTCTCAGAGGAGGACATACAATCAATCAACAAGTACATGAAAAAATGCTCACCATCTCTAGCAGTCAGAGAAATGCAAATCAAAACCACCCTAAGATACCATCTCACTCCAGTTAGATTGGCAGCCATTATGAAGTCAAACAACAACAAGTGCTGGCGAGGATGTGGGGAAAAGGGTACACTTGTACATTGCTGGTGGGACTGCAAATTGGTGCAGCCAATTTGGAAAGCAGTATGGAGATTTCTTGGAAAGCTGGGAATGGAGCCACCATTTGACCCAGCTATTCCCCTTCTCGGTCTATTCCCTAAAGACCTAAAAAGAGCATGCTACAGGGACACTGCTACATCGATGTTCATAGCAGCACAATTCACAATAGCTAGACTGTGGAACCAACCTAGATGCCCTTCAATGGATGAATGGATAAAAAAAAAATGTGGCATTTATACAAAATGGAGTATTACTCTGCATTAAAAAATGACAAAATCATAGAATTTACAGGGAAATGGATGGCATTAGAGCAGATTATGCTAAGTGAAGCTAGCCAATCCCTAAAAAACAAATGCCAAATGTCTTCTTTGATATAAGGAGAGTAACTAAGAACAGAGTAGGGTCCAAGAGCATGAGAAGATTAACATTAAGCAGGGATGAGAGGTGGGAGGGAAAGGGAGAGAGAAGGGAAAATGCATGGAAATGGAAGGAGACCCTCAGAGTTATACAAAAGTACATACAAGAGGAAGTGAGGGGAAGGGGAAAAATAATACAAGGGGGACAAACGAATGTCAGTAGAGGGGGCAGAGAGAGAAGAGGGGAGGGGAGGGGAGGGGAGGGGGCATAGTAGAGGATAGGAAAGGCAGCAGAATACAACAGACACTAGTATGGCAATATGTAAATCAATGGATGTGTAACTGATGTGATTCTGCAATCTGTATATGGGGTAAAAATGGGAGCTCATAACACACTTGAATCAAATTGTGAAATATGATATATCAAGAACTATGTAATGTTTTGAAGAGCCAACAATAAAAAATTAAAAAACAAAAAAAAAACACCTGAAAGTCTTTCTTGTATTTATAGGAGATGTTTTCTCTTCTCCCTTCTTCTGTATTGTAAGATTACATTGCCTCACCAATATAATCCAGGACAGATATTCAGATCAAGGTCATCTAATTAGCAAACTTGAAAAACCTAAAACTTTTCCTGAGCTAAGGAAACTCATCTACACTTTCTCAGAACAGCATATACACATGTTGTGGGGATAGGACAGAGGACATTTTTTGCCTTCCACCTGGACCAGGGTCTCTTTTGTTTTCATCACCATCTCCTGAAGGAGCCACAGGTATGTTTTAGATTTAAGTTCCATAAAGTATATGCATGTAAACAATAGACTAATATTTCCCTTGCAAAATTCTTCTCTCTTCTCTGAAACTCTTGCTTTCTCCCCAATCTATTATTTTAGATATT
This sequence comes from Marmota flaviventris, assembly GCF_047511675.1. NCBI lineage: Eukaryota > Metazoa > Chordata > Mammalia > Rodentia > Sciuridae > Marmota > Marmota flaviventris. The sequence goes on from NC_092506.1 coordinate 122,540,908, forward strand.
TAAATATTTAGATTAATTCAATATTAAATTTAATAGTGAATCTTTTAGATGTGTTTAATATTTTCTGAATTTCCATCTTTGTCCTCATTCCAGACTTCCAGCCAGGTTATTTTTCTTTGTCAACTTACTGGACCATTCAGTCACCTGTGACTCTCCTCATTCCTGTCTTACAAACCCATGTATCACCAAATCATTTCTAGTAGATACTTGACTCTCTCCACCTCTTTCATCTCCTCATCTCCCCTTTTTTGCTGATGTAAAAGTTCCTTGATTGACCCTACCCCACCTTCTATTTGATCTATCTTCTGTCTGTTTTCCCTGAGAAGCCACAAGGTAATTTAATTTCAAAATGAAGTCTAATCATGTTATATGACATCTGTCTATTGTCTGTACTCCATAAAACATTTTAATGTCTTTTTTGTTTTCAGGGTAGTAGAAAAACTTTTTGAGTAGGACCAGAAAGCCCTAGACTGACTACAGCCCATCCCTTTTTTTTCTCACCTATGTGGGTCCCTCAGCCATCCAGCAGCATAGGCCTTCTATGAAAAGGCTGATCTAAGTGAAGCAAATCGGCATATATTTGGGGTCTATGAGCAATTCCTCCCCAACCATGGGAAAAGTTTGCAATGAGGGTTAGAGGAAGGTAGCTTCAGTTACCCTCCAAGTTAACCCCATGATTTACCTCTGAGGCTACTGGAAAACACTGAAAATCTGTGTGACTTTGAGATCATAACTCAGCATTTCCTTGGGGTACAGCTCTGCTCCTTGGTTTGCTCACCCTGTGAGTGAAGCAAGCATTTGATTGAGCAGAGCCACGCAGTCATGGTGTCAGGACACCTCATCAACCCTCATGGCTTTATTGGTTGGTAAGAACATTCTTGGCAGAATAAGGATGTTGTCATTCGTGAAGCTTTAAGAGCAGAGGAAGCCTCACTCTCCCAAGCCAATTTGAAGACTATTGTGTGTACATGGGAAACACCACCCAGTAACCCAAATTAAATGAGGAAGATTTGATTAGAATGAGGAGGTAGCTAGGAATGTGAACCAGACACATATTACTGTTCGTGTGGCCTTGTTTCTATCAATGGACAAGTAAAATCTGGGAAACATGTTTTATCTAACATGAAGCAGAACTGAGCTCAGAAACAAAGATTCAGAAACGTAAATAAGTGTTGGTGATTGACAAGTAAAGGTAGGAATTACATTTTATTTGTACTTGGAAATTGTTAGGATCTTTAGAGCCAATGTGCAGTTGAGAAGATTGGCACCTGAAAAAGTTGGAGGGAAATGGTAACCACCTCTTAATCTAGGTTCCCTAAGATTCCTCCCATGGAAAAGGACTGCTAGAGAACCACATCACTCTACTCTGCTCAACTGCACCCCTACAAAACAAATTGTGAATGTAAGGTCCAGCAACTAAATATCTTACTACAAGATCATCGTTGAATTCATTGTTCTTCCTTTTCTCTGATTTTGATTTCAGTTGTATTCACATATTCACTGATTTTTCATATTTCATCTTCTGTATTCTGGTTTATATTGCTTATGACTTAACAATACAGAAGGGGTAAGTTATAAAGAAAAGATACTTATATTGCTTCACAGTTCCAGTTCAAGGTTGAAGAGGCACATCTGGTGACAACCTTCTGGCTGGCAGAGCTCCCAGGCAGTGAGGGGCATCTCAAGTGGGGAAATTTGGGAGAGCCTGAGAAACCTAGAGGAGCTGGTGTTTTTAGCAGACCCACCCTTGAAGAAACCCATTAATCTACTAGTCACACGAATAGACTTAAACCGTTCATGAGGGCAGAGACCTTATCACCACTTAAAGGTTAAAGCAGATGTCACATCTTAATATCTCATAATGGGGACTAAAATTTCTACATTAGTAGAAATGGGAAGGACAAGCCATTTTGAAGAAATAGCCATGTATTAACCCTCATGATGTTCATATGGGAAATAAAGATTAATACTGCAGACTGCTGATAAAAAGACTCTTTAATAAAGCTAGTGTTTTTTAAATGAAAACTATGTTAACAGTTAATATTTTGCTTTTTTTCTTGATTGCTAGGAAGTTAAAGCCCATTTACATTCTGTAAAACAATTTTATTACAGATCAAAGTTACAGATTATCTCATTTCTGATTCTTCTTAAATTTAAATTTTTCCTTTGAATGCAACAATGTATTATAAATTGTAGAATTTTGGAAGGTGAGGGATATACTGATTATAAATAAAATACCTCCCAGTCCTACATAATAATATTTAGTGCTGGGAGCCATTAGCCAAGTAGGTATGACAATTTCCTTGTCAGCATACCCCATGTTGCTTAGTGGAAGGACTCGTGGAAATAGGACATTTTGCAGTGACATTGCATCTAAGGTGACCTTGCTCAAGGACCAGGGCGGATCCGGGTTTAGGGCGTTCCCAGTTTAGGACAGTCCGGGTTTAGGGTGGTTCCAGGTTTAAGGTTATTCCTGCTGGGAATAGGGCGTATCCTGCTGCCTGAGTTCCCCTTGAGTTCTCACGGGATTCAGACAGTATTTTTTGGGAGACAGAAGCCCAGTGGGGGTGGATTTGGGCAGAGAACGTGGATTTCCCCAGAACGTGATTGTAGACGGCTGGTGTGAGTTCGGGAATAAAGAGTTGCTGTTTGAATCTACAAGCTGTGTGGTGGCTCGTGATTTTGTGCCCAGCCAGACTGTGGCAATTTAGTACAAGGAAATCAGTGATTTTGAATAATTCTTATCTGATCCAAGTGACAGTTTTACTGAACCAGGAGAATGTCCCCCTTCTTTACACTTGTGACCTCTTAGAAAATGGCTTTGATTCAACTAGGTGATGATTCTGGATATAAAACATGAAACACAGTCTCCTCATTGACTTTCTAGATGCATATTTTTGCAGTGTCTGGAATTTCAATCAAATGCTGTCAAATACATAGAATTTCATGGAAACTTCTTAAGTCATTTCTTGTTACAATGTGTTTGACCAGAAAATTGTCTTTCTATGAAAAGCAGAGAGTTCTCTTTTTAAAACTTTACTATTCTTTGAAGAGTATGCTACTAGCACCTACATACAAAGGTCCCTATCGAATGAGTACATTTGGAAAATTTTACTATGTCTCTGTTTACCCATCAATCTAAAATGCAATGGAAACCATCTAATGTACAGTGCCTACAAAGTCCATCTCCCCAGGGCTGGCTGGTCCTTCAGATTTACTGTTGTGAGGAGTAGCTTTCTTATGATTCCATCTTTAAGTTCTTATTTTTTAAAATCATTTTAGTTACTATCCAAATGATATCAAGAGCAGAGGTGAGGAGTAGTCGCTTATATAAAGGATAAATGAATGCAATCCCAGTTTTTTTTTTCCTAGTACTGCTTGCATTTTCCTTTAAAAACCATAAATAGCTTTATTTCTCGTTAATGGAGTAATTTATATAGTACATAGTATCTTCATTGACAACACTTTTTATCCAGTAGCAAATGTGCAGCATTTACTGAATCAATTACTTGAGTTATGAAGAGGAGCATGGAGCTTCATCATGCCCCATTCTTCTCAATAACAAAGGAGAAAACACATTAAAAACTAGCATTGATGGGTGGTTGTGAGATTCAGTCAATGCGCTCTCCCAGAGTTGAAATTAAAAGGCAGTTAGGAGAAAATTGTTTTCTCTGGTCATCAGTCACAATGTGAAAGGCCTTTTTCACAGCGATTAATTAAAAGCCAAAAAGAGAGAGCGAGAGGGAGTGAACTTTAATAAAGTATCTGGCTGGTTCCCGGTACCATCTTGAGTTAATAGACGGGGGTTCGCCTTGACTAAGTGTTATTGCTTCAGCCCATAATTTCATCTTGAAAATGGGCAAGGGAGTGAATCTTCCTCTTCGTAATTGAGTATTGATTTGAAAATAAATGGCAGTGAAACTCCCACTGAACTGTCAGGATATATTCTGGACAGCACTGACAATAAATGATTTCTGGTTCTTGTGAAAGTTATGGATCAGCTTGGTACTTAAACACATAGAGGACCAGGGAAACATGTCTTCGGTTTTATCAAGTTTCCGAGGGTCAATAGATGACACAACATGGGATATGGCATTCACATCCCTGGGGCCCAGCTCAGACTCCATTATGAACCTCCTTTGTAAAATGTTGCCTCGAATTTGGAAAGCAATTTTAAAACAGCGGGCTCAGACATTTGCCTCCTCTTCCAAATAATAGCTTCCTTCTAAATACTGCACTTACAGAATACTTTTCAATGCATTTTCAATAGGAGGGAGTTAAAATGTCATTATAAATGTTTCAACGGGCTTGATAGATTTCCTTTACCAGTGGTAAGTAGCAAAAATTGGGTGTGATCTAACCAGGTGCAGAAATTACAAAGGACACTTTTCAACCTGTAGTTTAGTCTCATTCAGTGTTTATGGATTGCTCAACATCATCAATGGGAGACTGTAGTCAGTAGTAAAAGGTGATTTCTGGGGGGAAAAAGTATCAAGGGAGATTTAGAGGGATAGAATGGGATTCTAAATCTAGAGTGTTCTTTCACAAAATTCTATTTGACTGGTAAATCCCTGGGAAAACACATCTGTGTTCATTATGCATTTAAAAAGTTGTTATCTTTGTATTTCATGAGAGCTAAGTCTTTTAAAAAACAGAACTTTTAAAAAACAGAATGTAAAGTTCATTCATTTATGCAAGGTCCCTGAATTGATATTTACCATTTTCACATTACCAATTTTGCATCATACTAAAAGAAGGACAAAATACTATCATGGGGAAAATGTCTGTGTATTCTTATAACTAATTATCTAGTTGTGCGTGGCTCAGGGTGTTTTGATAATGACACGGGAAGTCTATCTAATGCATTTTCTGATGATTTTTTTTTAAAAAAGAAAAAGTGTTCTTTGTATGTTATTTTCCTTATTAATATGGAAGAGTTCCTAAATTTACTTGACTTCCACAAAAATGTTTGGGTGGTTCCATAGTTTTTTGGATTTGCTACAAAAGAGTTGGAAACTCATTGAATCATTACACTGAGGGCCTTTATGCAAATCATGTGGTTTCACCCTCCCTTTCCCTTCACATTTATAGACGTCTGGGGACAACAGATTGCACTGAATTCATGCGAGCAAGTTGCGGTTGGCTATTAGAGAGCCTCACTGCAGTTCTCCTGTCTTATATTCCCACCCAGAATTATCCAGCACACTTGGGAATAAGAGGATCCCACTACTTCACTTTCATATGTTCCTACTGGATGGAGCCAGATTCTTTCAAAAAGTAGCAAAAATCCCTAATGATTTTGGGAAACTTTTACAGTTGTATGAAATATACACACTTTGAATGAAGCCTGGCATCACAAGGTGACAAACAATTTTGCAGATCAAATGTACATCCACAAAGGTATATTTAATCCAAACTTGAAAATCATAAAAATGGAGTTAAATATTTACAGAAATATTATGAGGAATAAAGGAAGCCAGAAATGATTATCCCCTTGTTTACTGATTGAATTTTTTGATTGTCACACAGACATTTTTTAAATATATCTGAGAATTGAACACATATGCAAGACTTTGGGATGTTTATAAAAGCAGATGTTCAAATATAGTATGTTCTTCAGTGCATATTAACTAGGATCCATTTTTATATTTTCAGATGTAACTATGACTACAAAAATGAACATTATTGAAAACTAGTGATTTTCATGGAAGTCTATTAGGCCCTTGACTTTCATCTTCAAAAAACACTGTAAGGTGCATATTATTATTATTATCTATATTCCGTTAAGGAGAAGACTGATGCACATTCACAGGGTCAACACATAGTAGATAAAAGATTCACACCCAGAGCTAAAGTGCAACTCTGAACAGCATTCTGTATGACAAAGAGAAACTATAAAGATTCTTAAGTTCTAAACAGGACATTATGAGCCTGTCCTCTGTGGTAGGGCCAATATTTTTGTTATTCTCACCTGAAGTTTGGCTCAAATGAGAACAGTACCTCCTATATTCAAATGACAAAGCTCCCTGCTGTCATCCTACTGTGAGGGGTCACAGTCTCCCAGGTTGTAATTTTGGAAATGAATGTTAGGTCAACTTTTCCTCCTGGCATATTATGCTGATAATTATTTACTTCATGTTAAAGTTCATGTGGGTGGGAAATTCACATGGAAATGATAAAATACCTATTATTCTATTCCCAAATAGACTTGTCTTTGCAGCTATGTTAGAATGAAGAGAAGAGCACTAAAGTTTTTTTTAAACAGAAATTACAGCAATAGTAGACTCTTAATTAACCAAAAGGACAGTCTTTTTAAAGTAAAATAAAACAAAAATGAATAAAGATATAGTATAAAAATGTAAGCAGGTAATGTGCATAACAGAGTTATGGACCTATTTATACATCTATAATTGTAAAGCAAAAAAAATATCAAATAAACTAAAAAATGTAGGGAAATGCAGTTATGTGTTGAAATAGCTTGATTAAAAAAAAAAATTGAGCTGAGGTCTTCATTATTTGACTACTAGAATGAATTCTGTGAACTCTCAGTCAGCTGTGTCAGCTGTCTGCTCTGCTTTCTTATTAGCCCAGCAGAAATTCTATGGCAATGGCACTAACTGCTTTTCTGCACAGAATCTCTGATTGATTGGTGGTGGCTGCCTAGGCATGGGTGGAGAGAACTCTGAGGTCCCTTCTTTGTTCAGAAGGAAACTATGCCATGTGAGATGAATGGTGTTTGCAGTTGGCTTCAGAGGGAATAAATGGCAGTGTATTCCTCTTGTCCAATATTTGAGACCTTGGCTAATGATAGAGCACACCCAGAGTGTGCAACCTCATATGCTATTGTCACCCCATCTCCTTTTCTTTCCAGCCACATCAATTCATCCTATAGTTTCCCAGCACCTCAACTTAGGACCCACTGAAGCTAAAAGATTTGAGCCTTCCAAATCAGGTCTTCAAATTCCTTGTTCTCTCTTACATGCCTCTCAGACATATTAGAAGAATCCTGAATTCATCAAATGCTTAATTGAACTATTTTTAAATATTTTAGGTTAACTTCTCTTAGTTTGAGATCCTCAGGGCTTCAGAGTCAGAAGCCAGTTTTACTTCACAGTTTCTTCAACTGTGGGTGCCATATTGTTAGTTGAAAAAGTCAAAAGAAGGCAGAGCCAAACCTAACAGAACTCCAAAACACAAATAAAACAAGCAAAGAAATAAGCCAACCAATCAACAAATAAACAAACAACAAAAAGTCACTCGTTACCTATTTGATTGTGGAAAATGAATGCATTTGCAGAAAAATTGTTGTGCCAGCCATCAGGGTGGCTGTTCCCGGCCACCAGAAGATGGATAACTAGAGAGAGCTGCAATCCAAGGGTTCTGCATGTAATTTTGAAGGCAGTCATTCCCAATGGCAGGTGAGAGCGTGGTATCTATTGGGTTTTGTAAAACTCCAAAGAGTAAACAATTTCTAATATGTAGTTGTGTCTACTGATTGTGTGTTTTGCAACAAAAGCACTTTACTACATACTGTTGTTTATGACTACAAATATGAAAAGTTGTTCATCTGCTCAAGGATAGTCAATAATTGAGTAAATATGTTGTAATATTCCTTAAACTTCTAAATTTAAGAAATATCTCTTTAGAGCTTATTTAAACTATTCCTCTGTCAAACTCAATGCTCATAGTATAATAGTCTCCAAAAAAAAGTGTACATTCACAGACTCTTTTATGGGTTTTAAAAGCATCTGACAGTTTTTTTCTCATCATCAGGATAAATTGATCCATTTAAAAAATTGTTTAGTCCTATTTTCAGACTGAAGAGTGTTTGAGGTAGAGCTCTCCTTGTATTTAGATGAGCAGAAGAGTGACAGACAACATGCACATGTCCACAATATACATTTGAAAATTAACAACAAAATTCTAAAGATAGGAGGGATTTCTTCCATTTCTTTTTCTTAATGGGTATTCACTGATGATTTTGCATTTTAAAGCAAAATTCCCAAGGAAAACACTTATGCAGTTGTTGATTTCAAAGAAGCTGAAGATGGAGAAGAAAACTGTTTTCATTTTTAACTGGTCACCGATTCTGATGTAAAAAGACACAGGTTGATAATACATATAATCTTAGAAATACTCTACTGACAGCCACGAGGTCGATTCAGGTAGGATGTTTTCACATGGTCAACCTAGTCAAGCTTGTGACCTCAGTGGCTGCTCATTCTTTCAGTAGCTATACTGCTTCAATATGAGGTGGACCAGATGACAACATTTTAGTGATCCAATCCCAGTTTCCTCACTGAAGGAAACCAGTGGCTCCCATATCCCAGGGGGCTTTCCTAGCTTTACCATTTCTTCCTGATTGGGTCTTACCCATATTCATCTGGTTTGCCTTGTCATATATCCAAGGTTCTGGTTTTGACTTTGCTTCTATACAAGCTTCATAACAAAGGGATAGGAGTCAGAGACAGGGAGAATCCAATCTGTTGCTCAGGGCTGTGCAAGACAGGTAGCAGACGGTGGGCAATTGACATGAAGGAAATTTAGGTAGTTAGAAAAAAAAATAGTTGGCAGTCTGCTCCATGTGAAGATGGATGATGTTTGCTTTCATGCTTAGACTCAAAAATATCTGGGCAGATTCCCCAAATGCCAATTCCTGGAATTGGTTTTTGTTGAGAGAACAGAACCCAGGACAATTAATTGTAAATATTAGTTCATATGATTCTGAGGCTTGGGGTTGAAGAACATAGAATTGCCCCCACGACAAAATCAGGGGCACTTTTACCTACAACATGGTAGCAGACCTGGGGCATCTGTGACCCAGGAGAAAAAGTGAAGAGTGGGTCTCCACTTGGCAGCAACCTCTCCTCACTATTCCTATTTCAGGTGAGGACCCTTTTATTATTTTTATCTTCCAAATAGATTTTATAATTTACTTTAGTGACCTTTCCACTGATAAAAATGTTGAGCAGTGGGGACAGCAAGTGACTTAATCTCCTAACACAAATCCCTCATGGCTGCTGTTCCTCCACAGGAAGGCACAGAGAACAGAACAGCGGGGTGATGTCCTGGAAAGTAGCCCCCACAGTACTTTCTTTCTTTCTTTTTAACACAATTTCTTTTTAAATTAATTTTTTAGTTTTTAGGTGGACACAATATCTTTATTTCACTTTTATGTGGTGCTGAGGATCTAACCCAGTGCCTCGTGTATGCTAAGAAAGCACTCTACCACTGAGCCACAACCCCAGCCCCCCCCCCCCCATGGCACTTTCTAGCAGTATTCTCTTTGACTATGTCCTTGGCTGCAATTTGGACTGTTGTTTTTAACCTGCTTGACCCTTCCTGTTGTCATAATTGAGGGGAATTTTCATTCTGTTTAAAAAGAATTCAATCCAGGAGTTACTCATTTGCCCTTATTGGCCATTTCGTGAATGAACAGGAGGGTGAATGGTTTTAGAGGCTTTTATAGTTTTAGAGGCTTTCTCAGATTTCAAAAGTGCACTTAGAACAAATTGGAGGTGATTTAGTTCGCATTATTTTGTTAATCTCCTGCTTTCACCTGCACTATCCTAGGTCCCTATGATGTGACAAGGACTTAGCTACAATTCTACTTAAGAAAATGTCCAATTAGCTCAATAAACATAAATTTTTTTTAATGCTGTGTAGCAAGTGTTTTGAGAGAACTTGAAGCACAGCAATAACAATAATAATAATACAAGTCTTTCTGTATTCACAGTTTGATTTGCTTCACAGAACAACTGTGTGCTAGGAAGTGAGTGTTAATTCTATTTTAACTCAGGACTGAAATTCAGAGTCTAAATTATCCACCCAGGATCGTGCACAAATAAGTAATGAGCCTGGGATTACCTCTGGCCTTCCGCCTCCAGAGATAATGTGTGTCCCACTGGTATTTAAGGAATCTGGAGGCAGCACACACTTTACAGCAATTTGGGGCCCGACCTTCTCCTCTTCCTGGCAGAGGTTCGGTTTGGCAGCCCTGGGCTGCGGGCCGTCTCTCTCCAAGCTGGCAGGCCTATTTAGGGCGTTGGCATTTATGCAAAGATAATACAGAACTGCAATTACCTGCTCATCTGTTCTCCAGTCTGATTGTCAATCACCGGGAAGCAGTTGTTTAAAAGCCTTGTCAATGAAGAGAGTTCATCTCCCGTAGAGGTCTGCCTTCTGCCTCTCAAGCCTTTTCCTTCACCCATCTCTTAAACAAAATGCCTCATTCTGGACACTTCATTGTTCCATGTCAGCCTGCACATTCACATTATCTTTATTCCCTGTTTTAAAAGGTGGAAATGGTGTGATTTATCCATTTACCAGGCACACAGCCATAATAGCTGGACATGGAAGAGCATTAGGGATATGGGAGCAGCCTCCGTGATAAGGTACCCAGGCCCATGTCTAACGCAGAGGGAAACGAGTACATTTTATTCCTCACCTGGTTTCTCAGGAAGCAAAATTCCCCTCCACCTATGTACATATCTGGTATCTTTGCCTGTGCAATTGGCCTCAGCATTTCATTAGCCAAAAAAATAAAAAAATAAAAATAAAAATCTTTTTACCTCTCACACTGCCTTCTGCTTAACAAAACGAAATCTGTGCATTGCAGTTGGGGCTTTGGGTCAACGGTTAAATTGTTCTTGCTTCAGCGGATATGGTTTCATGTGCTGAATCACATCCATGAGATTAGCACCATTTGTACCTGTAATAAAGATACAGGTGGGGCAAGGGAATGGAGCCAGGAAAAAATGCTCAAATTCTCTGTTTTCTGCCTAGAATTCACTGCTGTAAATTATCTCATTTACATTTATTTGGAGACTTGTATTAGCAGAAGTGATTTAACATTTTTCGATTTGTTTTACTTTGAGAATATAGAAAGAAGTCTGCAGACTGGCTTACAAGGCAGGCATGGCACTAGACTGAAGTTTAGAAGGGACCCTGGGTGTCACAGAAAGGGTCTTTACTGAAGGCAGCTCCAATAACTTATTCACTTCATTGTAAAATAAGTGGTTACACAGAATTCTTCCTCGATGTCTAAAAACATGTCTAAAAACAATGATTTCTCTATTAAATATGGAAGGACAGAAATGTAAGAGTTTAAAAGTTATCATAAATTATTATTTTTGGAGAACTCCTTATTATGATGCAGAACTAGCATTTCTTTGGCTGTAGTACTAACCCCAAAGAAAATCAACCAAGGGGAAACTTGGGAGGGAAAAGAATAAAACTAAAGCTTCAATACAATGAAAGAAAGAGAGAAATGAGAGGAAGGGAGGAAGGGAGGGAAAAGGAAAGAAAGAAAGAAAGAAAGAAAGAAAGAAAGAAAGAAAGAAAGAAAGAAAGAAAGAAAGGAAGGAAGGAAGAAAGAAAGAAAGAAAGATTGGAAGAGATCTGCAAACAGAAAATCCCTAAGAAGGGATGCTGCTTTGCTGAGGGGCAGCCCAGGAGAGCTACAGGACAAGGACACAGTCTCTCCCTTGCCATGGATCAGGGAGAATGTGCTTGACCCTACAGTTCTGCAGACAGCTCTACTCTGGGGGGCACAGAGCAAAACCAGGGTAGCTTATCTATTCCATGTTTGTGCAGAGCTGACAAAAGCATGCAGTGACCACCAGCTTAAGAAAGATGCTTTCCTTTACTCTTAATTGCCCAACAGTGTTATGTTTCCAGGCAAGGAAGACTTGCTCCTGATTCCCAAATAAAACAAGAACAAAAATCTTCACTCTCTGCCCAGTCAAAACTCTAAACCAGGCTTCCCCCAAGTTCTAGGAAAGGGTGCAGTTTTTTGTCCCCTGGGTCAACTCAAAGCCTCAGGCATCATTGATTCTCCCTTCCAGTCATGTTCTGTATCCATATTCTATACACTCCGTCCTATTCTAAATCTAAGTCTTTTTGGTTCTTTATTAACATGTAGAATCCCAAATCCAAACCCTTACCTCCCAATCCCATCCTTTCCGGCTCTTTCTGACCTCTGGCCTGGGCTTGTATACTCAGTTCGTTACTCATCACACTGCTACCATCCCATCTCACATATCAGCACCTTCATGGTCCAGCTTTTATCTTCTCTCCTTTTGCTTGATCACACTTATGATGTACGGCAATTCTGGTGCACACATATTAAGTTACCTTTTTGCACATCTGTTTTCCATAAAAACTGTCATTCAAGGTGACCATGAAAATGCACTGTCCAGATTTCCTTTGTGAAACTGCTTGAGGGGGTTACCTGATAACCAGGATGAGGGGAGGTTAGTTGACAGCTAGGATGGTCTACCTGACACCCCAAATGTGGGGAAGGGAGTTATCTGACATCCCAGTTATGGTTAGGGCAATTACCTCATAACCCTATGGGCCTATCATGGTCTTCTTTTCAGGATGTATTTGCCTCTGAGTACCCACATGCCTGTGGCTATGGGATTCCTCTCAAGGGTGACTTAGCTCAAGGACTCCTTCTCAGCCAAGCCTATCCTTTCTTAGAATACACCATAGCATGTGATCTTCTCACCCTCACCTCCTTCCTTCTCCCTCAATGCTCACATGATTAGACTTGCATTCTGGTCTGAAGGTGCTCCCCGACAACCCATCATATCTCCTTTGGCCCTTCACAGGCATTTTCTCTTCCATTACCTCTTACATGTTTGTCTTTCTCTGACTTCTGTTTCTTGGAGGATCTGAGCTAGCCCAGGTGGTACCAGGATTGCTCTGAGAAGTGTGCACTAAGATGAAATACTTAAGATTGGCCCACTGGGGAAGCAGGCACACTCTGAGCTTTCTCATAGGTTAACCTTCCTCATCTCTGTATGTCCACATAGAGATCATGGCCCAGGGCACTAAAGAGAGGAAATAAGCAGTTAATCAACTCAAGTGAGTCAAACCTAACAGCATTTCTATGATTTGAATGTGATTTGGCTTCTAAAGATTCATGTATTGGAAGTTTGATGTTTGTGTGGTGATAAAATGGTAGATGGGACCTAGTACAAGGAAATATTGTTGGGGGTGCTATCTTTGGAAGGGAGTAATGTTGGTCTCTGGAAGTGTGTTCTTGAGATAGTGGGTTGTAATAAAGAGAGTGAGATGTCCTCCTCCCTGGATTCTGACTTCCTGTCTTGACATGTGATGTCTTTCTTGTGTGATGCCATCCTCCGTGAAGCCCTCACTAGTGACCAAACCAATGAAGCTGTTTAATCTTGCATTTATAGTCTCCCAAATTGTGATCTAAGTAAGCCTCTTTATAAGTGTGTGTATAATTATATAAGTGTATGTGTGTGTTAAGATGTCCATGCACAAAGTAATATATATATGTGTATATATATATATATATATATATATATATATATATATATATATATATATACACACACACACACACACACACACACACACACACACACACACATTTTCACACTAAAAGATTTACTTTTAAAAAATTCCTTTGCCATGAATCCCTTATCCTCATGATGTCTCCAAAGGTAGCAATTAGTAAAACTCTTAAAGTTTGTCTCTAAAATATTTTTATGTTAATCAACAAGTTATTCTTTTAAATACAAATGGAATTAAAGTTTATAGTTTTATATCTAATATTGGAATCTTGTCAGTACATATATAACTCTCAGGTTGTTCAAAGGTCAGTTTCGTTTCATTGTATTGATTTACCATAATTTATTTTAATAAGCTTCTTGTTGATTTTCTATTTATTTACGTGTATTAGCATGTTAACTTTTAATAAACACGTGAGGTTCTCTTTCAGTTGTACGTCCATGTGTATACATAAGTGCATGTGCTTTTAAAGATATATATTTTTTAGAATCTGTGAAACATGGGTCTTTATCTTCTTGGAACTCAATGAAATTATGTTTTTTTAACACTAATCAAATAAAATTTCAGGATATTAAGAAGAAAAGCCTAATCTTTACTAAATACTATGAGAATCAACTCCTAGATCTTCCATCTTGCTTCCCTTTCACGGCCTTTTTAATCGCTCTGCTTACCTTGACCCCAGTGCTAGTACTCACTAGCTCCAGCTTGGAAGGAGACAACAGAAGGAGGTCTGGAAACCTCCCCATCAGTGAGGAGAGACAATTCATTTGGCAATGCCGCCTGCATTTCTGTTTTTATTACGGTAGAAGTCAGGTGCATAAAAATACACCCAACCATAATCTTTTTTACATCTCAGGACAGAAGTGTGATAAGTAAACATCTGTTAGAGGAAAGAACAGATGAATCCTTCTCAGACAGGTTTACCCTTAAATTGTTTGACAAACACAAGAAGAAAGTGAGCAGGGTGTCAATCAAAGAACAACATTGGTGGAGAATTTGCGAGTGCCTTTGGGTCTGGTATGTCCTTACCCTTTCATGTGGCTTTTTTCATACTAACACAGAAAAGTAAGAGATTATTAATCTTTATTCCAAGAAGAGAAAAATTGTTACATGAGAGTGTCAGAGGTCCTCAGGTGAGATATGAGGAATTTTTTTCTTTCTTAAAAATATCAATAATGTTCAAGTCTTAGTAATGGAATTGAGATATTAAAGCAGCTGTTCTGGGTAACTTTCTAGTCCCTGCTGTGACCAGGACCATCCTGTGGTTAATATTCAGGGCTGAGCTAATATGGAGCTCACAGTGTTTTCCAATGCAGCCCCTAAGCTGGAACAGATTGACTGAGAAGCTCTTCATCATACTCCTTTAAAAAGTCATTGCTTACTGGTATTTTCATGGATTATGATCCTGCAACTCCAGTAATGATTCAAAATCATCAGAAATTAATTTCCATCTTTCACCTGTTCAGATTGAAATTTCAGTTAAAAATGAATAACCAGAAAATATTCTTTAGTGTATTCCATGAAGATTGATAACAATTAATAATTTAAACCAAATGTTTGGTTCAAGTTTGATTGCAAGGTACTATCTTATATTGGGATATGTTAATTAAATAATTTAGGTAGGAATTTCTGCTTATTTTATCAGGTTTACATGAAAAATGGAAAGAAAGATTATAAAATGCCACCTTGTTACATTACTTAAAATTATCAGTATGAGATGCTACATTATTACGAAATATTCTCATGTTTTTATTTTTGAAGGAGCTGGGTCTGGAACACAGGGATTCACACATGCTAGTCAAATGTTTTACCACTGAGCTACATCCCCAGCCCTACAAAATATTTTTTAAAGCAAAACAATTTAAAACTGAAATATTGTCAGTGTGTTTTCTTACACACAACCCCACATTGTTACAAAACATGATAATCCTAGAGGCTCTGCCAAACTCTAATACCTGAATTAAGACACTGTTTTTGACAAATGCAGTGCTAATTGCTTTTGGCACCACTCAGCTCTTAGAATGAATAGCTGTTGTACACAATGTTATTCTACTACAGAGTGACACCAAACAGTTATTGTAAGAAAGGAACAGGTGAAACACCCAGCCATCTCTTTCATTAGTCACGACAATGATGTATTATTGTACCTTCCTGTTCCCATAGCCACATTCCTATTATGGTTCAGTAGTTCAATTTAAGCAATCCACAGTTACACACACCCCTATACACACATATACACAGGAGCAAATTACTGCAAACTGGGTGGATTGACACAATAGAAATGTCTTCTTTCACAGTTTTAGGGACCAGCATTTCAAAATCAAGATGTCAGCCAAGTTGGTTCCCAGTGGAGATGCAGAGGGACAGTCTATTCCACTCCTCTCTCCCAGCTTCAGGAACCTTCCAGAAATGCTTTGTTTCATTGGCTGCCTCAGTTCAATCTCTGCTTCCATCTTCACATTGCTGTGCTCTTTCAATCTCTCTGTGCCCCCTTTCTCTCTTTGATGACACCCATCATAGGATTTATGGTCCAGCCTAGTCCAGAATGATCTCCTTTCAAGATTATTACTTATTAATTACAAATAAGGCTATATTCTGAGGTTTTAGATGGGCATATTTTGGGTGGGGCTGGACACAATTCCCTGTGCTTCATTTAATGAATATTAACCCCCTTGCAGTCCACCCCAGGTTACAATAACTAAATCCTTTATAAATCCACTCGAGACTATATCACTAATCAATTCTTTTTTTGGATTTACACATTTTCTTTTCTCTTACAACTATTTTTTTTCAACTTATGTCCATCACCCCTCTCAGATTTTGTCATAATTTAAAATGTCAATGTTTCACAAATTTGAATGCATGAAAAAATTAATTAACTTAAAGTCTTTCTAAAGTGTTATGAGTATCATATGGGGAAGACATATTCATGAAATTTTCCATTGACTTCACCTTTTCAGCATATTTTGCAAGCAAGGCAATAATCACACTTGTCTTGAACTAGATAGTTCAAAGACATCTGTGTATGGAACAGTGCTTGAAGAAAAGGAAGGGGCCTTCCTGTGGGGTCAAAAGTTGGCACACTTACTGTCCATAACAAAATATTTGGGTTTCTTAGTTTATGAGTTCTTCCCTAATGCAATCCACCCCAGGTTGTTCTTTTAGGAAAGGAGAGACCACATGCAGATGTGCTGTCACTCCTGCTGTACTTCGATTGATAGAGTCCTTTGTCTCTGACCCAGGATTTTCTTGTCTTCTGATGGCATCCTTGACATTGTGAAAAGCTAATAGGTTTCAAAGTATACCCTTCACAATTCTCAACAAGGAATAGTATTACTTTTTTTCTCCTCTACATACCAGTGATTTTCAATGTGGTATGTGAGGGTAAGAATGGGGGAACATTTTTAGAATCATTTAGGAAAAAAATTAAAATATCTATCTTTATCTCTGCTCAGAAGACATATTTATATATACATGTTGATATGTTACAGAGAGCAGACAAACCAGGATTATTTAATGAACTGTTATACTTTTTTTATACATTTTTCTTCATGGCATTTATATATTCTCAGAGTCTTAAAATTTTTTTTCTAGGCATGACTATGTTTCTAGATATGCTATCTCCTTAGTACTAGAATTTCTATCTACCATTTATACCCAACCCAAAATATCTATCCTCTGGGCTCTGTAAAGTCAATATGTCATTATTATGGCTTTAAACATTTCTTTCCTCTCCTCAAACATATTACTTTGGGTTTTTTACTTTTTCCCCTGGTACCTCTAGTTTTTTGCATGTCTAGAACATTTTTTAATTGAATCTTAACACATTGAGTCTCACCATAAATATAGTGATCAGTAAATCCATCTCCCCAGGTAAATAACTAATATATAAAGTTGCTTATATAAAGATAAATGAAAATTTCCAGGAATAGTTTTACCTCAATTTAGCACTTTTCCTTCCAGGATTTTACATTGAAACCCATTCTTTTTGCTTTCAGGTTTCATAAGATGCCAAATTAATCTTCTACTTAAGAGTGTACTTAAATTTGTATTTTTCTTCTTGTATTTACGTTGGTGACCAGGGAATAGCATTCATTATTAATAGTTTTCTTTTCATACTTTCATTATTAGAATCTTTTTCACAAGAAATTGAGAACAATTTTTATTGAAAAATCCCCTTTATAAAAGAAATTATAGGACACTAGTTGCCCACACAGTGACAAAATGTTATTTTTGGCATAAAATTCAACTCCAGAATTTTCTGATATTTTGCAATACACTATATGATTATATTTATTGTTGTCTGTACAGATCTCACCTATCTAGTGTCTGGGTTTCCATACTCTCTCAGAGGGATCACGCAGAGACATGGGGATGTTCAGACTCAAGGTTGGTGTTGCAATGGCTCTGTTCCATGTCTCATTGGTCTAAGCAGAGGCGACTTGTGGAAGTCTTGCAGTCCAGTTAGTCTCAGGAGCACCCTGATACCCAGTTTTCCCGTGGAAACTGCCTGTTCTATCATTAGTGGTGGCTTTGGTGTCCCTGGAATAATATTCCTCTGTGGTTCTACACCTTTTGACTGAGCTGTTTTATTGACGTGACTAAACAGCTTTCAAACCATGTGCTTAGTTGTTTAATGCCTATTAATCTTATGACTTTTTATCTGCCCACTAGTAGGCACTGTGATTATGTCAAGAGTTCTATCTCTGTCTTTATCCCTCTTTTTCTCTCCCTTTGCATTTCTGTCTCCTACCATAGATTTACTGCTGTGGCCTCTCTGGAGAATAACATAGATAAAGAATGGCTGCCAAAATCTGTCTCTAGCAGTGGGACTTAACTTTGAGAACTTAAACCAATATAATTTACTGTCCCTGTGTTAAAAGTTTCAGGGCTAACCATACATTCACCCCCCTATAATAAGCAGTTCAGAGGAAGAGGATACTCCCTGACTTCTTCTGAACGTTTTTGTGATAGGCAAATGTAGCTTAGCTACGTGTTCCGGGAAACACTGCTCCTATAGTCTGAGATTATGAAGCAACTGAAAAATATATTACTGACCCAGACTAACATCTTACTCATCAATACTCATTCTAAGCCCCTAACTCCCTTGGCCCACCAACTCAAAGTTATAAAACTCTGAAACCTGAATCAGTTCTTGACTTTGGTTAACTTATGTTAATGTTGAGAGAGGCTCTATAAGTGTTAAGACCCCTCTCTCTTATTCCACAGTTCCCCTTGTTGTCTCTGACAGCAGCAAGACACTTTCTCCTGGTTTATTCCCACCACCATTCAACATGCCAATATTTATATTCTCTTAAAAACAATTGTCTTGGTTCCAAACACATCATAGCTACAACTCCATTCTGTTGTTCATCTCTATAACAAAACCCTCTAAATCAGTATTCAACACCTCTAATTTCTTTTTTCATTTTTCTTTTTTTCTCCCCCAGGGAGAAAAAAACCCAGGTGCATTTAACCACTGAGCCACATATCCAGCCTTTTTATTTTATTTTATTATTTTTTTTTATTTTTTGAGAC
The DNA here is from genome assembly GCF_047511675.1 of Marmota flaviventris. Taxonomy (NCBI): domain Eukaryota; kingdom Metazoa; phylum Chordata; class Mammalia; order Rodentia; family Sciuridae; genus Marmota; species Marmota flaviventris. The sequence goes on from NC_092506.1 coordinate 122,559,769, forward strand.
CACGTCTTGCTAAGTTGCTTAGGGCCCCATTAAATTGCTGAGTGCTGCCTTTGAACTCATGATCCTTCTGCCTCAGCCTCCAGAGACACTGGGATTACAAGTGTGGGCCACCATGCCCAGCCACCAACTCCTTTGTTACCAGATCACCTTAAATTCATTACAATGAAAATGTCATCATCACCATTCCATTTAAATTAATATAATCAAGGTCCACCATATTGCTAAATACAATAGTTAATTCTAGAGCATAATCTTAGTTAAATTTAGTAACACTTTTTTCCCCCTAATGGTCTGTTCCCTCCTTTCCTCTGTTCTTTACTTGTTCCTAAGTTTTGTGTTTTTTTTTTTTTCCTGACATTTAAACTTTAAGATAGTCTAAGACTCAGGTCTTTTCATTTCTTAACCTACACTCACTTATCCAATCTTAAAAATGTAGGTTGTATCCACATATCTTCATATCTTTTCATGGTTCAATAGCTCTTTTTAGGGCTGAATAATGTTACATTGTCAGGATGTACCACAGTTTATTCATTCAACTATTAAAAGAGATCTTGGTTGATTGTGAATTTTAAAATCACATACAGAGTTACAATAAACATCCACCCCAGGTTTTCATTTATACATAACTTTAAATCAATTTGAATATATATCAAGGAGTACCATTGTTGGATTTTTCCCCATATTTTCATTGGTACATTATAATGGTACATAATGGTGATAGTTGTTGTTACATATTTGTACATTCATTCAATATAACAATATAAGTTGATGAATATTACTCTTCAGTTGTTAAAAATCTTGTGGTAAGAGTATGTTTAGTTAGTTTTTTTTTTTTTCCAAAGAAAATGTCAAACTGTCTTAAAAAAGGTTTCAGTATTTTGTCTTCTCACCAATAATGGGAAAGAGTTCCTGTTGTTTCACATCCTTACCAGCATTTGGTGTTACCAATGTTCTGCATTTGGCTGTTTTAACAGGTGCATAGTGTTATATCATTGTTTTAATATGCATTTGCCTGATGACAAGTATCCTGAGAGTCTTCATATGTATTTTGCCAACCTTATATCTTCCTTATTAAGGTATCTGTTAAAGTCTTGGCCTGTGTTTTTTTTCCTCCTATTGTTTGTTTTCTTGTTGTTAAATTTTAGGAGTTATCTGTACAAACATATATTTGCCAAAAACATATTATTTATCAGATATATGTTTGGCAAATATTTTCTTGTAGCTTGTGGCTTATCTTTTTCTTCACCTGACAGTGTCTTTCACAAAGCAGAAATTTAATGTATGCAAGTTCAGCTTATGAACTCTTTCTTTTAAGAATTATGTCATTGGTGTTGTGTCAAAAACAAACCCAAGTTCATCTAGATTTTCTTCTAGGCTGTCTTTCAGAAGTTTTATGGTTTTCTGTAATCTCAGTTGCTAGGGAGGCTGAATCAGGAGGATCGCAAGTTTCAATCCAGTCTCAGCATTGGTAAGGAGCTTAGCAAATCAGTGAGAACCTGTCTCTAAATAAAATGCCAAATAGGGCTGGGGATGTGGCTCAGTGGTCAAGGGACCTTGAGTTCAATCCCTGGTACAAAAAGAAGAAGAAGAAGAAGAAGAAGAAGAAGAAGAAGAAGAAGAAGAAGAAGAAGAAGAAGAAGAAGAAAAAAAGTTTTACAATTTTGCATTTTACTTTAGGTTTATGGTCTGATATTATTTTTGTGTAGATCTGTGTCTAGAAAATTTGTGTTTGTTTTTGCATTGTAGATGTCCAGTTGTTTAAAAACCATTCGTTTGAAAAAGTTACCTTTGTTCCAAAGGTTCTGTTTCACTGGCTTTTACTCCTTTGTCAAAGATCATTTAATTCTTAATGTGGATCTGTTTCTGGTCTGTCTGTTCTGTGCCATTATCTGTCTATTCAGTTACTAACACCACACTGTCTTTATTCTTGCAGCTTCGTGATAAGTCTTGAAGTTAGGTAGCATCACTCTCCAACTCTTCTCTGTTCAGGACAGTGTTGGCAATAATGATTTCTTTGCCTCTTCATATAAACTTAGGAATCAGTTTGTTGAAATTCACAAAATTTCCTGCTCTAATTTTTATTGGACATGCCTTACTTTATTGAAAAAGATGGGGAGCAATGAAAACTTGAAAATATTGAGCCCTTTGATTCATGGATGTGGAATATTCACTTATTTAGTAATTTTTGCCTTATTTTATCTGTTTTTAAAATTTTCTCATATAGAAGCTCTACACATCTTGTTAAATTTATATCTCATATAGAAGTTCTATACATCTTGTTAAATTTATATCTGAGTATTTCAGTTGTGGGGGTATGCTAAAGTAAATAGCATTCTGTCTTTATTTAGTCTCATTTATTTTCTTTATGGTGCTGGGAATAGAACCCATGGCTTTTGCATGCTTGTCAAGTTCTCTACCATTGGACCACAATGTCAGTTGAAGCCGTGCCCTTTTAATTTAAAATTCCACTTGTTCATTGATGATATAAGGAAAATGATTGACTTTGAATATTAATTTTCCATCTTGAAATCTGACATGATTATTGATTAATTCCAGGAGAGTTTTGGTGATTCTTTTAAATTTTCTGTATCGACAACCATTTCAACTATAAACAAAGGCAATTTTGTTTCTTCCTTCCCATTCAGTGTAAATTTTCTTTTCCTAGTGCATTATCTAGGACTTTGCAAAGAATGCTTCACAGAAGTTTTTATAGAAGACATTGTTTGTTCACAATTTTACTGGGAAAACTTCTTGTTTCTCACCATTAAGTGTGGTGTTGACCTACATGTTTTTTATACTTATTCTTTATCAAGTTGAAGACGTTTCTATTTTTACTTTGTTGAGGTTTTTTTTTTTTTTTTTGATCATGAGTTTTGTCATTGGATTTTGTCAAATGCATTTTCTGCATTTATTAATATGATCAGGAAATTTTTCTTTTTTAGCCTATCTGTCAATATAAACAATTACATTAACTAAATTTCAAATGTTAAACCAGTCTTTCATACCTCAGATAAATTTCACATGGGTATGGTGTATAATTTTTTTAAATTAAATTGGTCAATTTGATTTGATACTATATTATTAATAATTTTTGCCTCAAAGCTCATGAGATATATTAAACCTAGTGTTTACCCTTCTAATGTTCTTTTCTGGTTTTGATATTAGACTGATCCTAGCCTTATAGACAGAGTTAAGAAGTATTCTATCTGATTTTATTTTCTGAAAAAGATTGTAGGGAATTGGTATAATTTTGTATTTAAATATTTAGTGGGACACATCTGTGCCTAGTGGTGTCTGTCTTAAGTGGTTATTAATTATTGGCTCAATTTCTTTAATAGATGTGGACATATTCAGATTGTCTATTATGTCTTGAATGATTTTGTCATATTTTGTCTTTCAAGGAATTTGTTCATTTCCTCTAGTTTATCAAATTTGTGAGCATAATTTTTAATAGCATCTATTATTACCCTTTTAATTACAATGGTATTACTGGAGATCTTGAGTGAAGGTCCTGGCTCCAATGGTATCAATAGACCATGTGTGGCCACCCACCCCAATAAGCCCAATATGTCAATCAAAGAGGTAAGCAGGGACAAAGGACAGGAAAGGAAAGCTCCTTCAGCATGGCCCATTCTAGGAAGAACAGATATAGAGGTGCAGTGACAAAAGATCTGTCTTCAAGAGATTGACGGAGGATCTGAGGTTTTATAGAAAAGAGGAACAAAGTCAAGGGTTGTGGTCTTGTACAGCCAGTGGATTTGGATAGCTGACAGAGAAAGGCATCCTCCTCAGATCATGACCAGTTTGATCATTATTTCATTATGATTCTGCAAAGTGGCTCTGAAGAAGTCCTTATTGCTTGAGGGGACAGTCTAGTTCCCATAAAGTGATAACTCCTGTTTTGGGGGGGGGTCTCAGTCATCTGTTCTGGGATAATTGTTCTCATTTGGAGAGGGTGATCTCATCATTGGGTAATAGGTCTGCAAGGATATGCTATTCCTAGAGTCTGAGGTGACTAAATATTTAGGACAATGACGGGGGATATCTAGGCATCACTCCAGGGGCCTGGATATTGAACAGCCTTATAAATCTTGAAAATATCTCAGTTACTCTTATCTTATCAAGTACTGGAGATGAGGAGGTTGCATAAATTTAGTACTATGCTCCTTACATGACTAACATGTCTCAGTGTAGAAATAGAAAGAATCTGATACAAGTTTTAAGATTGCAAAGGAGATTTATGCCTCACAAGAGCAGAGATGCCAAGCTTTGTTCTGCTTTTAATTACTAATTAGGCATCTGCAGGCCCATGAAGAGTCAATGCTTTTAGCAAAATTAGTTTCTGATTCTCTGTTATAATCAGATGTGTAGTTATATGCCCTTTTCATTTCTTATATTAGTATTGTATCCTTTGTCATTTTTCCTGCATTTGTTTCACTAGAGTTTGTTGATTTTATTAATCTTTTCAAAGAAACTGCTTTTGGTTTCATTGATTTTGTATCTTTAATTTCATCGATTTCTGTTCTAATTGCTACTATGTTTTCTTCTTCTTACTTTGGCTTTCATATGCTCTTTTTTTCCCTCAGCTTCATAAGACAGAAACTTAGTTTATTGTGTATCTTTCTTTTTTTCTACTATACCTGTTCAATACTATAAGTTTGCCAAGAAGCACCACTATTGCTGAATCCCACAAACTATGATAATCTGTGTTTTCATTTCCATTGAAATAAAAATATTTTAAAATTTCCCTTGGGATTTCTTCATGCTACTCTAGAAGTATGTTGTTTAATTTCCAAGTAGTTTGAAATTTCCCAGAAAACTTTGTGTTAAACATTTATAGATTAATTTTATTGTGGCCTGGGAGTAGACAATGTGTATTTTCTATTTCTTTTAAAATTTGCTAAGATGCATTTTATGGCCCAGAATATGTTTTATCTTGGAGAATATTCTATGTGACCTTGAAAAGAATGTAAAATCTGTTGTTGGAAAAGTTAGTGTATGGTTCTTTAATTTTTTGCTTCAAATATTTTGAGGTTCTGTTGCCAGGTACAAGCACAACAACAACTGATGTACCTTCTTGGAGAATCAACCATTTTATTGTTGAGTAACGCCTCACTCTGCAATAGCTCCCTTTATTCTGAAGCTTGCCCTCTCTGAAATTAAGATAGCTACTCCCATGTGACTGTTACAATGTATCTTTCTTCATCCTTTTTCTTTGAACATATACTTTTCTTTATATTTAAAGGGAGGTTATTTTAGGTAAAATTAAGTTGGGTCTTGTTTTTTAATGCACTCTGATAATCTTTCTTTTAATTGGTACATTTATATCATTAACATTTTAAGTGATTATTGAGATAATTCTAATAATATCTACCATGTTTGTTACTCTTTGTTTTTTTGTTTTTTGTTTTGCCTTTGTACTTCATACCACTTTTGTATTCCACTCTGTTTCTGCCTTTTGTGGTTTCATAATATTACATTTTCTTTCCTTTCCTGGTGTAGGATTTATACTTCTTTTCCTTACCCTCTTGAGGGGTTGGCCATAATTTGCAACATACATTTACAACTGATTCAAGTTTATTGTCTAACAATATTATACAGCTTCATAGATAATGCCAGTGTGCTTTAAATTAAAGAATATCGTAATTAGTTCTTTTCACCTTGTATATTATTGGTATACTTCATTTTACTTGTACATAAGCAAACATAAGCACACATAACTAGATATTGATGCTCTTCAACTTATGATGGAGTTATGTGACAATCTATGGTAGATTCAAAATGTAAGTTAAAAATGTACTTAATACCCTGGCACAGTGGCCCATGGCTATAATTTCCAGCAGCTCAGGAGGCTGAGGCAGGAGAATCATGAGTACAAAGCCAGCATCAGCAAAAGCAAGGCACTAAGCAACTCATTGAGACTCTGTCTATAATAAAATACAAAATAAGACTGAGGATGTGGCTCAGTGGTTGAGTGCCCCTGAGTTCAATCTTTAGTACAAAAAAAATTGTATTTAATCCATCTAACCTACTGAGCATCATAGCTCAACACAGCGCACGGTAGAGCAAGCTGGTATTTGTTTACTCTTGTGAACTTGTGACTGACTGGGACCTGTAGCTTGTTGCTGCCCAGCATTGTGAGAAAGTATTATACATCTCACTAACCAAGGAAAGATGATAAATTCCAAATTTGAAGTACATTTTCTGCTGAATGCATATCACTTTTACACCACTGTAAAAAAAAAAGAAAGAAAGAAAGTTGAACTATCATATGTTGGGTACCATCTTTCCATTGCCGCTATCATAAACAAATTGTTGTCTGTTATATCACTCAAGAATATTAAAGTTAAAAGGCATTTTTTGTTACTGCTTCTTTCTTCTCTAGTGCTCTTCCTTTCTTTATGTACAAACTAAGTTTCTGACCTATGCAATTTTCTTTATCTCTAAAGAACTTCTTTGAACATTTTTTGTAAGGCAAGTTCTACTGGCAACAAATTCATTTTTTGTTTGTCTGATAAAGTCCTCATTATCCTTCACCTTCAAAGGATAATTTTGCAGTGTATTGAATTTTACATGCACACTGAATTTTCTCTCTCAATGCTTTAAATATTTCACTCCACTCTCTTCTTGAATACATAGTTTCGGAGGAGCAGTCAGATTTAATTTTATCTTAAGTTTCCTCTTACCCCATGGTTTTAAAGATTTTTTTAAAACTTACTTTTATATAATTTTAATTATGCTATGTTATAATTTGGATCTTATATGACCCTCATAGGCCCCTTCTTTACAGTTTGGTCTCCAGCCCAAAATGCTGTTTTCAAAGTAGCAGAACTTTTAAGAGATGGATCCTACATGGAGCAAGCTGGGTCACTGGGGACATCAGAGGGATACTGGGACCTGTACCTCTCTCTCTTTGCCTATTGGCTGCCACAAGGTGAGCAGATTATTTCACCAAAGGCACCTACCATGATGTTCTGGCTCACCTCAGGTCCAAAGGCAATGGAGGCAACTAATCATGAACTAGAATGTCTAAAACCATGAGCTAAAATAAACTTTTCCTTCTTTTAAGTTGTTTATTTCATATATTTTATCACAGGACACAAAGATAACATGCCTATGTGCAATTTCTGGGAATTTGTTCTCTTTGGTATTCATTGAACTTCCTGAATCTATGGTTTGGTATCTGACATTAGCTTAGGGAAATTCTTCATTGTTTTTCTTTCATTTTTTTCTCTTCTTCTCACTTTTCCATTACCTGTGTGGTGTTTTTTTAGAATTATCCCATAGTTCTGGGATATTTATTCTATTTTGCTGTTTTACCTCCACTCCTCTTTTGCTCTTGGCTTTTCAGTTTGGGAGGTTTCTACTGAAATCCTCTCAACTTCAAGATTCTTTCTTTACTCATGCCCAGTGTTCTGATAAACACATCGTCGGTATTTCTTCATTTCTATTACAGTGGGATTTGTTTGTCACTACTACTTCTTTTTGACTCATTCTTTGAATCGCCTTCTTTCAGCTCACACTGTCCTTATTTTCTTGTGTGCTGACCACTTCATCCTATAGAACACATAACATTTGAATCAAAATTGAATAAAATTCTTATATGTAAACTCCTAGTCTGATGTTTCCAACAGTCCTGCCATACCTAATGTTATTTGATGCTTGCTCTATCTTTTCAAATGGTTCTTTTTCCCTTTCATATTCTTTGTAATTTTTTTCATAGCCAGATATGATGTATGATATAAAACAAACTGCTATAAATAAGACTTTAATAATAAGCTTTTAAGGTAGGAGAGGGAAGTATTCTATATTCCAATGATTAAGGCTTAGTTTTTAATTGTGCTTGTGTTTCTGGACTGTAAACTTTACAAGTGTTTCTCAATTTCTCATCCTCATTAGGTGGGACAGGATGACTAGAATATGCTGACATTGGACACATTTCTTCTTCACAGGGAAGGCTGGAAGGAGCTGGAATTAGGTTTTCACTTTCTTTAGTTGGAAAGCTAGAGTCATCTGGGGCTGAATATATTATTCAAGGTCAGTTAACCTCTACAAAAATCTTAGCAGTGAAGATCTGTTAAATAGTTTCTCCTGAAGGAAGACTCTGTTAAAAAGAACAGAATGCTCTGGGTGTTTTTCAAGGCTGTTAATTTTCCCCTTCCCCTGCCAGTAACCTGCGTGGATTTTTTTCTCTTGTTCACTATTAGAACTTGGTAGTTCTCCAAGAGACAAAATTCATAAAATTGTAGGGGTCTACTCCTATGGCTGCATCCTATTATGGCCTTTATTTCTCAGACATCCATACTGAGCCTTCAGCAATTTTCCAATTCTAGTTCAGCATTTCCCACTCTAGCATTTGTGTCTACAGAGATTTCTATTCCCCCACACTACATATTCTACACATGCACCCATCTGTCTAATTTGGAGGGCAGTGGTTTGCCATCTGACCTCATCTCTACCTCAGATATCAAGAGTTGTCGTTTTTTTTTTTTTTTTTTTTAGTTTGTTCAGCTTTTTATTTGCTGTTAGAATGAAGTGGTCACTTTGAAAACTTCCTTCATTTTAGAACAGAAACCAGAACTCCAGAACTTCAGCAAAATAAATAAATAAATAAATAAATAAATAAATAAATTAGAATAAAACTTCTTGGGTTGCTTTTAACACTCTAAAGCAAATCACATAATTCAGAAAGCTACAAACTTTACAGATTTTGATGAAACTGTCTATGTTCCAGCCATTTTAATAAGTAATTGTGATGTTTTCAAATGAGTAGAATATTTTAGAATGAATTTTTAAGTCCTTTTTCAAGAAGTTGATCTCAGTTTATCAACTTCCCAGTTGTGGGATCTTGGACAAGTCATTCAACATCCCTGATTCAATATCCTCTTCTTTTAAATGTGGGTATTAAATTAAAAACCATTTAAATTCTTCATGACATTTAATCTTACAGATATAAAGTTTCTATTCTATGCCTATTATGTAAGGTTAAGTTCTATATGCTGTAGTATTTTTGTATTTGTCTTTCTTCAGTGTATTTTGTTTCCACCTCTTGGGCTTCACTGTTGCCTTCATGGTTAAATGTGCTTGAAAGACAGCAGAGAGGAGGTTTTTAGATGAAAGTGGAGATAAAAGGAACAAGGACCATATAGGCCAACAGATTACCACATAGAGAACACTATTCCAGAGTATCAGTCATTCCCTGATTGTTTAATATGCACAAATTTAGATATAGTCCTAGTCAACTGCTATGTAGACAGCAGAAACTTGTTCCAAAGTGAAAATGAGTGACAAAGTTGTTTTCTTTCTCTATTTTTCTACTTAATGCAATACTTCAGACCCTTTGGTATTCATCAAGATGGAGTTAGTTGTCAATATTGTTTCTAAGTAAGTATTATGAATAGCAAAAATCAGAAAAGTCTACTTAGAAATAAACAGAAAACTTATATTAAAACATATCATAACTTTAGCACTTATATAGTAATAACTTTAGTATTTTAGTTGAATCTTGATTGTAGAATATAATCCTATTCTCTGAATACATTCATTTCCTGATGGTGAAGAAAGTAGAAATGATAGATTTTTTCCCCACAAGACAGAAATACATATTTACATTAAAAGGAATACAATAAATCATGACCACACTTATAATTATACTGAATTTCAACATAAGTTTTTCTACATAGAAACTATATGCTTTGATTTGAATATGATTTAACCCCAAATATTTATATGCTGAAAGATTAATCACCAGTGTGATGATGTTGAGATCATAGAAATTTTAAAAAGATTAGGCCTATTGGCTAGTAAGTAGATTGTGATAATATCATCCTTATGAATGAATTAATGCTCACATGAGAGTGGGTCAAGTCTTGTGGGATAAGATTAGTTCCCATAAGAATAAGTTGCAACAAATCGAGGGTACTCCATTCACTTGGCACCTTTTTTACTCAATATGTTCCCTTTCCACATCTCTGCTATGTTGACACACAACCAGAACTCTGTAACCTTGATGTTTGAACTCTCCAGTTACCAGAATCGTGGGCTAAACCCCCTCCCCACCATCCTTTACTTGTAAGTTATTAGGTTTTTTTTTTTTTTTTTTGGTGGGAACACAAAATGCTCTACCAAATAGACTTCTAGATCTGATGAACAAACACAGCAAAGTAACAGGAGACAAGCTCAATATACAAAAATTTGGAATTTTGCCAATAAGAAGAAGATCTGAAAAATTAGAGCAGCTTTGGAACTGTGTAATGTGCATAAGTTAGAATTTTGAGAAGCAGACTAGAAAGCACCTGCACTGCTATATCAGCATTAGAGGAAACTCTGGCAAAAGCTTAGGAGATAAGGAAGCTAGGAAGGAGCTGTAATTTTTTAGAGATTAGCTACATGGTGGTGAAAAGAATGCTGAGAGAAATGTGGACAGTAATAGCCATGCTGATGAGGTCTCAGATGGAAATGCGCTATCCTATTGGAAATTGGAGTAAAGGACACCCTTGTCACCTCAGTGGAAAGAATTTGGGTGCATCACATTCATGTCCTAGAGCTTTATAGAAGGTGAAATTTTAACATGATGAAAAACCAGTGAAGAAATTTTCTGAACAGGTGGCAGCTCATTCATGAAAACCAGGGAGCTCCAGGATGACTCTGGTGCTAGTTTGAGTGGAATGAGCAGAACAACTTCAGTGAGTGACTTGAAACATGGCAAAGTGAAAACAGGCTACTAAAGAGTCTTCCTGTCAACAAAGGGAAAAAGATCCATCCCAGAAGACTGGCAAATCTCAGAATAGAAATACAAGCAATATGAGAAAGCAAGGAAATAAATACCTCCAAAAGTCTATAACCTTCCATTAACTGAATTCTCACCTATTCATGCCAAAAACACTGGAAATTTTAAGGACAAAGGAATGTATCTCAACAACATAAAGACTATATATAACAAACCCAAAGCCAACATCATACTGTATGGAGAAAAACAGAAAGCATTTTCTCTAAAATCGGGAACAAGACAAGAACATCCATTCTTACCATGATGATTCAATAATTCTTGAAACTGTAGCCAGATCAGTCAGGTAAAAGAAGGAATACAAATAGGAAACAAAGTCAAATTATCTCTATTTTCTAATGACATGATTCTATACTTACAAGACCCAAAATATGCTACCAAAAGACTTCTAGATCTGATGAACAAACACAGCAAAGTAACAGGAGACAAGCTCAATATACAACAATCTATTAGTTTTCTATGCTCCATTAGTGAATCCACTGAGAAAGAAATTAGGAAAATAATTCTGTTCATAATAACCTCAAAAAAAATAACCTTGGAAATAAATCTAATCAATAAGTTGAAAGACTTCTACAGTGAAAATTATAGAACAATGAAGAAAAAAATGGAAGATCACAGAAGATGGAACAACTTTCCACGATCTGACATACACAAAATTAATATTGTCAAAATGGTTATATTATCAAAAACAATATACAGATTCAATATGATCCCCATCGAAAAATGACATAAATCATAGAACTAGGGAAAAATAATTCCAAAATTCATACAGAAGAATAAAAACAGAATAGTCACAGAAATACTGATCAAAAAGAGTAATGCTGGAGGCATCACAATACCTGATCTAGTGCAGAAATTACAAAAACAACATGCATTAAAACAGACATGAAGATCAATGGAATCAAATAGAAGACAGAGACAAATCCATGTACTTACAGTCATCTGATTCTTGACAAAGGTACCAAAAACATATATTGGAGAAAAGATGGCCCTTTTAATAAGTGGTGCTGGGAAAACTATATATGTATATGTAGAAAAATGATACTATATTCCCATATTTCACTCAGCACAAAGGTCAACTCAGAGTAGATAGGACCAAGGAGTTAGTTGGCACAGGCACAAAATTCCTTAATAAAACTCCTAAAACTCAATAAATGAAAAAATGAGAATCAATAAATGGGATGCCATCAAGTTAAAATGCTTCTGCACAGCAAAGGAACTAAGACCATTAAGTGATATCCTACAGAGAGGAGAAAATCTTTGCCAGCTAATCTTCTTATAGGAGATTAATACACAGAATAAATAGAGAACTCAAAAAACTTAACACCAAAAATAAAAAAGCACAATCAATAAATGGGAAAATGAACTCAATAAACATTTCTCCAAAGAAAAAAATATGTAAATGGCCCTAATATCTATGGAAAATAAAAATTCAACATTTTTAGTACAATTACTTTGGAAAACAGTATGGCAATTCCTCCAAAGACTAGGAATAGGAAAACACCTGTAATCCCAGAATCTTGGGAGGTTTAGGAAGTAGATTTGCAAGTTCAAATCCAGCCTCAGCAACTTAACAAGGCCCTAAACAACTTAGCTAGACCCTGTCTCTTATCTCTGGGCCACAGCCACACCCCTTTTTATGTTTTAAGTGCCTCTGGATTCAATCTCTGGTTACACACACACACACACACAAAAAGTCTAAGAATGAAACCAACATATGATCCAGTTATCCCACATCTTGGTATTTATCCCAAAGAATGAGAATTAGCATACTATAGTAATACATGCATACCAATGTTTACAGCAGCACAATTCACAATAGGCAAATTAGATGACCAAACTAGATGTCCCTCAATGGGTGATTGGGAAAATAAAAAGCTATGGTATATATACTCAGTCATAAAGAAAAATGACATTATGTAATTTGTTAGTAAATGGCAGGAACTAGAGAATGTCATGCTGAATAAAATAAGGAAGACTCATAAAGTCAATGATCAAATGTTTTCTTTTACATGTGAAAGCTAACGAGAAATAAGGAATTTAAAAAAGGGAAGGGAGATCTCACAAAAATAGAAAGGAAAAGAGTAGAGAAAGGGAATCAGGTGGAGGAAGAGGGATGAGGAAGGGGAGGAACAGGTGAATGAAATTAACCAAATTATGTCGTGTATATCACAATGAATTTCACTTCTGTGTATAAATACAATGAATCAGTTAAAAGTAAATAAGTAAAATATACAAATTAAAAATTAAAATTCTGAAAAAAAGACACTCAGATGGATATTTTTTTTACTTTTAACTGCTTATGCCCAGATAAGAGAAAAAGGGATGGTTTAAAGATAGAATTTATAATTAAAAGGAAAACAAACTGGAAACAATTGAAACAATGCAGAGCCTGAAAGGAAGAGCAAAAATAATCCATGACCCAGAAAGTGGTTGTTAAAGACAAACCCACATAAGTACAGTTATCTTTTACTAGACAAAGGTGTCATGAACATCCGTTGGAGAAAAGATAGGCTATTCAACAAATGGCGCTGGGAAGGCTGGGAATCCATATGTAGTATAATGAAATCAAATCTCTATCTCTCACCCTGTACAAAAGTCAAAGCGCATCAAGGACTTAGGCATTAGACCAGAGACCCTGAGCTTAGTAGAAGAAAAAGTAGGCCCAACTCCATCATGCTCGCTTAGGAACCAACTTCCCCTATAAGACTCCTAAAGTGCAAGAAGTACAATAAAAAATCATTAAGTAGTATGGAATCAAACTAAAAATCCTCACTGAAAAGGAAATAATCAAGAACATGAGCAGAGAGCCTATAGAATGGGAGAAAGATCTTTACCACTTGTATCCTCAATAGAGCACTAATCTCCAGGTTATACAAGGAAGAACAAAAACAATAACAACACAATAACATCAAAAAATCAAATAACCCAATCAACAAGTGGGCAAAGGAACTGAACAGGCACTTCACAGAAGACAAAATATGAATGGTCAAAAATATATGAAAAGTGGCCTGGGGTTGTGGCTCAGTGATAGAGTACTTGCCTGGCATATGTGAAGCACTGGGTTCAATTCTCAGCACCACATATAAATAAATGAATAAAATAAAGGTACATCAACAACTAATTTTTTTAAATGAAAAAACTCTAGCAATTGGAGAAATGTAAATTAAAACCACACTGAGATTCCATCTCCCTCCAGTCAGAATGGCAATTATCAAGAATACAAGTAACAATAAATGTTGTTAAGGAGGGATAAAGGTACTTTCATACATTGCTGATAGGACTGCAAAGTGGTGCAACCACTATGGAAAGCAGTATGTAAATTCCTTAGAAAACTTGGAATGGAAACACCATTTGATCCAGTTATCCCACTCCTCAGTCTATACCTATAGGACTTAAAATCATCATTGATGCAGCCACATCAATGTTTATAGTAGCTTAATTCATGATAGCCAAGCTATGGAACCAACTTAGGTGTCCTTCAACAGACTAATGGGTTAAGTAAATGTAGTATATATACACAGTGTAATACTAATCTCTGTAAAGAAGAATGAAATTGTGGCATTTTCCAGTAAGTGGATGGAACTACAGAATATCATGCTAAATGAAATAAGCCAATCCTCCAAAAAAAAAATACAGAGTTGGGGATATAGCTCAGTTGGCAGAGTGCTTGCTTTGCATGCCCAAGGCCCTGCCTAGTTCAATTCCAAGCATCACACCAAAAAAAAAAAAAAAAAAGATTAAATGTTTTCTTTGCTATATGGATGCTAATCCACAACAAGGAAAGGTGAAGAGGAAAAGAATAAAAGTCCATTGGATTAGACAAAGAGGAACAAAGGGAAGGGATGTAGGAGGAGTAGAATAGGAAGGACAGTAGAATGAATTGGACATAACTTTCCTAGCCTTGAAACAGGACCAGGATTACGCTGCATCATGTACAACCACAAGGATAGGATCCTAATTAGAATAAGTTATACTCTATATATGTATAATATGCCAAAATACATTCTACTGTCATTTATATCTAAAATGAACAAATAAAATAAAAAGTAACAACAACAAAAAAGAGGTTGCTAAAGAGATAAAATATAGATAAAATACAGATAAAATATAGCCAGGTGCTGTTTCAGGATAATGGCAAGGAGGGCCCAAAATCATATTAGAATTCTACAAAGACGCTCTCTTCCATCATAGGCCCATAGGCTTTAAAAGTCAAAATGATGTCAGGAAACTTCACCAGGCTTCTATGTGCTTGCAGACCATGGGTGTTTTGGAATTCTGCTCCCTGTCTTCCAGAAAAGTACACCACAACCATTCCAGTTGTGGTTCAATTTGGCTCACTCACAGGTTGAGCCAGTACTCAAAAAGGATCAAGCTATATACCTTGATGGCATTCAAATAGTATTATGATTTAGGTAGGAGGTGTCTCCTCAAAACTCACATGAGAGACAATGCAAGAAAATTTAGAGGTAAAATGATTGGATTATGATACCCTTAACCTAATTAGTGCATTCATCCATTTAAATGGATTTAACTTGGTGGTAACTGTAGAAAGGTGGAGTGTAACTGGAGGAGATGGGTCTTTGGGGTGTGACTTAGGGCTTTATATTTCATCCCTGTTGAGTTGAGTTTAGTCTCTCTCTCTCTCCGTTTCCTGATTATGCTCTGCTGAGCTGCTCTCCTCCATCACACCTTCACACCATGGAGTTTTGCAATAGGCACAGAGCAACACAGTTGGCCATCTATGGACTGAGACTTCTGAAACCATGAACACTGAATACATTTTTTCTACTATAAAATTGTTCTTAGCAGATCCTTCGGTCACAGTAGTGACAAAGTTGACTAAAACACATGGCTTGATAATTCCAGAGGCATGAAGAATGCAGGAGCTATTAGGATCAGAGAGGTTTCCACTGAGATATCAAGGAAAGTTAAGAAACTTGACAAATGGTGGAAAGTTCATGGAGAGTCTCCACTGGGGTAATGTTCAATGGAGCCAGAAGAGTGGACTGCCTGCAGCATATAACTCTGGTCTGGAAAATCCACAGGCATCCAAACTCCAATTCATGAGAGCATCCATATAGACAGACCTCAAAAAGCCATGGGAGCAGGGCTTCGCAAAACCTTGGGGCCTACCTCCTGCCCCAGTGTACAGAGGATGCCTGACCTAGAATTTTAGGACATATGTTTTCCCAGGATGGTTTGGAACTTGCTTTGGGCTAGTGACTACTTTCTATTTCCATTTTTCCATTAGGGAAATGAAATGCTTATCCCATCCATATCCTACCATTATATATTGGAAGTAGAAAATTGATTTTGGTTTTAGAGACTGACAGATTGAGGTGTTTGCCTCCAATATCAGATGGGACATTGGGTTTTGGAGTGGATCTACAATGAATTGAACCTTGGGGACTATATGGATGAAATAAATTCATTTTGCATTATGAGAAGAAGATAAACATTGAGGTCTAAGGGAAGAATATTATGGTTTGGGTATAGTTTATCTTTCAAATGTTCATATGCTTTATGCTTAGTCCACAGTGTAGTGTTGAGATGTTGGAACATTTAAAAGATGAGGCCTTATGAAAGATAGTTAGATTTTTGGGCTTCCCTTGTGAATAGATGAATTCTGTTTTGTAGGAATGGGTCAATATGGCGAGACTGCATTAGTTCCTGCAACAATAGGTTTTTAAAATCAAGTCTGGGATCTCTTCTTAGTCTTTTCATGGGCATGCCATTCACTCCTTTAACACACCCTCCATCATTGTGATGCCATGAGACCCTCATCAGACTTGGCCTGATGATGGTGCCATGTTCTTGAACCTCCAGAACTTGGAGCTAAATAAATCTCTTTGCTTTATAAAGCACCTAGCCTCGGGTAGATTAGGACACCATTTACATTAAATAGAACTCCCTTATTCACATCAAATCTGACCAATTATGACCAAACCCAGAACAAACATCAAAGAATGAGATTAATATTCAAATCCTGAAATTGCCTTGCTAGTCTGATTCCTAAAATTGTAATCCTAACTTTATATATATATATATATATATATATATATATATATATATATATATATATATATATATATATATTCCATTACTCAAACCTAAGAAAATGTATAATCTTATTCTATACTTCATCATGCATCCACTCCATCATGTTGAAAACTTTGTTTTGGATACAAAATTTGTCAACAGAGAGCTTAGGTTACTACATATAGCAATTCTTGATTACTAGTAAATGGGTAGGGTCTTCTAGCTTAATTCTTGCCACAGAACATTTCTCATTCCATAATTGTATTGTCTGCTTCTGTGTTGCCTGCTTTGTCATTTAGAAAATGTACAATACACCTTGGACATCTTATTTTAAGTCAACACAGCACATTTAAGTTATCTTATAATTAGAAATTTCTGTCCCTTTATAAATGAGAAAGGCACTGAATGTTTCTAACCTTTCAAAGTCAAACATGTTTATGTCATTTATGAAGATACCTATTGTTCTCCAAGCCTGGGATGTATTCATTGAAAGAGATCACTTTCCTTTGCACAGCTGAGTCCAATTGCTTTTCATTTGAATGTGAATTGCTCATTCACCTGAGTATTTTATTATGTCGATGTCCCATAGTTATTTTTTTAATTAAATAATGGCACAAGGTAATATACTCATGAAGGTATTAAGAAGACTCAACATACAAATGAATTATAGGATAACAATACCTGAAGCAGTTTCTAGAGCAGAAAAGGCATAAGAAAAAAATGGTGTTCACAAAAAAGTAAAGGTTTATTTTTGCAAATTTTCTATAGTAAATGAATACAAGCTAAGACCTTATAAAGTTTCTTCAATATCTTTCAGTCCAAGGTTGACAATTCCTCCTGAATAATTTCATCATAATGTCAAAACAAAACTATATTTACTCTTTTGTTGCTTTGGATAAGTATCTAAACTGTTATCAGCTGAAATTTTACTATGTTTACATGTCATGGTTCACTGGGGGTTCCTTTCACTAGATTTAATTTTGATTTACTTCAGTCTTCTCCCATTTGTTGGCTTTTAAATATTAGTTGGTTAATTAAAAATGAGAAATTTTTGTGATAATATGTCCAAACCTTCCCTACCAGGTTTTGAATGCTTCAGATACATGTGAAAACCCTTTCAGATAGTCTTGGAAGAAGACAATAGCTGCCTTTTCATATATGTTGGGTACATGCCTTTTACTAAAAGAAAAAACTCAAGAGTGTATTATACATTTCTTCAGCAATACTAATACTGTTGAAAAAAATTCTACTCTTTTCATTTCACAAACTGGTAGAACATTTTCTTTCAACAGTGCCAGGACTTGGACTATTTCTCCATCAAACTTATGTAACTTTATCATTGATGAATTGATGACCTTGAGACCAAGAACTCTGATGCCAAGTCTCTACTTGGTCCATTCTGGATGTCTCCAATAGCATCTTTGGAACCAAGAAATGTCAGGATGTCTTGGGACTCTAATATGTCTAAGACTCAGTGTAACTTGTTACTCCATTATAATTTTTGGTATTTAAACATTTATTTTTTGAGAAATAATCTCTACCCATCTAGTTACAGGTTTTTCAAATGAATGTTTTCAGAAAAGTTGGTCTTTTATTATAAAATTTTCAAAACCAAGAACTTTTTCCTCTAGGCTTATCTGATGACAATTTCAGAATTGGGAGGCCAGGGAGTTCACACTGATAAAACATACACGCCTACATTTTGAATGTATAGAAGAGACATAAGCCTATGTCTTAAGGAAGAAGGGTGACAATCACATGAACTGTAATTTATTGATCATTGTTCTAGTCAGCTTTGCGTCGCTGTGACCAAACGACCTGACAAGAACAATTTAAAGGAGAAAATATTTATCTGGTTTCATGATTTCAGAGGTTCAGTTTATGGTCTCTCAATTCAGAACTCTGGGCCCTCTTGAGGAGGTGAGGCAGAACATCATGGCAGAAGTGTGTGACAGAGGAAAACAGTTCAGGACTTGGCAACTAGGAAGCAGAAAAAAAATTCTGGTCACCAGGGACAAAATATAAATCCCAAAGGCACACCCCAGTAATCTACTCCCTCCAGCCCCACAATACCAGCCTATGGTTACTGGCAAGTTAATCTGTATAAGTGGATGAATCAATTAAGTGACACCTCTCATAATCTAATTTCACCTCTGAAAATTCTTGCATTATCTCACACATGAGCTTTTTGGGGATACCACATATCTGAACCATAATAATCACCCATGGATATCATGACACTTCTATTTGCTTTAAGAATATTTTTATACACTTAAAACATTTCTGCAGAGTAGCTATGATTATCTATATTTGACAGTCAATAAAAGAGAACATTGCAGGGTTTAGTTACTTTACCAAGATCACCTAGCCTTAAAGCTGGCTCTTATTCTGTTTTTCTGATCCTTTCCACAAAACCCACTCTTGTTTTCTTATTGTCACTAATTCCATTAACAAAACTCCAGTCTAGCTGTGAAAATTTTATCTGAGTTATTTAATTCTTCCTAGTCCCTAATGTGTATTCTGTAAAAAGAAAATAATAATCCTTATTCACCTCAATGAGCTTGAGTGAAGATGAAATAAAATTATGTATATAAGTAGTCTTACAAATTATAATTCATCATTGTCATTAATAAACATTGTATTATTATTAACTGCAATATTTTGAATAATAATTATAATTTTTTCTCAAATGTTTTGAGCAGTGAAAGTAAGTTTATAAACAAGTCCAATCACACTTAGTACAAATCTAGTCAAAACATAGTATAAAAGCTATTTAAATGTAGATCTATTTGCTTAAAATTATGCACTATACTTGGAAACACATATACAAGAAATAGCTTTTCATATATTACCCAGAAAAGGTAAAATTTAGAAAATATAATAATCAAGGAACAGGGAAGATTATGCAAATTTCTCAATGAACAATGGATAGAATTACTATCACTTTGATAAATGAGCATGTTTCATTTTCCCTCACATTTCAGATGGGACCTGGGTTAGCCTGGCTTCTTCTATATCTTCCTTACATCTCTTCGTTGTCTGACTTCTCCACCCAGCCTCAAACAGTCATGACAGCTGGAATTTATAATCACAATCTGCAGTATTCTCATCTTTCATCCCACTCCCAGTCCACTAGTGGCTGTGAGCAAAAGGAAGTTAGCATTATTCCTGAGGATTGCAGATCTGATAAAGGCTCCATAGTATATGATCTAAAGCAGAACTGTTCTCACTTTAGCTCCCAGTTGTCAAATAGAAGGCACGTTTGCACACTTGGGCATGTTCCAAAGTAGACTTTATTGTCTTTTGCCCCCCTTTGCCCCTTACCTCAATTTATATAAATAATAGGCAGAGCTACATTTCAAGTACATTTTAGAAATATTATTTGCTTCTCTTCCTGTCACTTTCTCTCTTTTTAATATTTCCTCTCTCTTTTTTTAAATTTTTATATTTTTTTAGTCATACATGACAGTAGGATGCATTTTGACATATAATACATACATGGAATATACATAGATCAATCATATTGTCTATTCTATTCTGCTGCCCTTCCTATCCTCCCTACTCCTCCCCTCCTCTCCCATCCTTTCTCTCTATCTAATCTAATGTGACACACTTTTTTTTTTCCTTTTTCTCATTACAACAACATATATGTATTCTGTATAACAATAAGGTTCTCCTTCCATCTTCTGTGCAACTCCCCTTCTCCCTCTTTTTCCCTCCCACCTCTTTTCCCTATTTAGTGATAGTCTAACTTCTCATGCTCTTCCTCCCTATCCCATTTGAGTCACCCCTCTTATATCAGAGAAGACATTCGGCATTTGTTTTTTAGGGATTGGCTAACTTCACTTAGCATAATCTGCTCTAATATCATCCATTTGCCTGCAAATGCCAAGATTTTATTATTTTTTAGTGCTGAGTAATATTCCATTGTGTATAAATGCCACATTTTTTTTAATCCATTTATCTATTGAAGGGCATCTAGGTTGGTTCCACTTTCTAGCTATTGTGAATTGTGCTGCTATAAACATTGATGTGGCTGTGTCCCTGTAGTATGCTCTTCTTAGGTCTTTTGGGTATAGTCTGAGAAGGAGAATAGCTGGGTCAAATGGGGGTTCCATTCCCAGCTTTCCAAGGAATCTCCATACTGCTTTCCAAATTGGCTGCACCAATTTGCACCAATTTGATAAATAGATTAGATACATATAGATTTATACAAATGGATACACATACACCATCTCTCTTTCTACCCAAACTGTAAAAGTACTATGTGCTTTGATTTCCATCTCTATTTTGTTTCATGAGCTTAGAAAGTTTCAAAATAATTGTATTTCAACCTCACAAGGTATAGGACAGTTAAATACTGGCCATGGGAGTACAGTGGGTAAAGAGTGTATGAAGAATAAAGAGATGTGGTATGATGGGGCATTAGAAAAAGGAATTATGAGGCAAAATCTTCAATCTAGATTCCCAAATGTTATTCCTGCCACATTCACATTATTCCTCTGAAAGGACTAGGGGAAACCATAGTCTCTTATATTTAGTATTTAAGGATGATTTGTTGACAGTGCCTATGTGTTTCACAAAATAAACCAACTTATGCAAGTAGAAACATACTCAAATCATCAAAATATTTGTAAAGTACTACAAAGAGAGAACTAATTTAAATATAAATTTGTGGGTCCAGAGGACTTGACCACACATCTTGGCTACATACACCTTAACAACTTATTAGAAAGAAAAATAGGAAGTTCAAGAGATGCACGAGTTTTATCAAATCCTATGAAGATAGTGAAATGTCTGCATGTGTATAACAAGAAAATATGTAGGAAAAAAATGTGTAACACAATCAATAGCGTGAATGTGACCAAAAGAAACTCATTGTTTGTGACTATTCAGAAACAATCTAATTTTCAAAACATCTCAAACCAAAATTACTTTTATCTTAAAAATCCCATGTATTTAACAATCAAAAGAAGTAAAATGAGTTTCATGTATTGTTTTGATATTTTAACTTCTTTGAAACTACATCAGAAATCAAATGAAGTTTGAAATATTTTATTTGAAATATTTTTAAGCCAATCAGAATATTAAAAGTGCTTACAAAAATTAAATATTTATAAAGATGTGGTCCATTTTCTTAAATATCAATTGATGCTGCCTTGTCCAGAGCCAGGACATGCCCCACCTGGGTGGAGAGGAATACCTCATTTTCTCAGAGAGGAACACCACACAGTTCACTATCAATCAAGTGTGACAGCACCCAATCCTTCTTCATCTTGTGACATTGCAGCCACTGCCTTTCCTGTGTGGTAGTCTCCACAATGGAACAACAAACAGGGTCTAGAAGCAGCTGCCCCTTGCAGCACCACATTCCACAGTGTGCCATCACTGAGTAGGCTGCCCAAAGCCATCGCACAGCCGATCCTTCCAGGCCCATTTCTGAAAAGTGGTTGCCTCCATCTTGGGACACCTCCACCACCATCTTGGGTTACCTCCACTGCCACCTCTACCACCTTTAGTTGGGACAGATTCCATCTTGGGACTGAGGCCTTGAAGCCCAACAACAAGGTACCTATAGGATTGATGCTATTGCTGCCACCAACAAGGGACATGGCCACTTCCATCTGGGGACAACAACCAGGACCTGGAAGACTCTCACCAAGGTAAATGTGGGCCTGGTTGTACCATAGGTATCTCTAGTAGGTGTGCTAACAATCACCATCCTGTTGCAGAGTCAACAGGAAGACTTGCATAGGGTTTCCCATCTCTCTTTTTTCTGTCCTGCTAACAGCCAACTTGTGTTGATTCCCCTTTCACTCGTCCTATAATCTGATACCTCTGTATTCTCACATCCTACCTCATAAACATCACATCCTACCCTCATCTCCTTTCTCTCTCTGTCCACCATTAGAAACTATAAACCCTTATGCAAACCTATTTGCTATATGGTAGAAGATAACCATACACAACATTTCTGTTTATAGTCGCAAAACTATAAGTGTCTATATAGAAGCTAATTGATTTATGGCTGCATATTAATTGCAATGTGTGCTGAAAACATTGATTTCCCCCTTAAAAGTGAGGTATTCCTAACCTGCAGGGACACTACAAATTATAGGGTAGAAACTGCAATACCTCAGATCTGCACTGCAAGAGAGGAAGACACACAGACAACAGGAAAACACAAAGGAGGAAAATGATCCAAACAAACCAAGATACTATAGCAATAGAATATACTGATAGTGGAGTAGATGAAATGACAGAGAAAGAGTTCAGAATGTACATAATAAAAATGATCTGTGAATTAAACGAATTAAGCAAATACAGACAAAAATTGATCACACCAACAAAGAGATAAGAGAAGAAATACAGGTAGAAAAAGATTACTTCAAAAAAAGAGATAGAGATTTTGGAAAACAAACAAACAAACAGAAATCCTTGAAATGAATGAAACAATAAGCCAAATTATAAAACTCAATAAAAAGCATTATCAATAGGCTAGATTGCTTGGAAGACAGAACTTCAGACTTTGAAGACAAAATATTGAATCTGGAAAATAAAGTTGACCACACAGTGAATATGGTAAGAAATCATAAACAAAACGTCCAAGAATTATGGGATATCATTGAAAAGACCAAACTTAAGATTTATTGGGATAGAGGAAGGCTCAGAGATTCAAAACAAAGGAATGCACAATCTCTTTAATAAAGTTATATCAGAAAATTTACCAAGCATGAAGAATGAATTGGAAAATCAAATACAAGAGGCTTACAGGACACCAAATGTACAAAATTACAACAGGTCTATATCAAGATACATTAGAATGAAAATTCCTAGCATACAGAATAAGGATAGAATCTTAAAGGCCACAAGAGAGAAGAGTCAGATTACATATAAGGGGAGACCAATTTGGATCTCAGCAGATTTTTCAGTCCAGACTCTCAAGGTCTGGAAATCATGAAACAACATATACCTAGCTCTGAAAGAAAATGGATGCCAACCAAGAGTCTTATATCAAGCAAAATTAAGCTTCATATTTGATGTTGAAATAAAAACCTTCCATGATAAACAACAGTTAAAAGAAATTACAGCAAGAAAACCTGCACTACAGAACATTCTTGGCAAAGTAATTCATGAGGAGGAAATGGAAAGCAACAATAAAAGTCTGCAAAAGGAGGAACTACACTAAAGGATAGGCCAATGAAAGAGAAACCAAGTCAAGTTAAAAATCAAAAATAAACCAAAATGAGCAAGAATACAAAACACATTTCAGTAATAACACTGTTGTGAATGGCTTAAATTCATCAATTATAAGATATAGACTGGCAGATTGAATTAAAGAAAAAGAACCAACAATATGGTGCCTTCAAGAGACTCATCTCACAGAAAAAGACATCCACAGACTTAAGGAAAAAGGGTGGAGACAAATGTACCACTCACATGCTCATATCAGATAAAGTGGACTTCAACCAAAGCTAGTGAAAAGAGATAAGAAGGACATTTCATACTACTTAAGGAGTTCATATATCAACAAGACATAACAATTATAAATATCTATGCTCCAAATAATGGGGTATCTATGTATGTCAAACAAATCCTTCTCTAATACAAAAATCAAATAGACTACAACACAATAAATACTGGATGACTTTAACACACCTTTCTCACCATTGGATAGCACTTCTAAACAAAAACTAAACAAAGAAACTATAAAACTCAATAATACAATCAATAATTTATACTTAACAGATATATATAGAATATTCCATCCATCAACAGGTAAATACACTTTTTCACAGCAGCACATGCATCCTTCTCCAAAATAGACCATATGTTATTCCACAAAGCAAGTCTTAGCAAACACAAAAAATAGAGATACTACCCTGCATCTTTCTGATCATAATGGAATGTAATTAGATATCAATGATAAAATTTTAAAAAATGACATTATTCCAACAATTGGAGACTAAATAATACACTGCTGAATGATGCATGGATAATCGAAGACATCAGGGAGGAAATAAATATGTTATTAAAGGTAAATGAGAACTCTGATACAACATATCAAAATCTCTGGGACACTAGGAAGGCAGTGCTAAGAGGAAAGTTTATTGCATTTAACCTCATTCATTAAAAGAAGGAAAAGTCAACAAATAATGACCTGATATTACATCTCAAAGCCCTAGGAAAAAAAAGAACAAACCAACACCCAAATCAGTATTAGAAAGGAAATAATTAAAATCAGGGATAAAATCAATGAAATTGAAACAATTCAGAAAACTGACAAAACAAAGAGCTTGTTCTTTGAAAAAATAAATAAAATTGATAAACCCTTAGCCATCCTAATGAAAAGAAGGAGAGAGAAAAAACTCAAATTACTAAAATTGGTAATGAAAGGAAAATATCATGACAGACACTAGTAAAATATAGAAGATAATTAGAAAATATTTTAAATTTCATACTCCAGTAAAATAAAAAATCTTGAAGACACTGACAAATTTGTAGAGGTAGATGGTCTATCCAAAGTAAACCAGGACGACATAAACAATTTAAACAGACCAATTTCAAGCAAGGAAGTAGAAGATGCAATCAAAAACTTATCAACCAAGAAAATCTCAGGACCAGCAGGATTCTCAGTTGAGTTCTACAAGACCCACAAAAAAAGAATTAATACTAATACTCCTCAAATGAAATAGAAAAGGAGGGAAACCTTGCAAACTCACTCTGTGAGGATAGTATCATTCTTATACCAAAACCAGACAAAAACACATCAAGGAAAGAAAATTTCAGACCAATATCCCTTGGGGATTTTTTTTCTGGGGAAAAGTTTCCCCCAGAAGATGATGAATCTCTTGGGGCACCATATGATTGAGGGGACTGTGGCATATCTTGTAAAGAAGCCCAGCGAGGAGATAGAAATGTCAGTGTGGACATAGAACCGAGGTCTGAGTAAGTCATTATTTGCAGGCAGAAGCCTGCTTTTGCCTCTTATACATTAATGAATGAATAAATACATACAAAGCTTAGGACAATGACCAGTACAGGGAAAGAGTCAGGTAAATGTTAACTACTACTATGATCTCTGAGGAAGAATTTGTCAAGTGAGGAGAAAACTAGGGCAGACCTTAGAAAAATACTTCTCATCTGAAACTCATTATATACGAAACCAACACACACTGAATGAGGACATCATCAAAAAATACAATGACTTTCAAAATACTTGACTAGAGTTACTAATATACCAATTGCTTAACACAGTTGCAATAACTATGTTCTTCTCACTTTTCATTTTAATTGATTTGTTTTTGCATTGTGACAGATAAAATATTCATTCAAAGCAAAAAAAAAAAATCCCATTTTACTTTGGCTAATAGACAATATGTACTGAGAGCTCAGACCATATCTTCTGCTTATTGCTATTCCTTACAGATCTGTCAATATTTTGGACAAGGTGCACTTCGAATAAACATCAGATAAATGGGCAAAAAAATGAATACTTATTTTGCACATTGTTGATTTGAATAATGATTATCTTTGTTACAGTTTCCTAAATGTGAACCTGATTGGTCCACTTCCAGTGAGAAATGACTGTAGACAGAGTACCAGTAAAGGAGAGAGAAGATGCTAAGATTGAGAAGAATAAGGTTTCAGGGATCCAGAGGAAGCCAAAGGTCTGGGGTCTGAAGGCTAGCATAATAGTTGAAAAAGGAGGAAAAATCTGAAGCCCGGAGAAACAGCTTTAAAAAGTAGTTGAGCTGAGCATGGTGGCACATGCCTGTAATCACAGTGGCCTGGGAGACTGAGGCAGGATGATTGCAAGTTCAAAGCCAGCCTCAGCAACTTAGTGAGGTCTTAAGCAACTCAATGAGAATTTGTCTCTAAATAAAATATTAAAAAGAGCTGGAGATATAGCTTAGCTATTAAGTTCCCTATGTTCAATTCTCAGTGCCAAAAAAAAAAAAAAGTAGTTGAGCTGTGAGCAGACATGGAGGATATTTTAAGGCTCTGATACTTTTCTGTATTAAATGTCCATTAATTTCTGTTTCAGACCATTATCTCCCTGAGAACAAATTCCCCATGATTAGAGTATCTGCATAAAGGGATCATAACTTTCCTACTAAATACAGTCATTCCTTGGTATCTGTGGGGGACTGATTCTAGGATCTTTCACAGGTACCCAAATCAGTGGACACTTAAGACCTTTTATAAAAATGACATAGTATTTGCATATACATTATGCATATCCTCACATATACTTTAAATAGTCTCTATTACTTATGCCTAATATAAATAGTTGTATTGTTTATGAAATGGTAAGAAAAAAGGCTAGTATGTATATGCTCACTACAGGTGCAATTTTTTTCTTCAAATACTTTTGATCTTTATTTATTTGAATCCACAGATGCAGAATCCAAGGATGTAAAGGGTTGACTGTACCTGTCTCAAACCAGGAAAACCAATAGTTTTTAGCAAAGTGATGAAGAATGTTTTCTACATACAGAGTAATTCAGACAATAAAACAAAATAACATGACTCACAGAGTAGAAGTTGTTCTCATTGGAAATAATAATAACTATTTGGAGGCTATTCCAGTGCCCTTCCCTACTGAGTAAGATGAGTGAGAGATACCAGTACTTCTTGATCATAAAAAATGTTATTACTTGGGCGGGCATACATGAGAAGTGGCAATAAAGTTGCAATCAAGTTCTACACAGTGAATGAACTTTCAATATCAGCCTTATTTAGTACTGGCTGTGTGGCAACCTCAGTATAACTGAGTTTCAGGAAGACAGAGATTTTTTCCGCCTAGACATTGAGGATTTAGCAGTGAACTAAATCAATACAAGCAGCACACCTACTGTGAAGGCCCCATGATAAGCATGCTACTTAAACTTTTAAGTGACTGAATCAAGATACTGAGATGAATTAAATTCTTTTTTTTTTTTTTTTTTTTTTTTTTTTTTTTGTACTGGGGATTGAACTCAGGGACATTCAACCACTGAGTCACATCCCCAGCCCTATTTTGTATTTTATTTAGAGACAGGGTCTCTGAGTTGCTTAGCGCCTCCCTGTTGCTGAGGCTGGCTTTGAACTCAAGATCCTCCTGCCTCAGCCTCTCAAGCTGCTGCAAGTACAGGCGTGTGCCACAGTACCAAGCTTGAAATCCTTTTTTATGCAGTGTTACCAGGCACTGGAGCAACACATGCATGGCC
This sequence comes from Marmota flaviventris, assembly GCF_047511675.1. Classification (NCBI taxonomy): domain Eukaryota; kingdom Metazoa; phylum Chordata; class Mammalia; order Rodentia; family Sciuridae; genus Marmota; species Marmota flaviventris. The sequence goes on from NC_092506.1 coordinate 122,587,810, forward strand.
AAAGGGACTCTGACTGTGTTGGACCACCCTGTGCTGTGTTGGTAGTTTCTGAAGCCAGAGATTTCCATTCACCTCAGCTATTTTCTGGTTTGCCCATGTCTGGAGATGAGAAAATTTTAAATGGCCCCAATTTGTTTGGATTGGTTTATCTAAAGTCACTCTTCCTAGTCTCTGACTTTTCCCCCCTTTTAGAATGTTCAGGATGAATAGAAAGACTCCTGAGTACAGAACACAGATTATTTGAGAAGAACACACAAGGGTTCTGGATCAACAGGCAACATTTGTCAGTGTTCTATTTTGTAGCAAGGTCCTAGACCACCAGCAGTGTGAATCACCAACACAGATTTGAGTGTACCGCCAGCCTCTTTCTGACTTGGAATCTTCCAGCTCACATTAAAGTTTGAAAATCAGTGTCTTAAGGTCTGTGGAAGATGTGGTTTATGTTCATATAAGTCATTTCTTAAGTCTTCAAATAAGGAATCAAACAAAATATGCTCAGAGGTCTCTAGATTATACTATTAGAAAATTAGAAACATCTCAGCAAATGTGTGGTCTAGCATCTGGATTTAAATTGGGACCCATGGAACCTCCAACACAAGTTAACACAAACACATGGTGCAGTGCATGTGGAGTACTTTAGACTCACAAGAATTATTTATCGAATGAATGAATTTATATTTTCAAGACTCGGTTCTCATCTCAGATGGAGATTACATTTTACAATTATTTCACACCCCCTGAAGGTATATGGAAACTTAATATCATATTTTAAGGATTCTAGGTCCCTGGTTTATTTTCACATTAGCAACTTCACCAAGAAATATCTCCCCAAACAAAGAGTACTTTGGAAGCTCAGTACCATTCCTACTAAGGAGCTTTGTTCCGATTAGTCTAATGACACTTCCTGCCACTGCAAGGTGACACTGGGTAACAAAAACAAAAATAATATAATTAGTGCTTGGCAACACTTTAAAAATATCCTGAACATCTGTAAAAATTAGGAGGCGGTCCATGGGATGTATATTTATTTATTTATTAGAAGAAATACTGAGTTGCTACCAGCAGTCAGTCTAGCAAAATGTAAGAAGGTAAATACTTTCTTCTTTGTTTCTACAGCATTTATAACCTCTACAAAGCAGAGAACAGCTGATACACTGGCAATCTGCAGTATATTTTGGGCAAGTAGGGTAGAAGGGTGACTAATGTGCACTGTAATGGCATTATAAGTGACTCACTAGAGAGCAATTATCAGTATAGTTGCCACATGCTTGCTTTATGATTAAGTTAATCGGTTCCTTAGCTGATTTCACTCTGTGTCTTTCCTCTGGTAAACTTGAACACGTTATTCTCTTGCCTGGGGAACCTACTGATAGGCTTTATTTCAAGTAGTCCCTTAGCTAAATTTTATGTCTTTTTGGCTGAAAGTTGCTATTTTATTTGGGTCATGTTTGACCCCACAGACAACTGGCAAACTGAATCACTATACAAAATTCAAACAACGCAGAATTCTCGAGACATTATGCGTCTTAGCAACCAGGAGTCTCTCAAGAAAGCCTGCTATTTTTCTTTATTGCTTTTCTTGTTTATTCTGGTTTTTTTTTTTTTTTAATTATTTTTTATTGTCATTGGGACACTCCGGGAGGAGTTGGTGCAAATTCTTCAGATGAGAGTGGGCACTACATAGACAAACACTTGGTAAATGCATACTTGCAAATGACCAGAGGAGAACGGTTTTAGCATCACTCCATTAACTGTGACCTAACATTAGAATCCAAATCAAGGCAATACCTTAAAAGTTTATTTCTTTAAACCTGAATTTTCTTCCACTTTCAGAACAATTCTGATCATTTTACTCCCCTACTCAAAATCTTTAATGAATTTTTGTTATTCTAGATAAAATCTTATAATTTTTAACATAGTAATCTTGGTGGACAGACTAGATCTTCCCCACTTGAACCCATCATAGTGCATCTCTTAAATATGGCAGAATCTATAATTGTTCTTAATAAAATATGGTATAAGTTATGACATGTTATTTCTACAATCACTATATTTTGTTGATAGAATCATGTTAGAGACTCTTTTTGGTATATTGATGACTTAAGTGGCCCTAACAGGAAAGCCCTCATGGAAAGGAATTTTGATGAGTTTTCTGCTAGAATCTCAGAGTGGCTTCTGGCCAACAGTCAGCAAAAGCAATTATGTCCAATACTACACATGCAAGAAACTGAGGTCATAACATCTTGAAAATCTGAAGTTGTGGTGATTTATTACTTAGGCATACAAACTAGTGCAGCACTCAAAGGTTTCTACCATTTAGCTAACTCTTTAGTTTCTTCCTACATAATGTAGGTGTTGTAAATTCCTGTCACACAAGGCCGTTCTTAAGTTAGTCAGTCTTCTTCTCTGCCAAATGCGTATATTAAGTCACTCATTGGACAATTCCAGGAATAATGATACTTGGAAAAGTTTTTGTGTGTATTAAATTAGTTAGCACAGAGAACACTGATTATAATTCTTGGAACACTGAACATGTTCAATAAACACTAATTTTCACTCGTTTTCATGTTTCTTCTTTTTTTAAAATATCATTTGATCCCTCAGTCTCTGTGTCTTTGATCATGCTGTTCTTTCTTCCTTTCTGGAATGCCCTTCATATTCACCCCCATGAGAATTCTCTGCATTTTAAAGTCCGACTCAGGGTTACAGCCTCTGTGAAATATTTCTCCATGACAATTATAATTCCACCCCATCTCTTCCCATTTAATACTTAAAACTATAATAAAAGTTGCAACTGAAGTACAAGCTTACCTACATTAAGTTTCTAAAGGAGAGAAAATATATACATGTAAATAGTTGAGTATGTATCAAAATTATATTTACACTGTATTTATGAAGCATTTTTTGGTGTTATATATAGTGAAGCATTGATTAATTAGGAAAATGCAAACTATACAATAGGGGATAGAACTAAGACCTAACACAGTTATTTTTAAACTGTCTACCAGGATCACCTTGAATGAATAAATATCAATGAACCTCCAAGAAAAAAACAACAGAAGCTTTTTTTATTAATTAATTAATTTAATTAGGCATTTATTACAGCAGAATGAATTTTGATTTATTGTACACAATTGCAACACAACTTTTCATTTCTCTGGTTGTACAGGATATAGAGTCGCACCATATTTGCAGTCCTACATGTACCTAGGATAATGATGTCCCTCTCATTCCACAATCTTTCCTGCTCCCATGTTCTCTCCCCAACCCTGCCTCCCCTTGCCCAATAAAAGTTCCTCCATTTTTCCCATGACTACTCCCCTGACCCCCGTTATGGATAAGCAACCCTTATCAGCTTAATGCAATAAACCGAAAGTCTTTGGTTTTGGGGGATTAGCTTCCTTTGCTTAGCATCATATTCTCCAACTCCATCCATTTAACTAAAATGCCATAATTTTATTCTCTTTTATTGCTGAGTAATATTCCATTGTGTATATATGCCACAGTTCCTTTACCCATTCATCTGTTGAAGGGCATCTAGGTTGCTTCCACAGTTTAGCTATTATGAATTGGGCTGCTATGAGCATTGATGTGGCTGTGTTATTATAGTATGCTGATTTCTTAAGTTTTTTGGATATAGACCAAGGAATGAGATAGCTGGGTCAAATGGTGGTTCCATTCCAAGCTTTTTAAGGAATCTACATATTGCTTTCCAGATTGGCTGCACCAATTTGCAGTCCTACTAGCAATGTATGAGTGTGCCTCTTTCCCCACATCCTCGCCAACATTTTTTGTTGTCTGTATTCTTAATTGCTGCCATTCTGACTGGCCTGAGATGAAACCTTAGAGTAGTTTTGATTTGCATTTCTCTAATTACTAGAGATGTTGAACATTTATTCATATATTTGTTGATCGAATGTATATCTTGTTTCGAGAAGTGTCTGTTCAGCTCCTTGGCCCATTTATTGATTGGGTTGTTTTAGTTGGGGCCTAATACAATGTGATGAAGATTAGGGCCTATTTTTTTCTCTCTTAGGGGCAGGGTCTCTGGACTAATTCCTATGTCCTTGATCCACCTTAAGTTGAGTTTTGTGCATGGTGAGAGATAAAGGTTTATTTTAATTTTGCTACATATGGATATCCAGTTCTCCTAGCACCATTTGTTGAAGAGGCTATCTTTTTGCCAATGTATGTTTTTGGAACCTTTGTCTAGTATAAGATGACTATATTTATGTGGATTTGTCTCTGTATCTTCTATTCTGTACCATTGGTCTACTTGTCTATTTTGGTGCCAATACCATGCTGTTTTTGTTACTATAGCTTTATAGTATAGTTTAAGGTCATGTATTAGATGCTTCCTGCTTCATTCTTCTTGCTAAGGCTTGCTTTGGCTCTTCTGAGTCCCTTATTTTTCCAAATGAATTTCATGATCACTTTTTCTATTTCTATAAGGAATGATGATGAGATTTTAAATGGAATCTGTATAGTGTTTGGGGAAATATGGCCATTTTGACAATAGTAATTTTACCTATCCAAGATCATGGGAGATCTTCCTCTCTGAGGTCTTCTTCAATTTATTCCTTTAGTGTTCTGTAGTTCTCAGTGTAGAGGTATTTCATCTCTTTCATTAAGTTGATTCCCAAGTATTTCTTTCTTTCTTTCTTTTGAGGCTATTGTGAATAGGGTATTTTCCTAATTTCTCTTTAAAAGAATTCATCAATGATGTAGAGAAATGGATTTGATTTATGGGTATTGATTCTATATCCTGCTAATTTGCTGAGTTCATTTATTAATTCTATAAGTTTTATGGTAGAATGTTTTGGATTCTGTAAGTATAGAATCATACCATCAGCATATAATGATAGTTTGAGTTCTTCTTTTCCTATTTGTATCTCTTTGATTTCTTTTGTGTGTCTAATTGCTCTGGCTAGAGTTTCAAGGACTATGTTGAATAGAAGTGGTGAAAAAAGGGCATCCTTTCTTGCTACAGTTTTTGAAGGGAATACTTCCATTTTTTCTACATTTAGAATGATGTTGGCCTTGGGTTTAGCATGGATAGTTTTTACAATGTTGAGACAAGGTCCTACTATCCCTAGTTTTTCTAGTGTTTTGAACATTAAAGCATGCTGTATTTTATCCAATGCTTTCTCTGCATCAATTGATATAATCTCATGATTGTTATCGGTAAGTCTATTTATGTAATGAATTATGTTTATTTATTTCCATATATTGAAGCAAACTTTCATCCTTGGAACGAAACCCACTTGATCATAGTGCACAACTTTAAAAAATATTTTTATGTGATTTGTTAGAATTTTATTGAGAATTTGTGTGTCAATGTTCAGCAGAAATATTGGTCTGAAATTTTCTTTCCTTGATGTGTCTCTGCCTGGTTTTGGTATCAGGATGATATTAGTTCTATAAAATGAATTTGGAAGAATTTCTTCTTTTTTTATTTCATGGAATAATTTGAGAAGTATTCATATTGATTCTTCTTTGGAGGACTTATAGAACTCAGTGGTGTATCTGTATGGTCTGGGCTTTCCTTGGTTGGTAGGCCTTTGATGGTGTCTTGTATTTCTTTGCTTGAAATTAATCTGTTTAAATTGTGTATGTCCTCTTGACTCAGTTTGGGTCCATCATAGAAATTTGTTGGTGTCTTAAAGGTTTTCTATTTTAATGGAGTATAAATTTTCAAAATAGTTTCTAATTGTCTTCTGTGTTTTAATAGTGTCTGTTGTGATATTTCCTTTTTCATCACAAATTTTAATAATTTGAGGTTTCTCTCTCCTTTTCATTAGGGTGGCTAAGGGTTTGTCAATTTTATTTATTTTTGCAAAGAACAAGCTCTGTGTTTTGTCAATTTTTTGAATTGTTTCTTTTGTTTCAATTTTATTGATTTTAGCAATGATTTTAATTATTTCCTATCTTATTCTAATTTTGATGTTGGTTTATTCTTCTTTTTCTATGGCTTTGAAATGTAATATCAGGTTGTTTATTTGTTGACTTTTCCTTCTTTTAATTATTGAGCTTAATGCAATAAACTTTCCTCTTAGCACTGCCTTCATAGTGTCCCAGAGATTTTGATAAGTTGTATCAGAGTTCTCATTTACCTCTAAGAATTTTTTAATCTCCTCCCTGATGTTTTCTGTTATCATGCTTCATTCAATAGCATATTGTTTAGTTTCCAGATATTGGAATAACTTCTCTTTTTTTATTTTATCACTGATTTCTAATTACATTCCATTATGTTCAGTTAGAATGCAGGGTAGTGTCACTTTTTTTAAAAAATATTTGCTAAGACTTGCTTTGTGGCATAACATACGATCTATTTTGGATAAGGATCCATGTGCTGCTGAGAAGAAAGTGTATTCACTTGTTGATGGATGGAATATTCTATATATGTCTGTTATGCCCAAATTATTGATTGTATTATTGAGTTCTATAGTTTCTTTGTTTAGTTTTTGTTTGGAAGATCTATCCAGTTGTGAGAAGGGTGTATTAAAGTCACCCAATATTATTGTGTTGTGGTCTATTTGATGTTTATATTTGATAAGGGTTTGCTTGACATACATAGATGCTCTATTGTTTGGGGCATAGATATCTATGATTGTTATGTCTTGTTGATGTATGAATCCATTATGCAGTATGAAATGTCCTTCTTTATCCCTTTACACTAGCTTTGGTTTGAAGGCCACTTTATCTGATATGAGGATGGAAACCCCTACTTGTTTATGTGGTCCATGCGAGTGGTACAATTTTTTTCCAATCCTTCACTTTAAGTCTGTGGATGCCTTTTTTTTGGTGAGATGAGTCTCTTGAAGGCAATGCATTGTTGGGTGAAGCTTTTTTAGGTTTTTCTTTTTTTTAACAGAAGTTTTTTTTTTTTGTTTTTTGGTTTTTTTTTAGTTATGTATATTAGGATTCATTCTGACAAATTTACTCAATATTTGCTCACTATTTTTCTTTTCCCTCACCTCCTCTCCCTTCCTGTGTTACCTTCCCTCTACTGATCTATTTTTTTAATTTTTAAAATTTGTTCTAATTAGTTATACATGACAGTAGAATGCATTTTGACACATTGTACACAAATAGAGCACAACTTTTCATTCCTCTGGCCATACATGGTGTAGAGTCACACCTGTCATTTAATCATACATGTATGGCCTATTCCACTACCTTTTCCACCCTCACATCCCTCACTCCTCTCTTCCCAATTCAAAGTTTTTTTTCATTCTTCCCTACCACCACTCCATTATGGATAAGCACCTGCTTCTCAGAGAAAATACTCAAGCCTTTGGTTTTCTGGGTTTGGCTTATACTTAGCATGGTATTCTCCAGCTTCATCTATTTACTGGCAAATGCCATAATTTCATTCTTCTTTAAGGCTGAGCAATAGCCCATTGTTTATATGTACCACATTATCTATCCATTCATCTGTTGAAGGGCATCTAGGTTGGTTCCATAGTTTAGCTATTGTGAATTGAGCTGCTGTAAACATTGATGTGGCTGCGTCACTCTAGAATGCTAATTTTAGGTCTTCTTGTATAAACCAAGAAGTCAGATAGCTGGGACAAATGATGGTTCCATTCCAAGTTTTCTGAGGAATCTCCATACTGCTTTCCACAGCAATGAATGAATGTACTCCCCCACCCCACATCCTCACCAACACTTATTATTTCTTGTATTCTTGATTATTGCCATTCTGACTGGAGTGAGATAAAATCTTAGAGTAGTTTTGATTTGTATTTCTCTAATTGCTAGAGATGTTGAACATTTTTGTTGATAGGTTGTGTTTCTTCTTCTGTGAAGTATAAGTTCAGATTTTTTTAAAAAAAACATTTATTTTTTAGTAATAGGTGGACACCATATCTTTACTTTATCCTTATGTGGTGCTGAGGATTGAATCCAGTGTCTCACACATGTCAGGCAAGTGCTCTACTTCTGAGCCACAACCCCAGCCCCATCTGTTCAGAGTTTTAACCCCTGGTCTTCTCTGCCATGCAGTGAGACAGAGGAAACAGGTTCTAGAGATATGAAACCACTGTCACATGCTACTCCTGTTCCCTCCAAATGCACATTCTTCATTGTACAGCCCTGCTTTTATTGGTAACCGTCTTGCTGTTGTATTCCCTACTATTTCATAACATTGCATATGATGAAAACAGCTGGGACTATTTATCATTTGTATTTTCAAAAGAAACACAAGGATAGAAACAAGTCCAAGAGAATTTGTTCGTTGGTAAGGAAAAAAGGTTGAGCGCATTTTTGTTGTTACTCAATCACAATATTGTTATTACATATACTTACACAGCGAGGATAGCCTTCTTCATGCTTTGTATATATTGGTTTCTTTCCTGTGATTGACGTGAGTTTTTCATCTACAAAACAGGCAAAGTCAAGCTTCTCTAGTACACTGCAGCTGGAAGAAATACAGGTAAAAATGTAGTTTGTAGAATTAAACTTTCCTATTGTATAAAAGTGGAAATGCCAGTTTCTTGAATCTGATCATGCTTTTTTTCCCCTTGCAGTTGTTATCTTTAAAATTTGATGTGACATTGACATATAAAATGATCATATCATACTATCATACATTTCCCTTTTCATCTCTCAACTAAATCCAGCTGTTAGTTTTTCATGAGATCCTGCAAGGTAGCTGATGAAGTAACAGTTATACTATGAGAGATTAGCTTTGGAGAGAAAACAAATGACACTACTATTTTTTTTTAATTTGCTAACTTTTTTTGGAGTCACATTTTATCTTCTTTAGATAATTTCTTCCTTGGGACAATCTGTTGCATATTGGAGGAGTGCAGTCTGTTTCATGAATTGTACACATGCGTAGGAACTAATTGAGTGGCTGTCTAGCAGTGACAGGTGGGAAGATGTTCTGCTGCATGTTCAGTTGTTCCCAGGGGGATTTTAGAGGATGTTGCTCTGATTCTGTGGCCTATAATCTGGTTATTTATCTCTCCTTCTTTTGTAAATGTACACATAACTCAATGACAACTTTTTTTTGGTAAATGTTATTCTAATTTTCGACTGCTGTAGTTATAACTTGTCTGGTTTAATTTGTATCAGAGTATATGAATAAACTTGAAATATAACACAAAATAATACACAAAAGGGGGAAAATGAGGTTCAGTCCTGATCAAGCAAAGGAATGTAAGATGTCGTCTAACTAAATTTCAAGTTATAATATTTTCTTGATATACAGGTAACTTGAGTGTGTAGGTTGAAGCCCATAAATAAGAATAACTTAGAAGCTCTCTTTGGTTGTTTCAGAAAGTATTAGTGCCTATTCAATGGGATGCAGTGTTTCATTTTTAATCTATAAAAGGTTTGCAACATATATTTAAAATTAAATATTATTAAAGTTAGAATATTTTGAGTCAAAACTACTGTAGTATACTCATCTCTCTACTACAAAATAACCCATTTTAACAAGAGACAATTTGTTGCAAAGAACCAAGTGTTAATGTAGATGCTCTTTTGACTTTTCACTGGAGTACCTTGCATTTCTCAGTCAGATCTGCTTTTCTCTCACACCTTGTTCAACATCTGTCACTTTTATTTTTTTATTTTTTTTATTGTTGGCTGTTCAAAACATTACATAGTTCTTGATATATCATATTTCACACTTTGATTCAAATGGGTTATGAGCTCCCATTTTTGCCCCATATACAGATTGCAGAATTACATCAGTTACACATCCATTGATTTACATATTGCCATACTAGTGTCTGTTGTGTTCTGCTGCCTTTCCTATCCTCTACTATCCCCCCTCCCCTCCCCTCCCCTCCCCTCTTCTCTCTCTGCCCCCTCTACTGACATTCATTTGTCCCCCTTGTATTATTTTTCCCTTTCCCCTCACTTCCTCTTGTATGTACTTTTGTATAACTCTGAGGGACCTTCCATTTCCATGCAATTTCCCTTCTCTCTCCCTTTCCCTCCCACCTCTCATCCCTGTTTAATGTTAATCTTCTTCTCGTGCTCTTCGATCCTACTCTGTTCTTAGTTACTCTCCTTATATCAAAGAAGACATTTGGCATTTGTTTTTTAGGGATTGGCTAACTTCACTTAGCATAATCTGCTCTAGTGCCATCCATTTCCCTGTAAATTCTATGATTTTGTCATTTTTTAATGCAGAGTAATACTCCATTGTGTATAAATGCCACATTTTTTTTTATCCATTCATCTATTGAAGGGCATCTAGGTTGGTTCCACAGTCTTGCTATTGTGAATTGTGCTGCTATGAACATCGATGTAGCAGTGTCCCTGTAGCATGCTCTTTTTAGGTCTTTAGGGAATAGACCGAGAAGGGGAATAGCTGGGTCAAATGGTGGCTCCATTCCCAGCTTTCCAAGAAATCTCCATACTGCTTTCCAAATTGGCTGCACCAATTTGCAGTCCCACCAGCAGTGTACAAGTGTACCCTTTTCCCCGCATCCTCGCCAGCACTTGTTGTTGTTTGACTTCATAATGGCTGCCAATCTAACTGGAGTGAGATGGTATCTTAGGGTGGTTTTGATTTGCATTTCTCTGACTGCTAGAGATGGTGAGCATTTTTTCATGTACTTGTTGATTGATTGTATGTCCTCCTCTGAGAAGTGTCTGTTCAGGTCCTTGGCCCATTTGTTGATTGGGTTGTTTGTTCTCTTATTGTCTATTTTTTTGAGTTCTTTGTATACTCTGGATATTAGGGCTCTATCTGAAGTGTGAGGAGTAAAGATTTGTTCCCAGGATGTAGGCTCTCTATTTACCTCTCTTATTGTTTCTTTTGCTGAGAAAAATCTTTTTAGTTTGAGTAAGTCCCATTTGTTGATTCTAGTTATTAACTTTTGTGCTATGGGTGTCCTATTGAGGAATTTGGAGCCCGACCCCACAGTATGTAGATCGTAGCCAACTTTTTCTTCTATCAGACGGCGTGTCTCTGATTTGATATCAAGCTCCTTGATCCATTTTGAATTCACTTTTGTGCATGGCGAGAGAAAGGGATTCAGTTTCATTTTGTTGCATATGGATTTCCAGTTTTCCCAGCACCATTTGTTGAAGATGCTATCCTTCCTCCATTGCATGCTTTTAGCCCCTTTATCAAATATAAGGTAGTTGTAGTTTTGTGGATTGGTTTCTGTGTACTCTATTCTGTACCATTGGTCCACCCGCCTGTTTTGGTACCAGTACCATGCTGTTTTTGTTACTATTGCTCTGTAGTATAGTTTGAAGTCTGGTATCGCTATACCGCCTGATTCACACTTCCTGCTTAGAGTTGTTTTTGCTATTCTGGGTCGTTTATTTTTCCATATGAATTTCATGATTGCTTTCTCTATTTCTACAAGAAATGCCGTTGGGATTTTGATTGGCATTGCATTAAACCTATAGAGAACTTTTGGTAATATCGCCATTTTGATGATGTTAGTTCTGCCTATCCATGAACAGGGTATATTTTTCCATCTTCTAAGATCTTCTTCTATTTCTCTCTTTAGGGTTCTGTAGTTTTCATTGTATAGGTCTTTCACCTCTTTTGTTAGGTTGATTCCCAAGTATTTTATTTTTTTTGAAAATATTGTGAATGGAGTGGTTGTCCTCATTTCCATTTCAGAGGATGTGTCTCTGATATACAGGAATGCCTTTGATTTATGCGTGTTGATTTTATATCCTGCCACTTTGCTGATTTCATTTATTAGCTCTAATAGTTTCTTTGTAGACAACATCTGTCACTTTTAACTATTCAATAAAATTAACTAGAAGGCTGTATTCATAATGGTAAAGTTTTGTATGTATCCTACCACCCAATATTACAAAGCAATTAAGTTTTATTATCAGAAAAAAATGCACAGGGCGCTAACTTCCTGTAAAATCTAAGTGTGAAAGAAATTCACTTTCTGTAAGACCTCATTACAAAGGATATAATAGGGAAGGGAAACCTGGAAATACAGCTGCCTTATGTCCTTTGAACGTTTTTTCAGACTGATTTCAATATTTGGGCATCTGAAGATAAGGAATATTTATTGTGTGTGTCCCAAAAGAGTAAAAGTAGGACCAAATGAAAAAGGAAGATATATTTTACTATATTAGCCAATTTCCCATAAGGTTTCCAGCAGTAAACATGGACAAATAGAGGGATGTCACAGAGGGGCTTCAAGTGCTGGAAGAGATATTAGATCAGGTAAACCCATTAAACTCCCTGAAAACTTAAGATTCTACCATTAGAGTTCCTGAAGGACCAAACCTCCAATTTCCAAAAATGGTTCTGGTTCCACAATGGTCTTTCTTTATTCATTAGACATGTACATTGTCATTTTAGATTTTTCACTGATGATACTTATTATTTGTTATCATTAACTAACACTGCAGTAGATTAGAATGTCTACAAGAAGCATCAGTGATGCCAAAATGATGAGAGAATACTATGCCTCACAACCCACCATAGATTGGGTTTGTTCTTGAATACACACACTTACTATCAGTTCCCTGAGGAAATAAGCAAACATACATGGAGAATGTCTGACATTCAGGTTAGCCTTAGGAATTGTGCCTTTCTTCTGATGAAGATCTGTTTTCCCTATCTGTATGTGTTATTTTTGTCATATTCTTTCTAAATAGGTATAAGGTAATTGTAATGACTTTCCAAATTATGTTCAATTGAGATGTACCTTAGAGAAAAAAAATTACAGTTGAATTAGTCAGGGTTCTCCAGAGGAATGGAATGTATGGAATGCATATGTTTATAAGAAAGACACTTATTTAAGGAATTGGATCACATTATTATGGAAGCTGGATAATCCAGAATCTGCAGTGTGGTCTGGCTTGCTGAAGATGCAAGGGTATGTAAGTCCTCCAGGGTCATCTTTTGGCAATTTCTTCTTGCTAGAGGGAGGTTCAGTCTTTGTTCTTTTCAAAATTGATTGAATGAATGTATTCACATTATAGAAAGCAATTGCTTTAATCAAAACCCACTGATTTAATCTTCTTAAAAAAAAAAAAAAAACACCTACAGACAAATCCAGAATAGCATTTGCCCAGATTTCTGGGCACCATGACCTGGTCAGATTGACATATTAAATTAGTTGGATTGACAGGTAAAATTAACTGTCACTGCAGGAATGTATCCATGGAGGTCTACTAGTCTATATTTCTTTATTATGGAAAATGATCCCTTAATATTCTTCTCTGTTCCTTGAACTATAGTATTATGTTATAAGCATATAGTTAGCAATAATTCAGGGTTATGTCTCATAAATTTCCACTGACTTGTCATTTTTTTCATCACTTTATACATAGTAATTGTTTGACCAAATATTGTCTATCAGAAACAAACTTAACTTTTAGCCTTATGTAAGTAGTTGGGGTTTTTAGATCTGTGCTATTAAGAGTTGTCAATTGGCTGGGGATGTGGCTCAAGCGGTAGCACGCTCGCCTGGCATGTGCGGGGCGCTGGGTTCGATCCTCAACACCACATAAAAATAAAATAAAGATATTGTATCCACCAAAAAACTAATATATATATATACATATTTATATATATATATATAAATTCTCTCTCTCTCTTTCTCTCTTAAAAAAAGAGTTGTCAATGGATCAGTACCTTGTAGTAGCAATGGTTTAGAGCTTTCATGAGGCTACTAAGAATAAATATTTTTAAGCCTAATATTAGCTTTGGCACCTAATTATTTCTATATTTTAATTTGGTTGCATACAATTTTTAAAATTGTATTTCATGTGGATAAATATTTGCAGCTACCTGTCTACCTGTGATTATTGACATTAGAAGTTTACATTGCAATATCAGTGTTAAATTAGGCCAATTTAGAAGTTTGTATTATAAGAACTATTTTTTTCAATTAAACTACTAAGTATATGTTATCATTTTTAAAATTGACTTGTTGTTAAATGGCTACTTTGTAAAATATTAATACTTTCTTCCTGACAAAAATAATTATCAAATCTATATTTTAACATTGTGATGGAGTTTTTAAAAAATACAATGAATGTATTTTTAAAAAATTCTCAAGTATCTTAGTACTTAACTTTATGAGACATTATTGAAAAGAGTTATGTAAAATTAAGTCAATTAAAGTAGTTTACTTGTCATTCTATTCCAAACATTTGCCAGAACCTCTTTGGGTAGCAAATACATTTGTAAATTGTATAACTCCCTGTCCATTACATTATAAATATACCTAAATTATTTGTCAGATATTGGTCTTACATAATTGTCAGCATCACTATAAAATCTTTACATCATTTTAACAGCCACTGTTTTACACAAATATTGATTACTTAGCCATATTTGGGGAGAAACTTTCATAGCAGTCACCATTCCTACTTTGAAACGTTTTTGCTCCTGTTGTTTTTGCACCAAAAATATGGATTTCAACAAATCTTGACCACTCTTTTATTATAGTTGTTTGGACCTATGGTATCAAGTATCTTGCATACTAGTGAATCTTTCTTGCATTCCATGAATGAGCTTTAAAAAGTGTAAAATTAGAAGAGCTAAAATATCTATGTCATTAATTTTCAACTCTGGCTGCATTTTAGTATCATCTGGAGAATTTTAAGAATATAAATATTCAGGTTTCCACTGAAGAGTCTCATTTAATTGGTAGGGCAATTTGGGGTATTAGCATTTTTTTTTGTGTGTGTAAGGGGGGTACCAGGGATTGAACTCAGGGGTCCTCGACCACTCAACCACATCCCCAGCATTTTGTATTTTATTTAGAGACAGGATCTCACTATGTTGCTTAACACCTCGCTTTTGCTGAGGCTGGCTTTGAACTCAAAATCCTCTTTCCTTAGCCACCCAAATCACTGTGCCAGGAAGGTGATAGTATTAAAAAAAAAAAAAAAAACTAGATTATTTCAATGTGCAACCTGGGCTATGAACTCTAATTTATGCTCTTATCTACTGTACAAGTTTCATAGGATCTCACACTTAAAATTAAATCAACAAATAAATTGGATATACATTCTTAAACTATACTCCATGAATATTTATTCAGACTTTTATTCTAGTTTTTTTTCTCTCCCTAATGCAGCTGTTGTAGTATATAATAAGCTCGTTGATAAACACTGAAGAAAATGATCTGAGTTTTACTTTTGTACTTGTTGGTTTTGAATTGAAATTTCCATGTAATTTGTGCATGATTTTTGCAGAAAGCACATTGGATTATTGGGAAAATTGAAGTATACCTAATATTAAATCTAAATACAAATAACCATTATACTATCTTGACATAGTAAAAATGAATAAAACTTCTGGGCAACTTCCACGAAATCTATCTATCTATATATATCTATATATCTATATATCTATATCTATCTATCTATATATATATATATATATATATATATATATATATATATATATATATATATATATATATAATCCCATATTACTATGATTTATATGATGTATATTCAATTTATTTTTATACAACTATCATTTGGTTTATGAGTTTATAATATTTTTGTCCAAAATATTTAATATAAATTGAAGATATGGACCCTATAGGAAATAAATCCTCATTTTATTTTATATGTAATATTCAAGCTATAAGATTTATTTTACAAAGCTAAGTTAGATGAGAAAAACTTTCAGTGGGATATTCTTAGAACATAGACATCCTACCATCACTATTGAGAACTGCTGGATTATTTCTCAGTTGAAATAATTCATGTGAGCCCCTTATTTTGACACCAGAACTACTTGAACTTACCTAAAATGAGAAAAGGATAAAGAAAGAAAAGCACAAAGAAAGAGAAATATAGAGAGAATAAATATTATGGGTTCAACCTTAGCCTTCCATTTTTATTAAAACTACTCCAAGAAACCATTGATTTATTTCAAATTATTGGTGAGTTTTTTGTAGGACCCACCTAAATATAATTGTCTTTGCCAACATATTTGGAGTATTGTATTTAATTTTAAATTTGGTTACATTTTTTTCTCCTAATATATCTTATTTAACCTTTCATTCTCTTTCAAACAATTGGTTACAACTTTTTGAGATTCTCAAAAATCTTTTTACAAAAGCTTATAGTGAAGGGAATACCACATCTATGTCTTCAACAGCATCACCATCATTAGGAATTCTTAGTTTTCAAATCACTAGCTGATTTCAATATGTTGTACTATCAATTTTTGGCAGCAAACTTTGTTTTAAACTGTGAGAGTAAATGATATTACTTTTCTTTCAATAAATCACAAATAACCCTTCTACTTACCCTTTATATTTCATTGACTTTATGTGCCCTGGACCATAAAAGGGGGGTTAGAACATTCACTGCATGAATGGTATTCTCCAAAGTCACTCAGTTCAACAACCTGCATAGCTGTGCAGTACCTCATCTATAGCCTTCTTCACTCATAACAGGAACAATTCTCTAATTTATAACATGCGTATTATTTCACAGACAATATGTTAAGCTCCTGTGGCATTTTTCATATAATCCTCCCAACAACGTCTTACAACAAAGTCTTATTATTGCTCCTTTAGGAAAACTAAAACTAAGACAGAGACAACTTTGTTTAACAATAATGCAAAGTAAGCATTAAAATTACCATACCATAAAAGCTAAAACTTGGTGTCAACTACGTGTGGCTTTAGGGACCCATTTGGGTGATTCTGCAGCTTAAGACTCTACCAACACTCTTGATGCCTTCTCCCATACAGTGTTGAATGTGGCCATCAAGAGATTCAAGAATATAAAAGAGAAGCATCAGTTTGAGGAGTTGTCCTTTTCTAACTGCTGGTTAAAATGGAAAATTTTGAATGATTATACATATGAGAACCATGTCTGAGAAAACATATTAAGTTGTCATAAAACAAAAGGAAAAAAATCATATTATAAAAATCAACCACATCCTGAAGCACTCTTCTGAGAACTTTTCTATACCTTTTAATCTCATCATTTTGACTAATAAAGTATTCCCTCTTTGCTTCTATTATTAGACTTATCTGTATTATACTCTTTTATTTTTTTCTAATATAGAAAAATAATGGTATTTTACTCTTTGAGAAGCTTAGAAGTCAAACACTATTTTATTGCTTTATTAAATAAAGAAAAAGTTCAGGAAGAAAACTAATAACTTTAATAATAATAAAAATTTACTTAAGTCTATGCAGTTTCAATAAATTCTTTTTAAAAATATATCAGTAATAGCATTGTTAAGAGTTGCCTCAAGCTTGGCATGGTGGTACACACCTGTAATCCCTGTGGCTCAGAAGGCTGAGGCAGGAGGATTTCAAGTTCCAAGCTAGCTTCAGCAAAAGCAATTCAGTGAGACCCTGTGTCTAAATAAAACAAAAAATAGGTTTGGGGATGTGGCTCAGTAGTCGAGTGCTCAATCCCTGGTACATTCCCCCATCAAAAAAAAATTACCTCATGAGTCCTAATTCCCCTAAACCTTTAGATGAGAGTTTGTCCACCTGAGTGCACATGAGTTTTCCAGAAATAGATATGAGACTGTAAGAGGGAGAGAGAGAGGGGGGGGGGAGAATGCTAGGCGTTTGCTCATTCAGTATGTAGGGACGGCCACAAGTGAAAATACGAGTGTGCACAGTGAATACTGTAGTGGTGTATCATGATCCTTTACAAGTTTACCTCTCATGCTCATCCATGTCCTCAGGTTTTTACGGTTAATAGCAGTCACTAAGAAAACAGACTTAAATTAAGAGGTTTTAGTGGGATGATCTATAATCACAGGCTACAATTAATAACCATCAGCTTATCCTTCACCACCTAGACCTTCTTATCCACAGCCAGCATATCAGTGGTTCAAGGTGACTTGCCTGGAGGGAAGACCCAGATTTTCTTACTATGTGCCTGTTCCTTGATTGACTTGACATTGCCAGACTGGATTGAAACAATTGCCTATTTACTTTTATCACTGAGATCAAGACACCAAAGATCGCATGACTGAATTCATGGCTTACAGAGATGCTCTTCCTTGCCTCTATTATACAAAAGCAATGTTCATTGCTTTTCTTGCTGTCCACTGGTTTTAGGATCTAATTGCTTAGATAATAGATCCAGCTTTAGATTCAGTGAAACTCTTAAAAGATACAATGTCATAGCTATATTATCTCTGCCTCTGGGGATGACCACCAATCTAACAGGGTCTGGGAAAAAAAGCTTGAATTCAAAATTAACTCATAGAAAGTGATGATGAGAAGGATAAATTTCACCTTTACCTCTTGTTACCTAGGCTTATGCACTTTAGCACTTAAAGTACAAATACCATCTTGTTTGATCATATTTTACACCTCTAGTTAGTAGCTCTTAGCCCATGCCTTAATTAGATCTTTACAAGGCCATTCCAATATTTTATTTAGCAGTCTTCTTTCAGATAGCATAATAAATGCTTGATAGGGACAATGGATCCTTTTTCAATTGATAGAGAACCTTCATTACAAAATAAATGCCTTGGTAGATGGTGATGTTACGTGGAATCTCATATTGGTAGTTCAAACATTGTACAAGCTCTGGGATTGTAGTGCTAGCAAAGGCATAGTGATAAAAGGGGCAGGTACATTTGTGGAATAATAATTTCACTAAGAACAAACCTATGATTTCTTCCAGAGTAGAAGAGGTTTGATAGAATTGACTTTTCAATAGACTCTTTGCTCTCTATCATATTATTGGTTCAGTAACTCCGCTGTCATCAGGTAAAGTATTCATCAATATTTTCAGTTTGACTGCTCTCAACTTAAAGGGTTCCCAACAGAAGGTTGAGTTTATGCAGAGCCTCTATTTCAAACACCAGCCCTGATATGTTCTTGGGCCCCTTGAACAAGCACAGGACATTGGTGGGGGAAAAGATTTAAAGACTGTGATTGGCTACCAAGTGATTCTCTCTGTTTGGTTGTCATGAGCCTCTTCAACAGAGATTTCCCAGGAAGTCACTAACAAGAAACACAAAGACATTTATGTCATTTTCATAGGTTTATATTCATGCTTCTTCTTCCTCAATTTTGTTTTTTATTTTATAATCCTACTACTCTCAGATCTCAATTCAATCACGCAAGCCATTTGCCACTGCCCAGGATTATTAAAGAAAAACAGAATTCTTCTTCAGTCTATTTCTCTGCAAAAATAATTCACAAATATACTTTTCTTCTTCTTGAAACTTTTCCTGATCCCTGTCCTCATCTCTACAAGTAAAGCTGAGAAAAAAAAAAAAAAAAACATCAAATTTTTACTCACAGCAATGTATAAAGATGATGTGTTTAGGAAACAAGTTGAAATTTTCTTTTTCTATTTATTGGAAGATACCTCCCCACCATCACATTCTCAGGTATGAGCTCAAGGAAAGGTTTAATACTACAAAGATGGATAACATGATTGGTTTGGGCCAACTATTTGTATAATTTAATTTTGATTTCTGAAACTATACAGATTTCATGCCAAATATATCATTTCCAGAATATGGTAGATTGATGCTGATTCTATCCAACAGTGTGCCTTTGAAGAGCTGACAACATTGGCTTATGATGGACAGTTCCAGGTTCATCATTACTTGGTGTCTCTGTCTGAGACTTGGGTTCTACTAGGCTCTAGTAGCACAACAAAATATGCTTTTCAAGAAGATATAAAAGGAAGAGAATTACACAAAAACTCTTCAAATCTTCTACCAGAGTTTACCAGAGACTTCCATAAGACTTCTCTATATGTAAGTACCTTTAGATATTTTATAGCCTGAGAAGTAAGATAGCTTGCATTGCAAACTGAACTTGATGCAAAGCCCTCTCTTGCTCTGGGTCCCAACTAAAGCTGTAATATTCCAAGTCACTGGTGAAAGGGTCAGAGCAATAGTAATAGTAGTGCATACTATTTTTAAAATCTGAAGAAGTTGCCTGTAATTTCAGTGGCTCAGGAGGCTGAGATAGGAGGATCATGAGTTCAAAGACAGCCTCAGCAATGTCGAGGTGCTAAGCAACTCAGAGAGACCCTGTCTGTAAATAAAATACAAAATAGGGATGAGGTTGTGGCTCAGTGCTGGAGTGCCCCTGAGTTCAATCTCTAGTACCAAAAAAAATCTGAAGAAGGAAACCAAAAATGGTGCTGTTTTACTTGTAGAAACTATGAGTTATAATAACATATCCCCTCATGGAAAAGGCATCCTTCAGACCATTAGATCTTTAAAACTTTACTGATATATTCACTGAATATTTGTAGAGTTCGTGTTCCAAACTTACACAATGTCCTTCTAAGGCATCCATAGTTCTTGCCACTTATTATTCTCCATGTACAATTAACACATCACCAGTATAATAGACATTGAGATGTTCTGCAGAATGCCAAAACAATGAAAGTCCTTGCAGAGAATAGAAAAGTTGGAAGAGCCCTGGGAAGGCAGTGAAGTAACAACTAATGCTTTCCCCTTGTTAAAACAAAGTTCTTATTCTTCTTTATTTATCAAGGTCAAAAATAATACATTGGGCATTCCAGTAGCTATACCCAAATTCCCTGAGCTATACTGATATACTTCAATAACCAGATAATATCTTGTGGAGCATCTCTCATTGTGGCTAGTACTAAGTTTATGATCTATCTGTATGTACTATGATCTTTTGGTTTCTTGTAGGCCACATGTGGAGACATGGCAGATGTTGATAACATTAACTCTTGCACACTTCACTTCTTTGACACTAATCTGTGCCCAACACATAATAATGGTTGTGATTTAATATCATAGATAGGGCAAGAATTTGGAAAGCCCTTTCTACAATAATGGTAGTAAATGGTTCTTACTCCAAAAGTAAGAGAAGACTAGAGAAATTAATATAGTAAAACCATATTTTCCCTTGACCACTTGTGCAAGGGACTTGGGCTAGGACTCAATTTACATTGACATTCATATACCCAGCTCTTACTGGAGGCCTTGATGGATTTAAGTCTAGATGTGTTCCTTTTTATAGTATTTACCTACTCTGTTAAGTGTCTTTAAGTTTCATTGAGGAAAGTATTTGGGTAGTATTAATCATATAAACATATGATAGCATTATAAGGTCCTAACTTAAGGAAACCTGTGCATCCACCAAATGACGAGCTCTGTATATAAGAGGCAGCTCAGATTAGGAAGCTGAGTATTCAAATATTCCATTATAGTATATATAAAAGAAAGTCATTCCTTATTCTCCTTTCCTTACACCTCTCCAAAAAAATCTGAAAACAACAACAATAACAATATCAACAAAAGATGAATGTATTACTTATGCAAGGGGGAACTGGTCCTAGAAAACACTGTGTGTCTGAGCAGTATTTTATTTGAGAAGTTTAAGAAGTGTGCCATTCAGGGATTGGCAAACATTCATGGACACATAGCTGCTCTAACAGCCTGGCTGATTGAAACAGCAGACAAGTTTGTGCACTGTTACTGACTGGCTTCAGACACATGGTTTCTGAGGCAAAACTGTCACTGATCAATTGGGATGGGTTTTAAATGGCTATAGCAGTACTTGCTCATGAATAGGGCAAAGAATCTATAGAGGAATCAATACTTTTCTTTCATGAAGTTTCAGAAGGGAACTTTTGTTCTCAAGCATCTGACAACCTTCCTCTCACTACACCTTTTTATTTTTTCTCACTATACGAGCTAAAGTATACACTAGTTGTTGTCCATCTTTCTTGTCTTTGGGAACACCATGTCTTAGAAGCCATTGTCAGAGACCCCTGTGACCAAGACTTCCTCATTAACTTCTGTCTAATAAGATCATTATATTCATGCTTCTGCTTTTCTGAAATTGTATTATCCTTATTGATACTAGAAAATTCAGTTCCATGGTAACTTTTGCTACTGTCAAACAGCCTCTGGAGTTTATAAACTGCTGATATTTTTTTAGAGATACTGGTGATATCCCTCACTTAGGAATTCCTCAAGGACTTAATAAAAGGGGTTTCCTCTGGTATTATCAAGGAATATAGGGATATGATAGCTCTCCATGCTTGGTCACACATAAGTAGATAATGGCCAGTATCATTTCCAAGCTTTAAAGAGCTTATTTCAGCAGTGAATCACAACAAACCAAATGTTCTTATTAGGTTGCTATGTCTTGAATCACAGGCAAGAAAATCCAAACAACATAATCAGTAGAGAGAAAGAAATTAAGGTTGAATATTTAACTCAGTGATGGAGTGCTTGCCTACCACATGTGAGGCCTGTCCTGGGTTCTATACCCAGCACACCCACCATCTGAAAAAAATTAGGAGGAATAAAATTTAAAATTAAAGTACATGACTTGTAGATTATATGTTTTGTCTGGTAAAAATCAGAGAGTTAATTAGAACATTGTTATAAGTCTTGAGAAATTACTGTAAGGTGCATGGATACAAGAGTATTATCAAAAACACTATCCTTTATATTTACAAATAAAACATTGTAAAATTTAGTAAAAGACTTCAGAATTCCATACAAATAAAATTATAAAGAAATAAAATTAAGTGAAATGTGCTGGATCTGTATGAATATACTATTAAAACCCAAAGGATGTTTGAAATATTTTTTTTCTAGAATAGGCATAGTCTGGATTATAATGATTAATTTTAAGATAATATATAAATTCAACACATTTCTCATTAAAAGGGGATTTTAAAGAAAACTAGATAATCTGATTTTACAGTTCATTAGAAAAGATAGGTTAAACAAGAAATTTTTGTAAAAGGATTATTTCAGTGGATAATTTCACTGGATATTAAACTGCATTATAAAGCAACAATGATTGATGGAGAATTCAATGAAATTGAACAATAAGTCCAGGAAAAGACCAGATGTGAAAAATTTATACATGACAAATAAGTGGCATAGGAGGTATTATTTTGAAAATGATTTTGAAACAACTTAATCAATACATTGAATTCACTAAATAGTGCTTAGGAAATATATCCTATTTATATGATTTTAGGTTTTATATAACTGTTGACTGTTTAAAAATCACATATATATATACATGATATAATGACCTGCAAAATTAATTGTGTAATCAATATGCTCTCATGCTATAGTAGGGCCTTGAAACATTAGAGCTCTGCTCAACCTTCTGCCTTACACGATACTGCCATCCAAACTTCATAAAACACAAAGTTATTAACCCCATGTTTCAGCATCATTATTAGTGTAATCACAGCCACTACCTATATACATTTTTTTCTCACTGAATTAGCAAATATGTCATTTTGTTTGATTATTTTTCTTTTAACATCTTACTTTCTTTTTCTATGTTAAATTTCTCTCACTGAAATATAAGAGTTAATTCAGCAATCACCTATGCAAGACAATTCTATCAGCTCTGGCTCTTATGTTTTATAATTCTCATTTTGACTTTATTTCTTAAATTATAGTCAGGTTCACTCTTCATGATTATCTAATTCTTTGTTTCGGGGGGCTAATTTGGGGTAATTGTCCCAGATCTATTTTTACAAATTATTAATTTTCATTTCCTTCAACTATAGCTATTCTGCTGATTAACCCATTTATGCAGTTTAAATATTAGTGGCTATATCTTATAATTATAGATTTTTATAGTTTTTTAATCCATTTCTTTTCTTTTTCTTTCTTTTTTTCCAGGGGGCTAGTTCTTAGATTTTGGATCAATTTATTGTTTTATTTTAGGCAAGTTTATTTTCTCTTCTTTATTATTGATCCATTACGCCAACATTTGGCATCTTTATGCTTTGTAAAGTTTTGTGTTTGGGAGATTACTTAGTGAAGCTTTAATTCCTCCAGACTGGGCTGTGAGCACCTTTTTTGTTTTTACTGGTCAATAAGTCCAAATTGAAGACATACAGGCTTTGATACCTCCGTGTAATGAAGACAATGTTCTTTGCTAATCTTTTATGAAGTTTATGAAGATTTATTATTTCTATAACCTCAAAACAGTCCATCTTCTGCCACAAAATGGTATTTAACTCAAACTCCTAGTTCACTAAAATTCAATCATTCCCTGCTTTTCACCCTTTTATGCCCCAGCAACTAAAGAACTGCTTTTACTTCTCTGGTTTTCATTTATGTCTGTATATCTGCATCTAGGGGGCTAAATTTTGTCTTCTTTAAAAAAATATTTGTTATATATTAACATTTCCACATGGCTTTACAGAGGATTTTTAAAAGAATTTGGCCTTCGATATTTCAGAAGGTATATATTTATGATTGAAAATTTCAAACATTAAAAAATAAGCAAAGTAGCACACACCTTTCCTCCACACACCCTTCCTCCAATCTGAACAATATTATTTGATCTATACCCTCTTACTCCTGCTCATATTATTTTGAACATGATCCAGACATGAAATTGTCCACAAATTGTCCTATATGTATTATTGAACCAAAAGGGAGTTTTATTTCGTAACAAACATAATAATTATATCATGATTAACATTATCCATATTATTTTAATATCAACAAATATTCAATTATATAATGCATTATAAGGGTGTTCATTGAAGAAACAGGATAGTTTGTGCTCTGTAGTTTCATGTAAAATAGTTTAGCTCAGGCCTGTGATATCTCTATTACTTTCAGATTGAATCTACAGCTCTGACATGATTTGTGTTCAATTTTTTGGCAAGAACACTTCACAGGTGGTGTCATGTTCTTCCAGCAGGAGACACAAAATCTAGCTGTCTCTATTTTTGTGGTGTTATCAGCTGTTCATTTCCAATAACTAGATCTATTCATTTAATGGGACTTGCAAAATGGTTACGTTCTAAATCTAAAACTAATCCTTAAATTTCTAGTTGGGATATTCCTAAAAAGAGCAATGTTCCTCTTTCCATAGATAGAATGTATACAGGAAAGAATGGGAATGTTTAAATTTTTCCAGAATTATCAGTTTCCAAAATAATTTTTCTCTATTGTCTTTTAATGGGTATAAATATTTTTTTAAAAAATGATATATTACTACTTCATGGATTATATCATATTTGATGTATTGTATATATTGTAATTATTCATATTCATGTAAACCTCTTCACCAGAAGAAGAAATTAGAACACATATAATTATGTACATGTTTTATACTACATTATAGGCAAAAATCTCAAAACATCTTCAATTTCCTTATCATCTACAATATAAACTTCTAAAACATTTTAAAATTATATTACAACTCACTAGAGATAACCAGTCAAATTTTCTTTTAATTCACTTGGAGCAGATCTCTATATTAATATGCCATCCATTATATATAAATTTAGATTTGTTTTCTTTTCAATTTTTAAAATTTTATTTTTGACATGTAATTTTATTTTTGATCACATGAGTAGTAAAAGTTCCAAAATCGGATATATAAAGCAATGCATACTCACAAAGTTTTGTCATTACCTCCTGTACTATGTCACTTCTCTTTTAAATAGCCAACTTAAAATATACATAAATCACATATTTTAATCTCTCTCCCTGCTTATTACACAAATAGAGTATAACATACATGTTTTCCTCAATTTAGACTTTTTAAGTTTAGTGATATACCAGGAATATTATATGGCATGATTATAGAGATATTTCTGAGTTTTATCACACTTGCCAAAAATACCAAATTGCCACTATTTATCCAACCAATGTCTTAGAAATACGTTTTTTTAAACACTTAATACTCATTGTTACACACTCAAGAGAGTACTATTTTCACTTCATATGCTACATGCTGAATTTTTTTAAATGTAGTATGTGTTTGAACTTAAAATTAATAAGTATACATTGATCCTTTAAAGTGTTTATCAAGAGATGTTACAGAATCTTATTTATCTGATTTTTAAGTACTTAAACTTCATCTAGAAGCACACATGTATCTTTGACATATTTTAGATTTTTTGAGGTAAGTCCATTCCTTCAGGATGGGAGGAATTTTTTCTTTTCTTTTCTTTTTTTTTTTTGTGTGTGTCCTTATTTGGTCCAGGTAAATTATAAGTTTGACAAATATGCTTTCTATTGTTTTTCAAAAATAGTTGATAAAACTATAGTACATCTCTGAAGCAAATGCATAACCTGAGAATACTCCAATGGTACTGCTCCCAGATGTACTGACTCTCCATCAGTCCCATTGGGAGTAGTTTGCAATCAGGAATAATTCAACTTGACTTTAACTACCTCAAATAATTTCTTTAAATCTTCTTCAGAGTACATACTTAAATAATATTTGCATTTTTTAATTTAAAATCTATAAGAAGAGTTAAGAAGCCAAGAATATTTTACAGATTAGAATTTAGAAATAGCAAATATCTTAGATTCTAACAAAGTATGAACTGTACAGACCTGATACTGCCAAATACCAGGAAAAAAATGCATTAGATAATGTCTTACATTTTTAATGCTTTTCATTTTACATATTTACCAGCCCCCTCACTTTATTTGATCCATACAAGAATTCTGTGAGCTAAACAGGTAAATCTAGCCATCCTCATGGGAAAACTCTAACCCATTAAGGAATAGCTTGCTTTAGTGGGTGTACAATTATCTATCTAATGGGAAATTTTGCTACTTATCCATTTTATTTTCATTACAAATACCACACAGAAACCAGTATAAATGAGAGCAAGACTTAGTGTTATTTTGCAAGAGAACCTCAGTAAACTTGCTTTAAGCCAGTATTTAACCTACTTCTTCAAGAACAATCTGAGGAAAATCTAAAAAGTGACACAATTCTGTTTTAACAGAGTTGGTATTAATTTGACTGCAATATCAGATAAACTTCTTTTGCTATGGAAAGTAAACTGCACACTGTAGAGACAGACAGACAGATACAGTTATCAAAAAGGTAAATACTAAACTACAACATAATGTCAAGTTGATACTCTTAAATCCACCACAGATGGAGACAAGGCTGGACGCAAGGAAACTCTACAAAGACTGTCAAAGCAATTTTCCCCCTGATTGTAAAACAAGCTGAGCTTCTGAATATATTTTGATCTGACCTTCTGAAGATGGTTTGTCTGTTTTTGGAAAAGGGAATTCAGTGGCTACTTCTGGTTATCTACTTGTTTCTTGAGCCCTTGACATGCCCAGATGTTTGGCAAAAACCAAAGTTTCTCAAAGTCTGCTCCCATTCAGGCTGACCTGAATCTTCCATTTCAGTGCCATTTCCTAGACCCATACACATTTTACCAAAATAAAATTTTAGTAGATAAGGAAATCTAAGGAGATCCAACATAGCAAATATGAAGAATTTCAACTTTACCCATAACCTTTAATGACAAAATAACTATAAATATTATAAGAAAAGGTGGGATATAAACTATTGAAAGTGATAGTAGTGATAATGGAAGTCACTTTATGTAGAAGAAAGGCCAAACTTGTGATGTTAAAGCATTTTATGTCTTTATCTCTTCAACTGAAATCCCATGAAATTTTAAATACTGTGTTATATCCCCAGTTATTTCTTATATTTTTATTTTGGGACAGTCTCTCTATGTTGCAAGAACTTGCTGAGTTACTGAGACTCACCTGCCTTAGCCTCAAGAGTCACTGGTATAACAGGCATGTACTTCGACACCCAGTGAGTGATCGATGTTTTTAAGCTCCTAGAACAGAAACAAAAATCTCTACCACATTAACAATTGACCAATATGCAAGCAATATGAACAGTTGTTGATATAAGAAATGCAAATATATAAATAAGAAATACAAGACTTAGAATATTCTAAAGCTAGTGGATCGCCATGTTGACTACATGCAGGGTTAATATTTCTAAGATGAAATAGATGAAATAAACTCTATTATTTTTTTACAATAATTACATGTGCATTTCCCAGTCACTCCCATATCTTTTGTTAATTATTTTCATGTTCCGTTGGCACTGGTCTTGGATATGATTTTTTTTTTTTTTTTTGCCAAGATGCGACACCAAAAGCACAGCCAACAAAAGCAAAAATAAACAAGTGAGACAACATAAAGCTCAAAAGCTTCTTCACAGCCAAGGAAACAGCAAAATTAAAAGATAACATACAGAACCACATATCCAATAAGAAGTTACATCAAAATATACAAAAGACTCACATAATTAGCAAAAGACTTAAATGGCTTACAGGTATATGAAAACATGGACATAATCAATCATCAGAAAAATGAAAATATATCCTTAATGAGATATCCTCTCATACGTGTTGGAATATCTACTATAAAAACAAAAAGGATAACATGTGTACGGATAAGGAAAGTGTGGAGAGAAGGGAACCACTGCACATAGTTGGTGGGAGTATACTATGGTCTGGATATGGTTTGTTTTCCAAAGATATATGTGCTGGAAATTTGATCCTCAATGTGGTGCTGTTGATGTGGTAGTGTTGGGTTCATGGGACAGAACACTCAGAAGAAATTCATGAAGTTCTCCAAGGACAGGGTCAGTTCTCATGAGAGTGAGTTGTCATAAAAGAGTGATCGTGCTTCCTTTTCACAATGCAAATGTCATCTACCCCACCATTTGTTGTCATCTACCACAGTTGACATAGCTAGATATTCTTCACCAGTGGCTGCTTAGAGAGAACTGTCTGATCTTGGATTTTCAGCATCTAACCTCACATATTTTGTTATAACAACACAAAATGTACTAAGACAGAATGTCAGCTGATAAAACCATTATGGAAGACAGTATGGGATTTGTCAAAAAATAAATAGAACCGCTATGTGATCCAGAAATCTCACTATTGCATATACATCTAAATAAAATGAAATCATTTCATTTCAGTTGGTCATAGAGACATCTGCACTCCTATGATTATTGCAGCACCATTCACAATAGCCAAGCAACAAAAACAACCTAGGAGTTCATTAACTGATTAATTAAGAAAATGTGGTATATATACACACAGAATACTATTATAAAAAGAATGAAATTATGTCATTTGGACAACATGAATGGTAATGGAGGTTATTATGTTAAGTGAAATGAATCAGACACAGAAAGACAAATACCACATGATCTCACTCGCATGTAGAATCTTAAAAAAGTTGATCTCAGAGAACTTAAGTGCACAATGTTGGATATCAGAGAATGGGAAGAAGGGAGTAGGGGTGGTGTACAAGGGGCTGATCTATGCTATTAAATTAGTTAGATAGTAACAACAAGTCCTGGTGTTCAGTTCAATCACATAGTAGGGTGAATAAATAGATAAATACAATGCACCACATATTTCAAAAGGTTACAGAAAATATATATTTTGAATGTTTTTAGCATAAATAAATAATAAATGTTTGAGGAGAGAGACATACTTAATCTGACTTAAATATTATATAATGTGCCCATGCATCAGAATATCGTATGGTATCCTATTAATATGTAGAATTTTTAATATTTTATGAGTCAGTTAAAAATAATATTTAATGAAAAAATTATGTACATGTATAAAATGGTATCAAGAAATGCTACCATTTTTTACAGTATGGGCAAACTTAGATAACATTGTGTTAAGTGAGATAAACCAGACACAGAAAGACAAATACTGTATGATCTCATATGTGAAAAAAACAGTTGAACTATTGAAGCAAAGAATAGGATGGTTGCTGCCAGGGACTGGGGTGGGGAAGTGGAGATATAGGCCAAAGGGCAGAGACTTTCAATTTTGGGAATATAATATACATTATGGGTGGTTATGGATTTGTTCCTTAATTTGGTTGTGACAATCCTAAACTTCTATATTTATTAAAACATATTGAACACCTTAAATATATTCAGTATTTATTTGACAACTGAATTTTTTTTAAAAAACAATAAAAAGAAGCACATTCAGGATTTGGATTTCCTAAGCATCATGTGTCCCCCACAAACATTCTGATTGACCAGAAGCTACAGCTGTTGTCAGCTAAGGATACCCCAATGTGGTACTTGTATGGAACAAAGCCCATTTATTTACCTTTCATACAAAGCACTTAGCTCAGTAGCTGAAATGTAGGGAACTCACTGAAGTAAATGTTCATCCAGCAAATACATTCCCCAAAAAATAACAACAGAAAGAGCAAATAAGGGCAACATTGTTTACTGATCGTTTTTCCTAATTATTTTTTTAAAGAATTTAGAACAATGAGTTCCTCTATGTTCTAAAAAATCTTTTGACACATGAAACTGTTTTTGTGTGTTATAAAATGTTCTCAGACATAACTGTAAAAGAGCTGAAACCTATATGCTTTGCTATATTATAGCTAAGTATTTTCTTTAAGTTATCTGAACACAGATTTTTCTTAATAAATGTATTTGTGAAAAACAATCAACTTATCCGAGAAGGCAGATTAAGAGAGTTAAGTCTGCTTCTGAAACAGATTCTGAAATATAATATGTGAACTTGAAAATACCTAGTTAAAGATAGTTACTACATGTAGTAACCGTGTATCTTTTTAAATTATATTTAGGGAGACAGAATCTGTAATAAATACACAAATAACATATGCTTCATATGGCAAGCTTCCCTGGACTCAAATTTATTTTTTTATTTATTACTGTGAGATCACATTTTGTCACAGGGAGATTTTCTGCTGAGAAAATTTACATTTGTGATCCTTAGAGGTAATCATAAGAGATGAGACTAAATCGGAATAGGATTTGTCTGCTCTTAGCCTGCATGATACTAATGTATCCTTGAAATGGGTGACTTGAAGAGATTCTTAGGTTCCCAGAGTATAGAGGAGTGGGGAGTAAATCCAGATGGTTTCTGTCACCTAAAAATAAATGATGTCTGAAATACTTGACAGTGAAATGTTTTGGAGCTTCCGAGAAACCACTGGAGTTTTCAGAACAAGGGAACAGGATGGATGCTAAGCGTAAGTGTACGTGGTTATTAAAGATTTTAAAGTCCTTCCTTGTATGGCTTGTTTTACTTAAATGGTAGAATGGCATATTTGAAACGTAATTGAGGTGATTTTTTAAATTATTTTCTTTTGTTCACTGTACTTTGATGAACTGAGGTAGGAGTGTTAAAGAACAGCATGATACATCAGAGATGCAAAGAGAAGAAAAGTAAAACACTGTTGTCTTTGAGTGTGAAATCCTAAGGCCTCTGTGAGAGAGACAGTTTTCCACATGGAAGTGAAGAGAAAGGCTGAATTTGGAGAGATTGGGAGAGAATATGGAGAAGTTAATCCCTGATAGGAGGGTACCAGAATGGGAAATAGGTGCAGAGATACAAAGCATACAAAAAAGTCACCATTCAAAGTATTCCTAGCTCTTGAGGAAATGCCATCCATCACCCACCCCCAGGAGCTAAAAGGTCAGGCACACAAACTCCTAGCCTACAAGCATTGTAGGCCTTACTGCTGCCAAGAATTATATATATATATATATATATATATATATATATATATATATATATATATGTATGTTGTGGGGTTTTTTTTGCTTTTTTTTTTTTGCTTTTCATCAGCCAAGAGGACTTCCTTAGTCAGCATTCAAGATGCCTCCTTTAGACTTTCTAGAAATGGTGAAGCCGTTTGACATTCCTTAGCCCCCACTTGCTTAAGAAAGGTTGACTAGAAAGCCTCTTTATTATTTGCCAGAACATGGGAAAATTGGTAAAGTGGGATCTTGGTTATTGTCAAGGAACTGGCCAGAGTTACACAGGCAAGCAAGACCTTATTCAAGACCGTTGGAACAGGGGTCAAGACTATCTTCAAAGTCCTGAGCTTGACTATCATCAAAGAGCTTGATGGCAACACAGAGTGGATTTATTATCAATGTGCAGGTGAAGGAGTGGGTGGGATATGACTGAGAAGAACTTGGTTAGGCAACAAAAGTAGAGGAAATAAAACTTAATTAGATCAAGTGTTGGGAAGAGGAACCTGTGTACATTAAGAGTTGGGGAAACTTCGGAAACTGGTTTGACAATATCATTTGCTAAAGCAAGGGTCAGCAGGCCAATGACTGAAGGGTGAGGCCTGGTTCAAAGAAGCAGTCCAAAGATGCTGCCCAAAGTTTGTCCAAGTGGCGAGTCCTTGTCAATAACCACAGGAAAAGCAGCCTCTCTTTTCCTTCTTTCCCATCTACTGATCTCTATCAGCCTAAATCCTCACTGTTCTCCTGGCTTCATTGTTTATATAATAGTATTCTTCAGACCAAAAAAAAAAATCCCTGATGGCCTGTCTTAATAACACCCATTTTTTATGAATTATTTTTGCTGCCAAATGCCACCATGCCTAAGGCAAAGCTCCTTGCCTCTGGCCTCTGTTGTGAAGGAAAATCATCAGGTTAAATGCTCAGTGAGTTAAAATCATCCATCCTGCCTTTCTTCAGTGTTCTGCATGACCTAGTCTTGGGTGAATCTAAACCAATGGATCCTAGCTCATGGAATTACTTGTGGAACTTTGTAAATACATAAATACTTTAGACCCAGTCCTGGACAAACTGAATAAGAATCAATCTAATGTGTGCTAAAGATGGAGACAGACTTAGTTTTTACAATGTTCCTAGGAAACTGTATGACTATGCACATTTTGGTAATAGTCATCTTGACAAATGTCCTCCAGGGCAATACTCATCCCCCAGAGCTCACAATAAGCATGCTGGGTCATCAAAATATCAAGAAAAAAAGGGGGGGTCTAAGGGAGTGGATTTTATTGTTTGTTTTTTAGACCAATAAAAGAAAAATTATAAGAACTTTACAATTTTAGTTGTAGCTGCCAATTATTGAGTGCATTCTCTTTACCAACCTCAATACAAGAGTTGTATAATCTTTACACTGGGTCCAGAATGTCATTATCTTTACTCTGAGATGAGAAAGCTGAACTGGTAAAGGTTGCATAATATCACCAAAGTCATGCAGAATGTGATGGGACTAAGAATCACACATTCTTGTCCCTATTATGTAATAAAGTCTCAACATTTTGTCTCCTTGGATTTATTTTTTGTTTTAATTAACACTTACAGTTACCTAATGAGGCTGAAATTAAAACACAGGCAAAATAAAAAGGTAAAACTACCATATGCCAACTATGAAGTTAACTGTTGCTAATATCTTAAATATCTTTGCATGTTCTTAGTAATATGTACAGCTTTTATTTGTGATGGGATATATCCATATAGGAATGCATTCTGCTTTTAAGAATATATTTATCAGAAGCATTTCCCCACATCTTTGGAAATTTCATCCTCAATGATTTTATAATATTCTATTTGTATAATATAATCATTCTGGTTTTGGTCACCTTAATTGTTTTTTTCTTAGATTTAATAATGTTGGATGCCTCAGTATAGTATAATGTGATAAATATGAATTAACATACACACATACGTTCACTATGTATCCAAATAGCTATTTTTAAAATATTTTCCTTAAATACTCATTTGTTAGTAAAGTAAATGACTTAGAAATTCTAAACATATTACATGAACTTTCTTCCTAGAAAGACATGTCTTTGTTTGGGCATCTATAACAAAATACCATGAATAGGTAATTCAACAACAGAAATGATATTTTGCCTTTTGGCTTTCTATTTGTTCAAAATTCTGGAGGCTGCCATTTTTATTTTCTGGAGAAATCCCCTTCCTGGATTCGGGTCACCTGTCTTCTTTTATGTGCAAGGGTGATATATAGAGAGAACTCTTCCCCTTCCAAGAGGACTAGTGTTATTCTTGGTTTCTATAAGTCCGTTCATCCTCTTGAGCCTCCACCTCCTGATACCATCACATTTGGTGGTAGTTTGCAGTATGCACATTTTGTGTATAAACTGCAATAAATTATGAATATATTCTTAGTAAGCTGGGACACAATATTGCATAACTTAATTATAATCAACATAATTTCTATATTTAATCACATTATCAAATGTATTGATATGCAAGAAAACAAATCACTTTATCTTTACAAATATGTATTCAGTTCATATTATGCTAAGTGTTAGGAATAAGAAGATAAATAGATCATGGCCCCTGCCTTTAGAAAGCTCATACTCTCAAGGTGTTAAATACATGCTAAATAAAACACACTATGTTTGATAATAAGGGATCCAAAGAACTAGTATGAAGTTGGAAATGTCCAACTCATGGAAAGGTGAAGGAATGAAAGAAATCTCAGAGTTAGTGCTATTGGAGTAAAATATGAATAGATCCAAAGATCACATTATTAGGCATAACTATATTTTGCAACAAAAAGTAGGCTCTAATGGTGTATTTTTCATAACTGAGTATCATATTTTAGAATTACATTGACCAATAAAATATGCTTTTAAACAAAATACATATCAGAAGATAGCATTATGGCTAATTTTTTGTTGCTACAAACTTTCTTACTCATATTTCACCTGCATTTGCAACTTTTATCATTTTTTCAATACTTTAATCTTGGATGTTGACTTGCTTCTACCATAAAAATGATATTTTGCCTTTTGGCTTCCTATTTGTTCACACACCAGAAGCTTTGTCATCTGTTGTAATTCTGTTATCCCTAACTGATTCTTTGTTCTCTATATGTAAGAATAAGGTGACTGAAGAGGTATATAGGTTATATTTTGTAACAAAACAACCCAATTACAATTCACAAGGATTTATGGAGCTTTTACAGTATGCCTGACATTGTACTCCCAGATAAAGGTAAAAACAGAAATCCATAACATGTAGACTTGAATAAGAAGAATTTCTTTCTCAGCTGGATATTTAAATAAACCACAAGATACTTATCATGAAGTAATTAAACACGAATGCTCCCCTCTGCTCTATAAGCAAAGAAGATCTTACCTGAGAAAGCATTTCTACCTAGTAGGGAAACCCATATACAATTGAGACCCTAAAGTACGAATGGTTCTTTTCTGCCCAAAACAGTTTTAATTCTAGCATCGATATTTTCTCCTCATTATATTCATAACCAGGAATAGATCACAGTACCCAGAAGTTAACACAAAAGGTCATTCAAAGTTACTAAGTAAATAATGGGTTATTCTATAGTTTTATTTCAGTAAACAAACCTCTGAGTAAGTCAATTAATTGATAAAGTCAGGACTACAAGTGAACTTATATAGTGGTAAAAATTGAATAAATGTCTTTCAACAAATAATATCTCATCCTAAGGCAAAAGGCCTGGAATAAGGCTGTGTGGGACATACAAAAAAAGATGACAAAGAAACTCCTGGAATTCAAGCATATTTTTTTTTTAATCAGGAAAATTAGAAACTCATATCAGAATCTTTCCACTGTGGTCTGTAGATTTTGCTCCATATTTTTTAGTAGAAATAAACAGTGTAAGTCCTCATAAAAACAAGAAAATGATCTGTCCAAACACTTTAAGGTAAAGAACTGCAAGTGAATTGGATGGATTGAACCTACTATTTAGAGGAAAGATTTTGAATGCTGAATGTTTTCTTTGATATAAGGAGGCTGATTCATACTGGGATAGGGAGAGGGAGCATGGGAGGAATAGATGAACTCAGATAGGGTAGAGGGGTTGGAGGGGAAAGGAGGGGGCATGGGGTAATTAATGATGGTGGAATGTGATGATCATTATTATCCAATGTACAGGTATGAAGACATGAATTGGTGTGAATATACTATGTATGAAACCAGAGATATGAAAAATTGTGCCCTATATATGTAATAAGAATTGTAATGCATTCTGCTGTCATATATAAATAAAAAAGGCAAGATTTTAATTCTGTATAGTGGTTATGACAGGTAATAAGTTCACCTATCCTCTGGATGCCATTTTAACAAGTCCTGTGTTTAAGGAGAATACATGTTAACAATCCCATCTAGGAGGATCACTATTTTTTTCTAGGATATTATTGTAATTATCTCAATCTGATATATCAATAGTGTCATCTGTAATATCATTAAAAAATGAAGGTTCCATCCCATTTGATAATCCTTTCTTTATTTGAGGTAATATTGTTGCAGAAGTGCTCTTGAAAATTTTATAAATAATGATGTTAGCCCTCAGAAGAACCACAATTTTGAGATCCTCAACTAGTCATACCAGTTCTTTCTTGGGAGAAGGGAGAGCTGGGAAAGGAGGTTCTGATGAATCATCTCCAACCTCACATTTTTCTTAGTTGCTTTCAATATATAAAATATCCTCTAAAACGTCATGTCTCAGAATTTGAATAAGAAATACACCAGAGCTTCATGAGGATGAGCCAGGTTCCAGAGTCAACAATTGACCTGGTTGATTCTACTAGTCTACTAGAGACCATGCATGGTCTCTCTCTCTCTCTCTCTCTCTCTCTCTCTCTCTCTCTCTCTCTCTCTCTCTCTCTCTCTCTCTCCCCTTCTCTCTCTGACTTCTCATTTTCCAGGTTAGTGCTTTTTACTTTAATATGTAAGTACTGCCTAGCAACAAATTCCACAAGGCTTCTTAGGTAAAGCAAGCATTGAGGCTTGTCTAGTGGCTCTAAGTCATACATATTTCAAATGTCAGGTAGAGATTATAATTGGTCCATCTTGGGTCAGTTGTCCCTTGCTCATTCAATCAATTGTACCCAAGGTACTAGAGGGCTGGAAAAGAAAGTGTTTTGACTGCAAAACAGAAACCAAATGACAGGAGAATAGAATAACTTACCTCTTCAATATGATTGCTATTGACAGGTTGCATCAAGCCTGAGAACTAGGAGTTTAGACTAAGGATCACTAGGGTCTTTTCCAGGAACACAGGTAAAGCCATAAAATTCCCAGTGTAATATATTAATAGTGATAATATTAAATAATTAATAATTTTTTATGAAAATATTTACTGATATGATTAATTGTACAATCAACCACTGTATACTTTCTATATAAAACTGATTTCATTAAATATCATGTATGACTTATTACCTGCATATTACATATCACTACTATATTATATATTATGTATTTTACAGAATATATGCCACATCATATGTAATAAGGCCATGATAGTACATAATACTATATTATATGTATGTATCAAATAATATTATTACAACTCTAGAAGATTACAAATTTATCCCCAATATGAAACGAAAAGCTGATAGGTACTTATTTTTACTGTATATACTTAGGGTATACAACATTTATATATATATATATATATATATATATATATATATATATATATATATATATATATATAAAATTATTATAATCAAGCAATTATATTCCTTACCTCACATAGTTAGCTTTTCTTTTTTGGAGTAGGAACATTTAAATCTACTATTTTAGCAAGTTCTCAGTAAACAATATCATATAATAAGTATACTCTTCATTCTGTCCATGTCTCTTGACTTATTCATCCTTTATAACAACAAGTTTGCACCTTTGACCTACATTCCCTCTGCCCTTGGTAGCCACCCTGTGATTCTCCATGTCTGTGCATTTGATCTCTCCTTAGATGTGGATGCAAGTGAGATCATGCAGTATTTTTGTTTTTGTGTCTGGCCTATGTCACTGAGCATAATGTCCTACAGTTTCATCCAGAGTAGCAATAGGCAATAAAAATTCTTTGTCACATCTTCAACTTGGAGCTCATGAAGTGTCACAGCAAATGGAAAAATCAGGGGAATTTCAAATATTGGATTCTAATTTCCACTTTTCTATACTTCATATTAATGTGAGAAAAATAAAATATCCATAAAAGCCCTAAGTTCCATAGGCTCTTAAAAAAAATTCTTACCTCATAAAATTTTAACACTGGAGGAGTTCCTTAAAAGCCCTCAATTTCTGATTCTGGGCATTGCCAAGTATAGAATATTTTATGTATTAGATAATTATAGAGTGAAGTAATATGACTAGTTATAGGTCAATATGGGCCCCAAATAAACAAAAAAAATGTATATCTAGCTATAATTCATATAGATTATTATTTTTAAAAGTTATTTTTTTATTTCTCCCAAAAAAACTCAGGAAAAATATGAAATCTATTCCATGACTAATACTCATTGAAATGAAATCACCATTTTCTAAGTGTTTTTCTTAACCAATCTAATGATTAGAAACAGATTTTTTTCTCACAAAGGACTAGAAACAGAGATTCCAAAGAACTTTTCTTCCAAAAAGAATATGAAAATCATGTTAGAATCAGCCCAGATTACACTTAAGCGATTTAGCATAGTTTTGTTTTTAGAGAGATAATAGTTTGAGAAGTTTTTCTTTGAGGACAAATTTCTGGGACAAATGTCCAAAGGGCAAGGACAAGGGTTTTTCTTTCCTTAAGAATTATTCACATTCTGTGTTTTGACTATTATGTTAATTATCAAAGCTGTCTCCTTGTCTATATGGCTGAATATTTATCACCAGACAAGAAATGGTTGTGGAATTTGTTTTATGAAGGATCGGCCAATGCAGCTGTCCATGAACCTCACCATCAAATGCATGATACTCCTGGGATGATTGATGGGGAAGAAAACTGAAATTTAGAAAGTATCCAGACAGTATTACAGTATGTTTATGAAGACCAAACTCCAAAGCCAGTTTTACTGTAAAGCTGCAATGCATGCCTTTTTGTTTTAGATTAGAATAATTGTAAAATTTGTTCTAAAGGTTTTTTTTTCCTAATAAGTTGAGTTTTTCAACGCTAAAGTATTAAAATAAAATGATTAATAATATAGATTTCACAGATATGAACGTGGTTTTACTTTAGTTCTACTATTTTATTTACTACTATAAAATTTATGTGTATAAATGTGTATACATATATAATACTAATACATAGATGTACATAGATACATGAATTCAAAATGTATCTAGAAACACTACACCCATAGAAAATTTTTTTATTGCACTGTTATCATTTAAAAGATTTTACCCTAGCCACTATTATAACTTGTAGTATATAAATTATTTTTTTTCTTTAAGAATTCTTCCCTAAAGAGCACATTCAAAGCTTTCAACAGGGAGAGGCAGCCTGTCATTTCTTTTTCTAAATGTAGACGTGATTCTATTTCCCAATCACTGATTCTGTACGATAATGGCATGATTGCCAGCTATGATCCAGCAGCCTTCCAGAGTGGTTATTGTCTCTTACAATTCCTCTGGTACTCACTGAAATAATACCGCATATTGTTATTTTTGTGTGTGCTAGTTTTGTCTTTCGAGCAGATGCTAAGTTTCTTGATGATGTATCTGCCTTTAAGGGAACTTGCCCACTGTCTCAATTGGGTAATGTTTGGGCTAAAGGACTGAAACTGAAAAAGTAAGTAGTTGATTTATTTTGATACTAGCTCTCACAGAAAGTAAGGGTAGCAAATACAGTCAGGCCTCATGAGAAAAGGAGCTTTTGCGGTAAAGTCAGTGTAGGTGACGTTGAATAGGATTTTTTTCTGATAAGCTGGAATTGCAGTAAAGATCACTATAAACTAAGCTCATGAGAGGTCCTAAGTGCTTCATATTCTAAAGAGAACTCTGTAAAACAATGCAATGCACAATGGAGGCCAGATTTCTCTCCACAGGACTTGTAGCTATCACTCTTCCTCTTCTTCCCAAGTGAACAAAAAGTGAGACTTGAGGGATGATGGAAGTGTCAGAGACTGTTGACAGTACACTTGGGAAGAGTGGTAAGAGGTAATTAGTAGTCCTCCAGTCCACCCTCCCCTTCTCAACCATGGAACAGAGACAGTAAGTTCTCCTCACCACTAACAAAGCCAAATTTAAGAAATGATTGCAGAGATCACAAGATCAGGAATCCCTCTAAGAAACACAACAGAGCATCTCATTCTGTTCCTTGATGTTGGTTAAACTGTAGTACCTTGAAACCCATTAGCATGTGATGGCTAGAGAAGAGGATGATGGGGAAATTCTTAAGAGAGCTTGACTTGTGTCCTCTGAGGGTGGCATGTTACCTGCGTATTTTCTTCAGATTCTGGCAGACTGAGGATCATCTGGAGTGTCTCACATTATTAGGACTGGGAGGAAACATAATGAAGCATATTTTTAAAAAGTAAAAGCAGCCTCTATTCCACCCCTATTTTCTCTGACCCTCAGTATGTGAAAGAGAGAGTTTCAGTAGTTATTGGATATTTGATTGAATGAGAAAGGGAATTAATGAAGGGCTAGAAAATACAGAGGTGCTCAGGCAGCTGCCAGCCAAAGCAATCAGACACCCAACACAGAAAAAGGGACAGAAGACAAATGGCAAGCAGGATCATAGAGGGACACAGCTGCCTTTGCCAAAGGAATGATCAACTGTAGAGAGATCCAGTATCAAGATGAAGTCCGTTCAAAAACACCACACTTCCTATGTCCTCAGAGACATCCAGCATTAGATCAATGAGATGCAACCAAATGTCCAGGGGCACTCACTATGGAGATAATCTTGTCCAGCAGGGACAAACGTCTTTATTTTTATGCCTCTCTTCTTCAATGCTAAGCCACTAGAGGAGCAAGAGAAGGGGTGGATGAGAGAGGCAGGGTGGAAGCAAACATTTTGAATCCATGTGAGACTAGAGCATGAAACCAGACTAAACTTAATTTTAACAATTCATAGTGGCCAAGAAGATATAGAATCTTTCTAAGGCAAGCTAGGAGGGATTTAGTGGAGTAACATTTGAAAGGAATAATTGAAAAATAAAATCAAACGATGTTAATAAAATCTAGTCTTATTAAAGTCAACATCTTCTCTCAAGAGTTATTTATCTTTTGCCTTTTTCCATTTCAGGAGTGGCGTGGTCTCTCAGTCTTCTATTTTCATTATCTCCAGCTCCTCTCTCTACCTGAATTTGTCATGTCTGAATATGACTTAGCATGGCCCCAATGTTCTGAGACCCCGGTGCAAGCCACAATCTCGCTATGTGCATCCTGATATAGGCTTTCAGAAGAGGACTTTTAATTTACTCATCTAACCAGTTGATTCTCCTTAGGTCGATCATTGGTTCAATTAGCTACAGCTATGTTGTACACACACACAGTAACAACAGAGGCTGTTGGAAATTTTCTTAAAAAGAGACATGGCAGGTAGGTTTACTGGGGTTTACTCTGAAGATTCACTTAACGTTTTGTGGATTGTAGTTTCTCTAGGATAAGTCAAATTCTAAAAGGCATAGCTTCCTTAAATCACAAAGGTACTCTAGCATTACATCAAGGTGAACCCTAATCGGTCCATTGCCTACTTATCATTTGTGAAGCAAGAGGAAGTCTTGTTAAGCAGGTCAGATGTGACATCTGTTTTTGGTCAGAAGTGAAACAAGCAAGATAATCTTCCTTCAAATTACTTGCTCATGATTAGGCAAAGAGCTTCAGGTAAATGAAAAGTGCAATTGCATTAGTAATGTACTTGTTTCTCAAGGTGGGATGTAAAAAAATATATATAGAAAACTAAATTCTGCAGTAGATAAATTCTGACCTATGTGGGGTGAGACAGGCCTGAAACTCGGGTGTTGCAGTGTTCTGAATGATATCTCACTCATACCACGTCCTTGAGGACAGCTGAGGGTTTTGCATTTGATATGCAACTGAGGAGACACAGATACGTGCTGAACACTATTTTCCTGTTACTTGGCAACAGTTTCTTTTCCCTCTTAGCAACAGTAGAGAGAAAAGCTTTTTGAAAACTTAAAAGACTACAGAACAGAAAAGTCAAAGCCTTTCAAATATCCTCCAGCTGGAGGGCATATTAGAAGAATCTGAATTCAGCTGTGGATAAAATGAAGTAGACTTGTTATCCAGTTAGGAAGATGCTCCTATTGAAATTTAACCGGAAGTTTTAATATCTATTGAAATGTAACACAGAGTTTTAATATTCTAATCATC
The DNA here is from genome assembly GCF_047511675.1 of Marmota flaviventris. NCBI lineage: Eukaryota > Metazoa > Chordata > Mammalia > Rodentia > Sciuridae > Marmota > Marmota flaviventris. The sequence continues at coordinate 122,629,419 of NC_092506.1, forward strand.
TAAGTACTTTGCCTCCATGCCAACTAGTTAACTATTTCAAAATACAGTCCTCTTTGTCAATTTGCATGAAATTCTAGTTCTCCCAGCATTTCGGCCTTAGATGAAAGAGAAGCGTTATCAGGAAAGGCAATAATTTTCACGTAACCCCTTATTACTTGATTAACCAATCACATCCTGGATTTCCCATTGAATTAAAAAGCTAGAAAGACTGCAGATGAGCTGTAAAATAGAAAGGTAGAAAGAGCGGTTGATTTTTGGCAGAATTTTTGATGTGTAAAGAGATCTTCAGTCTTCTCTCCTTTGTCTTAGTAGAAATGACTTTGAAGAGACTTTTTTGAGTCTTGAAGAATTTCAGGATTTTTTGTTGGTTGTTGTTATTGAGCAGTTTGTCACTCAAGACACAAGAGGTGGGAATAAAGAAATAAAGAATAAAAGAAAATAAGAAAAAAGATATACGAATATACTAGTCTGCAAGAAATAAAAACTTACTAGGAGGAATTTCAAATCTCAAATGGTTTTAAGAGGTAAAAGCCATTACATTAGCTGAAAAAAGTAGCCACCAAGATTGTCACATGTTCAGATAGTCTGACCACATAGTGAAGACTCAGACTATTGATGTGAACCCCTAAGTTGCTGTTCTGTTGATGCTGATTTTCTACTAGGGGACTGACCGTCACTGTATTTGCAACTATCACCTAGTTTTTCCCAGGCTAGAATAAATGACTCTGTACAACCTTGTACATACCTACAGACACGCAGGCATGTACCCATTCTCTATAGGCCCCAATGACATTGAATATTCTGTAAAAACCACCATCACTTCTTCTCAAAAGCTACTATAGATACATAGCTTTGATCAGAATAAGATCATGGCCTCAGACCACTGGTTTGAATATTCACTTTGTCCCTTATTAGCACTGCATCTCAATTTCTTGACTTGTAAAATGGAAATGATAACAATTTGCTGTAAAGATTAAATAAGCTAAGGCATGCAAAATGGAACAAATGGTTGCATCATGAACATCCCATGGGTATCCCCTAAGAAGCCAGGCTACTCTCTTGACTCTGCTCTCTTGATCTCTGCCCTCACCACCTACACTGGCACTGGCATCTATTAGTGTGAGGGGAAGATCTTTGCCCTGTTCCTGGTTGCCTTTTTCTGTTATTCTGTTTACTCTTTTCTCCTTTTCTACTTCTGCATTGAAAAAAAAAGAAAGAAAAGAAAGAAATTGCTCAGATCATCCATCAGAAAGGAGAGAAATGATTAGACCTGTTTCACTAATGGGCAATTCGCTGCGTGTGAAAGCCACTGCATGTGTACCCATGAGCATCTGTCTCTCTTTTTCTGGGCATGATAAGCCAATTCTTCTTAGGACTCATCCATATTGCTCTCCACTCTTCTTCCAATTTCCTCTAAGCACATTCACAAATGCAGCCATCTACTCTAGTACCCAGCCAGTCCAAAAATGGTGAAAATATTAGAATTTTAGTATTATAAATATTCTCTCAGGCTTCTTACACTTGGCCATGTTTTCTAACTCAACTTCATTGGTCTGTATTTGAATTTCTTAGGCATGAGACTAATAGATTACAATTCAACATTCCCTCTCATTTGAATGTAAAATAATTTTTTGTATGTAGAATAATTCCCATGGTCAATTTATGGGAAGGTTTCTTGTCAAGATTTATTCAGGCTCCTGGAATGAGGCTTGATTATTGTTACTCTTCTAGAATTTGCTTTACCTACTTTTAAGTTGAACTTATCTTTAATTCATTGTGATATAGAAATTACTATTAAAAAAAGAATAGAAGAAAGATCAGTACACAAAAGAGAACAAAGAGAACAGAGGAGGGATGGGTTAGGGAAAGACAGTGGAATGAAGTGTCCTATGTACATATATGAATATACTACAGTGAATCTCACCATCTTGTTCATCTGTAAGACACTAATTAAAAAAAAAATATATATATATATATATATATATATATATATATATATATATATATAGAGAGAGAGAGAGAGAGAGAGAGAGAGAGAGAGCAGAAAGATCAGTAACGGGAAGGGAACAGGGAAAGGGAGATGGGTAAGGGGAGGAGAAGAACTGGGGACTGAATTAGAGCCAATTATATTCTATGCTTTCATATGTCAAAATGAATGTTATTTTCATATATAACTAAAAAAATCTAATAAAATTGCATGATAGGAAAGGCAGCAGAATACAACAGACACTAGTATGGCAATATGTAAATCAATGGATGTGTAACTGATGTGATTCTGCAATTTGTATACGGGGTAAAAAATGGGAGTTCATAACCCACTTGAATCAAAGTGTGAAATATGATATATCAAGAACTATGTAATGTTTTGAACAACCAACAATAAAAAAAATTTAAAATAAATTAATATGCTGTTAAAATAAATAAATAAATAAAATTTAAAAAATAAAATAAAATAGTCATATGGAAAAAAATTGCATGAAAAAAAAAGAGAAATTACTGTTTTGTAAAGCACAGGTGAATTCTATTCAAATTATAACTCAAATTTATAAACTCATGTCAGCCTCTCAGAGATCTGGATTCTAAACTCAACAAGGAGTAAGGACATAGTAAAGAACCATGTAACATTGGACAAATAGTTTAACCTGTGATGTACCTCCCTCAAAGAAAGAGACAAAATATATTCTACCCATTTCAGTATTTTACAATGGTCAATAAAATAGATATTTTAATTATAGTCATCCTTCAGGATCTGTGAGGCCTTTGTTTGAGGATCCCCCATGGATATCAGAATTGGTGGAAATCAAGTCTCTTATTGAAAATGGTGTTATTTGCATATAATCTACATATTTTCTCACACACTTTAAGTCACCTCAGGATTTGCATATAATACTATATAACTGGTATACTAATACAATATAACTGGTATACAAATGATTGCTATACTGTATTGTTCACTAAATGACAAGAAAAAAGTCTATACATGTTCAGTACAGACACAATTTTTTTTCTAAATATTTTCAAGTTGTAGTTGGTTGAATTCTCTGACGAGTAACTATGGATATGAAGGGGCTGAATGTTTAGATTACAAAGTTTTCCAAATGAAGAGTTTGAAAAGTTAATTAAATTGTTCAAAGAACCAGATTTTTCAACTAAAAGAAAGTAAATTGCTGACCAGTCTTCTTTGTCCCCTTTTCCTTACCCTTGCAAAAAAAAAAAAAAAAAAAATTGAGCATTTACCTTCTTTCTGTCATCCTTTCTTAATACCTATAATATAATAATTAGTATTTATACATTGATAATTATTGAAATTGTTACATAATTATTACAGTACAAAATAGAAACACAAATTTTAAGTTGCTTGCAACACTGCAATAAGCTAACCCCCCTTTGGAGAAAGACAATGCTCTATTTTTTGTCCCATTTTTTCTTACTATCAACCCACCTAGGAAAGCTGATTCTGAATCAGACCACCCATTCATATTTTCTATACTGGACCCAGACTGCTGAGCTCCGTTAGAAGAACTACATAGGCAAATTTTGGTTTTCATTATAAATGTGTGTTCTCTGTTTGAACTGAGTGCTCAATGCCACCAATTATTCTGAGTATATTTTCTCAGTTAGCTCTGCCTCATTTTTTATAGCTAGCAATTTAATGCCTTTCTACTCTCTTAAACTCTAACCTTCTTGTTTCCCTGCTTTCACACTTGCTGTGTCTCAGCTTTCAGTCTTACCAGATAACTACATGCCTCACAGAGCATGGAGAAATCATCAAATAAATTCTCATCTCTGCCATCCTATCCAAAACCTGTCTCTGCACACATATTTTACTTTCTGTTTATTAGAAAATATCAGTTTGCCCAAGGCAATCACAATATATTCATATCTTCCCAGGGTAATTATTATTAGGACCTATTTCCATTAAAATATCACCCTCATTATACTGGAAGCTCTGCTCCACCAACTTCTGTCTTTCAATATCAGGAGACCATCACCTTTTCCTATCTGTTCTTTACACGGTCCTTTTCTTGCATCTTCTAACTACTATTTTCTTCCGGCTTTCTCCCATCCACCTTTATGATTTTCCCATAGTAAAATTTAAAAATCGCCACTGTTTTGTTATCTACCTCTTTTTCTCAGTCTACATTTCTTGACTACACTTGCTTTTTTTCTTGACTACACTCCTACAACTCCTTAGAATTCCTTAACCCATTTTAACCCATTGCTCCATTGCTATGTTTTGTTTGTTTGGTACTAGGAATTGAAGCCCGGGGTGCTTTGCTTCTGAGCTATATATCGCAAGCCATGTTTAAAAATATTTTTAATTTTGAGACAGGGTCTCCCTAAGTTGCTGAGGCTGGCCTCAAACTTGTGATCCTCCTGCCTCAGCCTCCTGAGTCTCTGGGATTACAGATATATGTCACCACATTCTGCTGATGTTGGGAATTTGCACCACAAAATTCCACTGAAACTATTCTCAAATATGAATGATTTGTAGCTGAATTTACAGGCGTATTTGTCCATTTTCTTAAGTAAATTCTATTACTCATGCCTTAGTTTTCAAAACAGACACTATACTCTTCCAGTTTTCCTTTTCATCTTTTTTTTCTTTACTTTTTATTGGTGCATCATAATCATATACAATATTGGGATTCACTATGCCACATTAATGCAGGCACATAATTTGATCAACATCATTCCCCAGTATTTTCTCTTTCCCTCTCCTCCTACCTCCTCAATCTACTGCTTTCTTTTCTATCATTATTATTATTATTATTAATGCATTATAATTATATGCATGCAAGGGATTTATTGTGGTACATTCCTACATGGACATAGCATAATATGATAGATTTGGTTTCTATAGTTTGTACCTTTTACTCCTATAGTCACTCCTTAGATGCCTCATGAGTTCCTCTTTTTCCCATTCATCCCTTCAATACTGACGTTGCCCAGGGTCCCCATTTCTTCTTATTTTCTTCTCCCCTCTTAGATCTTGGGCAATTTAATCTACCCATATAGTTCTGTTGAGTCAAAATGTACAGCTTAGATTCTTCTCTAGTCTCTCTCTTGATCTCCAGTCTCGTACACCCAATTGCCATTGAGACGTGCTGTCTTGAATGGCACTCTGTCATCTGGAAATCAACAGGCAGAGTCATCTCACTTCCTCCTCTCCTTCCTTTATCCCCACACTCAGCCACCCATTCATCATCCCCTATTTCCTTTCTTACAGTCCCCAGCTCCTGCACTCTAAGACTGAGGAAACTGAGGATTTTCATCACCCTGTTGCACTTCATAGTTCATCGCTCAACAATTCTTCCAGTTTTGATTAACAGCACCCTGATCTTTCCACCTTTCTCCTTTCTGACCACTCTGATGTCTAAGTGACCAACATGGTTCTTCAGAATACTGAAACAGTTTCTTAACCATGGCTGGAGTAGCCTTCATACAACACCAATCTCACAACCTCCTAACCTGTTACAAATAATTCAGTAATGCCCGGCTTACCTTAGGATTTAATGGACTTAGATATGCCTGCAGAACTCTGCTTTCCTGACCTCATTTTCTGTTACCTATTCCTTTTATCTCAGAGGGATGACCCAACTTTTCCTCCCCACATGTATCATGCTTTTTATGAATTTTAGCACTTTTCATGTGCTGTTTTTTTCTGTTAAAAATCTCAAATTCTCAGATCAAATAAAATCTCCTTGAGAAATGCTTCCTTGATTCTACATGGCACCTTCAAACTTGTACTAGGTTTCTCCAGAGATGTGGAATCAACAATACTGTATAAAATTTGTCAAAAGGAATTGGCTCATGTGATTGTGGAGGCTGAGAAGTCTCAAGATTTACAGGTAACAAGCTGGAGACCCAGGGGAATAGTGGAAACTCAGTCTGAGTGTAAAGGCCTGATGGTGTAAGTTTCAGGCCAAGTGTGAGTTGGAAGGCAGAAGAATAATAATGTGCCAGATCAAAGACAGGCAAGAGAGAATTCTTCCTTACTTAGCCTTTTGTTTTATCCCAGCCTTTAACTAATTAGATGAATGCTGCTTATATTAAGTAGGCATTACTCAGTCTACATATTCAAATATTAATACAGTTTAGAAACATCTTCATAGACAAATCAGAAAAAATTTTAATCAAATATCTGGGAAACTTGTGACCAATCAAGTTGACACATAAAATTAACCATTATAGTAATGACCTGTATTAATGGATAACTTATGCAATCTACATACTTATGGGAAAAAACATTGTTCATCACAATGTTCTGTCTACATTGAATTTTTGATCTTCATTTCATGTTTTGCTTCCTTAATTAATGCTTCTTTGTCCTCTTGCACAGCATTGCTGGATACAACACAAATCCTAGGCATGCAGTTTTATATATATATATATATTTTTTTTTTGATATATCACAGATTCAAGGTTGTATGACTCAAAGTGTGAAAAAACTAAGAGAATTAACAATAGTAAATCAGCACTGAACAGCAAAATCAGCATAATCATAAAATACAGGAATTCCTGCATTTTAAAGTCCCTCAATTGTATACATCACTAGAGAGACTTAAGTAGTCATTTTCTCCTAAAATTCTAATCTACTCTACTATTCTCAAATGCACCTTCAATCCCATGAATTTTTTTTTTCAACCTTCAACTTCCTATCTACTCAAATTTGATAATGATTATTCTAACACTTAGTACAACCCTGTCATTATTTGAAGGCTATCTCTACATAAGATATTGGGCAAAGTAAAATAGTCCATTTTCTAAAAATTCTTTTCAAAGGAAAAAGAGAAAATTATGAATTCTGCTAATATTTGTCTTACACTAATATTTTCTGCTAAACCACTCATAATAACTGTAAGCTATTTCAGAGTTAGGTCTACATTCTCTTGTTTCATTGTTTAACTAGCAGCCACTCTCATGTCTATATTAAACATTAGGTGAACATGAGTAAAGAATAACAACAACAACCAAAAAAAAAAAAAAACCCTCAAAATCTTAATACTAAGGCAATGTTACTGCAGCAAAATAAGTGATTTTTAAAAAGTCCTTTAATCTGATAACACAGTTTAAATGATCTAATAATTGTTCTAAGTAAAACATTATCTATAAGTTCATTTGAGAATCATTGTGTCAGTTTTTCATTGTTGACACATAAAATATTGGTCAAAGTAAAATAGTCTAATTTTTAAAAAGAAATTCTTTAAAAAGGAAATAGAGAAAATATGAATTCTGCTAATATTGTTGTCACCAAAATACCTGAAAAAGAAAACCTAGGAAAAGTTTATTTTGGTTCATGGTTTCAGAGGCCTCAGTTTCAGTTCATGGTGGGTTGTCTCCACTATAGAACATCATGGAGGACTGGCCCTGGGGAGGAACAATGCTCTCCTTAAGGCAGCCAGGAAAAGAGAGAGAAAAAGGGACCACAAGGAAGGTGAATCTTTCCAAAGCACAGCCCCAGTAACCTACTTCCACCAACCACACTTCACCTGTCTACAGTCACCACCTGTCTGGGTGTGTTTGTGGGGGTAACAGGTGAATCAGTAGACATAAAAAAGAAGACTCATGCTTACCTTTGTAGATAAAAGGAAGGCAACTTCTGTGCTTTTGTGCCGAGACATCCATCTTTTCCTGCCATTGGATAGTGGATCTCATGATTTGGGGGCCATTGGACTCTACTTCCCCTTCCCATTCTCAGATCTTTTCCCTCAGACTGAGAGTTAACACTGTCTCTCTCCTGGTTCTCAGGCCACCAAACTCAGATTGAATTACATGACTGGCTTTCCTCATTTTCCAGCTTATAGATGATATATCATAGTACTTGTTGGCCTCCATAATTACATAATGTAAATCCCATAATAAATCTTTTTTTTAATATGTAGTTTTCTCTGTATATTTCCTTGTTTCAGTTTCAATGAAAAACCTTGACTAATATGGTGGTTATATTTACTTCTATCTTTTTGTAGTAATACATAGCAGCATCTAGTTGCTGAAAAATATAAGTTCTTGCAGTCTCTTCTATAAATGACTTGGGATAACTGGGTATCTACATGCATAAAAATGACTTAGACCCTGATCTCATAAGCAAGAGACAACAGACAGAGTGGGAGAAAATATTTGTAAATTCATCTTATAAGGCATAAATATTCAGAATATATACAGAACTAAACTTAGCAGTAAAAAAAAAAAAATGTCAGTTTAAAATACGCAAGGATCTGGGCACAGTGGTACATACCTGTAATCCCAGAGGCTCAGGAGACTGAGGTAGGAGGATGAAAAGTTCAAGGCCAGCCTCAGCAAAAGCAAGGTGCTAAGCAACTCCATGAGACCCTGTCTCTAAACAAAATACAAAACAGGGCTGAGGATGTGGCTCAGTGGTCAAGTGCCCCTGAGTTCAATCCCTGGTATGCTCTCCCACCCCCAAACTAGGAAAAGAACCTGAATAGCTATTTGTCAAAAAATACAAATGACCAATAGATATGTAAAAAAAAAAGACACAGCATTAATCATTAGATAAATCCATGTTTAAACCACAATGAGCTTCATCTCACACCACTTAGAATGGCTATTATGAAAAAAAGATGAAAGATAAGAATGTTAGAAATGATGTAGTTAAAAAAAACACTTGCACACTATTGGTGAAATTGTAAATAAGTTCGGCAATTCTGAAAAACAAAACAGACGTTTCTCAAAAATAGAACTACCATATAATATAGCAATCCCACTACTGTGTGTGTGTGTGTGTGTGTGTATATGAAATAATGTGTGTGTATGTATGTGTGTGTGTGTGTGTGTGTATACACACAGAGAATACTATTCAACCTTAAGAAAGAAGGAACTGTTTTCATTTGTAGCAGCTTGAATGGAAATGAAAATAATTTTGTTAAGTGAAATAATTCAAGTACAGAAAGACAAATGCCACATGATCTCATTTATATATAGAATTTACAAAAGTCAATCTAATGGAAATTCAGACTTTAATGGTGGTTACTAAGAGACTGGGGGTGGGAAGTTGCTGGCAAGAAGAAACAAAACTTTCATTAGGTAAGGGTGTGTTCAAGAGATATACTGTGTAACATGGTGACTGTAATTAATCAATCACCAGGTATTACATTCTTACAAACTGCTGAGAGTAGATATTAAGTGGTCTCAGAAAAAAATTGATAAAATATGAGATGATGTGTGTGTTAACCAGGTTAATTGAGAGATTTCACAGTGTATTTACATTTTCCATCATCATTTTGAGCATGAGAAATATTTACAATGTTTATCTCTCAATGAAAATTAATAAAAATGTTAAGTTGAAAAAAAATCAGGCCTTACAATTAAGTGGGATCAATCAGTTGAAACCCCAATTTTAAACTTTCTACCTAAAAAAAATTTGTACATCTTAGAGTCTCTATACACATATTATCTCAATTATACAGTTAAAAATAACTTTGACTCTAATTTTCAACACCTAAAAATAATATACATAAAACATTTAACAAGTCTACAGAAATGAGTGTATGATCACTTTGTGCAAAGCAGAATAACTTTGTTTTGCTCCACGTTCCATTACCTAGGTGTCTAGTTTAATCGGTGCTCCAAGGTTCCTCACTTTCCAAGCTGCATACGGAACACTGGCTCTGTGGCTCTCTTGTAGCTATTGTCTTCAAGAATTTTAGCAAAGGCACTGATCTGAATACCAAGGAACCATTTCCTTTCAATAGCCACTCCTCCCTCCCTATCAACTGAAACTCAGTCAAGTAGTATTTCTTCTTTTTGCAGTTATTTATATTATCCATCTGTCAAAAAGACTAATCTTAGTAGACACTAGACTGACCTTCAATATCTTCAGATTCCCATTGGTATCTTATAGTTGGATCTCCAATTTTAGGATAAAGTGGTTCATGAAACATTTTAATTTTAAATGATGATTCTTAATTTGGTCTCCTCCAGTATGTTTTCAATATTTACATAAGTATGTTTTAAATAGTCCTGAAAAATAGAATACTGAAGGAAACAGATTTTTTTTTGTTCAAGGTCATCAAGACATGTGGAACTAGGGGATGCTCTTAGATGAACTTGATGTATACATTAATCAGGGATGACTGTTTGATCAGCAGGAACACTAATAATTAATAACAGTTTAAATATAGTCACGAGTTTTTCATTATAAACAAAGTTATGATGAAAAATTTATTTGAAAATTTATATCCATTTAAGCATAAACAAAAGTTTAATTATCTGATACATGTATTTTGCAAGTTAGATAATATTAAAATAATTTAAAAACTGATTTACAAATAAGACTATTGACTCCCAAATATTTGTTGTTCCTTGAAACATTTTGCCTTTTTAGCTATCTATCTACTCACATTCTTCTTTGAAACTATTGAACTAACAATTTTGAACTTATCAGTGGGATAAAGGGTTAATTAACAATATAAATTTATATTTCTCTTTGATTGCATAAACTCTTAAACTCTTTTTTTGCATGAGTTACATAAAGGATAAGATGTTTATGTGCATTTATGCTAATTGTTGACCTTCTGTCTTGATTAACTAAGTCTGTATGCAATTATAATTATAGACATATTTCATGCTTAACTAACATAGTACATATTTAGTCTATATACAGAAAAATATCTCATGTGCAAGTGCAATAAACCAGATCCAAAACAGAGAGGTTTTCAATAAACAGCTCTTATGGCAACAGTAATTGTTTGGACTTCCTAATTCACCATGACATAAAACTGTGAGGAATTTTGGAAATAAATAAACAAATGCTGATATTGATCAGATGTTCTATGGATGCTTACCCCAAAATGGATTCATCTAATTGTTGAACAACCAATTGAAGAAAATATACAATTATCAGAGTTTGGGGAGATAAACTTCATTATTAAAAAGACTATGTTCTGAGCATGGTATTTAGTTATGGACATCAACCTTGAAGGGGGAAACTTATATACTGGAGTTTGTATGAACAAAAACCACTTGAGTCGCTGGGGTTTTAGGTCATAGCATATGATTAAGTAGTGTACTAACTAGGGATATTCAGTGTAAAAAGAAGGTCATCAAAAAACAAATGAATATACTAATAAGCACACTTCAGGGACTCAGTTTTAAAGAATATCTATGCTTATTCTAAGACCTTCAGGTCATAGGAGGTAGCTGAAAACATAAGGCTACAACTTTTATTTTAACACAAGAAAACTTCATCTATTATTTAGAAATATATGTAACAAATGCTTTATAAAATGAAGGGTGCTTCTTAACCATAGAAAGGGTCAAGGGACATGTTGGATTATCTCTGTATTCATGCCCTGGTAAGTTTGATTATTTCTAAGTGTATGGTACAAAAATGACAGTAGAAACTAATTTAAAAAGTGATGTCATCAAAAACATGAAGTACTTAGAAATAAATTTATCAAAATAATTGTTAGTTTTTCCTACTGAAAAGTACAAAATACTGTTGAAAGATATTAAAGAAGACCAAAATAAGTGGTGACTCATGCCCATTAGATGTATAGGGAGATTTAGTGTTGTTAAAGTGTTCATTTTCCCCTAAGTCATCTATGGATGAAATAAAATCAAAATAATAAAATTTCCAGCAGACATATTTTGATAAAAAATGACAAGTTGATTCCAAAATTTCTATCAAAATACAAACAATCTAAAATAAAGTAGTTTTACAAATTAAGAACAAAGCTGGAAGACTTACACTACTATGATTTTAAAACTGACCTTAAAGGTATAGTAATCAAGACAACATGGTATTGGCAAATGGGTAAACATGTAGCTCAATGCAGTACAATAGTGAGTTCAAAAATAGATTCCCACATGAGTGGTCAGTTGATTTTTGACAGAAGTGTAAATATAATGCTATGTGGATAAAACAGTATTTTCACCAATTTGACCTTACTATGAACAAAAACAATTGATTTTTTACATGGAAAAAACATGAACTCAGATGGTTGCCTAACAAGATTAACTCCATGTAGATCATTGACCTAAAGGTTAAAAAGAGGATAATAAAACTTCTGGATGAAAGCATAACTAAGCAAAAATTCCTTATAGAGACAATGAATACATTACAATAAAATATTATTCAATTTAACTTCAGGAAAATGAAATATTTTCTTATCAAAATGATTGTTATAAAAATGAAAATTTCTATGATCAAAATTTGTGCCCCCATAACTTACATTGAAATTGTTATGGTTTGGATGTGAGGTATCCCCCTAAAACTCATGTGTGAGATAGTGCAAGAATGTTTAAAGGGGAAATGATTGGGTTGTGAAAGTCTTAATCCAATCAACAAATTAACAACCTGATAGGGATTAACTGAGTAGTAACTGAAGATGGATAAGTTGTAGCTCTCTCTCTCTCTCTCTCTCTCTCTCTCTCTCTCTCTCTCTCTGTGTGTGTGTGTGTGTGTGTGTGTGTGTGTCCTTATCATCATGTGAGCCACTTCCCTCTGACACACTCTTCTTCCATGTTCTGCTTCACCTCAAACCTCAAGGAATGGAGCCTGCTGTCTATGGATTGAGACCTCTCAATCTCTGAGCCCCCCAAATAATTTTTTTCTCCTCTACAATTATTCTGGCTGGGTCTTTTAGTCACAGCAGTGAAAAAGGCTGACTAGAACAGAAATCCTAACCTCCAAGGTGATGATATTAAGGTTGGGGCCTTAGTGGATGATCAGGTAATGAGAACAGGCCTCTTCTGACTTAGATTAGTACTCTTATAAACAAGAGGATTCAGAGAGCTAGCTAGATCCTTTCTCCATATTCAGGAACCATTAGAAGGGCTATCTATGAACAAGGAAGCACCCCTTCACCAGTCATGGACTCTGTCAGAGCCTTGGTCTTGGACTTCCCAACCTCTGGAAATGTGTGAAATAAATTTCTGCTTTTTCAAAGCTCCCCATTTGTTATGGTTTGCACATGAGACGTTCCTGGAAATGCTCATATGGCCATGCAGTGATGGTCAGAGTTGGAATGATTAGATTATGAGAGTTGCAGTTGAATTGGTGGATTAATCTACTTGATGTATTATTAATTTGAATCAATTATAGGTTGATAACTGTAAGCATGGCTGGTGGAAGTAGGTTGCTAGGAGGATACCCTTGGGGATTATATTTTTCCCCTGGATCTTCACTCTTTCTGTTTCCCACATGCCATGAACTGACAAATTTTCTTCCACCATGATGTTCTCCTTCACTTCGTGGAGTCAGTGGACATAGATGCTGAAACTGTGAACCCAAACCAACTTTTCCTGCTCTACGTTGTTCTTGTCAGGTATTTTGGTCACAGAGACAAAAGGCTGACTAGCACACCAATATACAGTATTTTGTTGCAGCAGTCTGAATGGACTAAACAGAAAGGAAATCCACACACTGGCAAAAACAATATTCACAATATGTACATCTATCAAAAGTTTGTATTTTCTATATAAACCACCCAGCAATCATGGATGCTGGGCATGGTGGCTCATGCCTGTTATCCCAGTAACTCTGGAGGCTAACGGAGGAGAATCGCAAGCTAGTGACCAGGCTCAGCAACTTTGAGAGACCCTGTCTCAAAATAAAAAGTAAAAGATTCTGGGGAAGTAGTTCGGTGGTTAAGTGTCCTGGGTTCAACCCCTAGTTCCAAAGCAAAACAAAACAAAACCCAAAAAAAAAAAAAAAAAGCAATCATTGAAAGAAAAACAGATCAATTCAATAGTAAAATGAGTAAAAGAGTTGAACAGACAGTTCACAGGAGAGAATATATGAATGGCACGTAAGCATTTAAAAGATGCTCAGCATTATTAGTTATTATCAAAAGTCATATTTAAACTATATTTAAGTACAGTGCTCCACCCAATAAAATAAAAGGGAAAAACAATCATTAGTAATAGGAAGAAAATCATGGATTTCCAGCAGTTGTGATAGAGAAGCTGACTGCAAAGAAAAATTTAACAAATTCCTTGGCAGTAGAAATGAATTATACTTCAATTTCAATGGGGTTACAGTGATATTTATTCAAACTCAATAATTGCACATTTAGAAAAGAATGCACTTTTTAAAAAAAGATTCAAATTAACTCTATTGTGCCAATCAATGTTCTGAATATAGTTATTTAAGATGTCCACTTTGGGGGAAGTAGTATGATGGGTATACAGGACCTGTGTAACATTTTGGAACAATTTTTGAATCTATAATTATTCTTAAATGAAAAGTTTTGAGAAATAAAATCCTATTGTTCCTACCAAAAATAAATAAAACCCTGCAAAAAGGAATGCATTTTATTCCTGTAAGTTACACTGCAGTAAAATTACTTAAAAAAATAATAGTGCCAAAATGCCCGTAGCAATCAGAATGTGTGAGCTAAAATATTATGGAAGCATCTCAAGTAACAGTATTTGAGAAATAAAAACAATAAAAAACATTATTCAAAAGATTATTGAAGAAACTGAAGTCACTAAAGAAAATACAGATGTTCACAGAATGGAAAAAAAGAGAAAAGGGAGTAGAGAAGAAAGAAAAGATTTATTTATACTGATAGACACTTTTCCATGTAAACAATGACTAAATATGTTGTGTAGAAATAAAATCTGATTATAAAGAAAAATGGGAATGTTCTGATGGTGTTTGCAGGAAATGATGTTTTCAGTTAGTAGTAATGTAATTTAGAACAGGCATGAAAGAATGTTCTCTTGGTACATCATCCCAAACTGTCTTTTCAATAAAGAAGACATATGGCATTAATTATGAGACAGCGATGTGAAAGGCACATGTTAATTTTCATATGAAAGAAACTGCATAAAATATCTTTATGACTACCATCATCATTATAATAACACCTCCAAGATACTTGCCCAGCTTGGAAAAATAATTCAAATTTATGTCAGTTACAGCCAGCTAAATCAAAGAGGTTGCTGTTATCACATTGAGAATAATAGTGCTTTTTCTTTAATATCAACAGGGAAAATTTCAGGGAAATGAAATGCACCTGCTGATATTCTTGAATTTTCTTAGACTTCACGTATGTGTGTGCGTGGGCACATGTGTGCATGTGTGTTTGTATGAGTGTGAATACTCGCTAGGTGCAATATTTCTGTGTTCTACCTATAATTAGGTTTGAGGGGGGATGAGTTGACAAAAGCTTTACCTATAGGTTCACACTGCCTTATTAGTGATTTTCCTATCATAGACATGTTTTGCAAATACCTGCTTTTTGGATTCCAGTCTCCTTCTTCCTGCCTTGATTTTGAATATCTACATCTTCACTGCTATTATAACTGTCTTCTTTGAACTCCAGCTCCGCTTTATAGTTTAGATATCCATCATGGCTGAGTAGCTCAGAGGACTCCTCTGGTATTCCCTTGGATAACATAACAACACAGCTACAGAGAATATCAGCTAAATTAGGGTAGAATAGGTAGCTGAGAATAATACTCTCCTCATTGATAATAATACAAGTTACAAGGAAACAAAGTTATGCATGCACAGAGTAATGTAACAAAAGTGACAGAAAATCTACAACAAAAAGCAAACATGTACTTCGGATAATATAAATAAAATAAATAAATAAAATAAAATAAGCAAACAACCTGCAGTTTCAGCTTATTCCTGTACTTCCCAGTGTTTTCCCCCCAGAAGAAACCAATTTCAATCATTTTTACTCTTTTGCTATTTTTTAGGTATAAATAATAGACATATAATACTATTTATTGGTTATTGAGACATTATATACTAAGTATGAAAATAAAGAAATCTCATTACCACACTTATCTACTATTATTATTCATCTATTCTTTATACAAAAGTGATTAGTTTTCATTTATCTGTTGATATATTTTTTTCCCCTACGCTGCTGGGGATTAAACCAAGGACCTTTGCAAACTAGGCAAGTGCTCTACCACTAAGCTATACCCCAGTACTCCATTGATATCTTTAGTAATCTTCAAAAAATTGATATTTCCTATAATTTGAGCTTTTTATTATCTTTCTTTTGTTTTTAAACTTTCCAGCTTTTGCCAGCTATATTTGAATTTATCAACCCCTGTTGTTCTACCACACCTCGCTCCTTTCTTAAACTTCCTAACTTCTGTTAGCTATTTTACTACATTTTTGAAGATAGGTAATACTTGCATATTTTCTTAAACCTTATTAAGTGTGTTTCCCCATATTCCAAAAGTTTGCTTCAGATGACATCTCAGTTTATAGATGTTTTCAGTTCTCTTTCTTTTTGCCACTCTGTTCCCCTGAAGCATCAAGTCTATAATGCAATTGTGTTTGTTAAAGAAATAGTGTGAGTCATACATGACAGTTCACAGTAAAAATTTGAAACAGGATCCTCAGGGTACACATTCAGACTGACCAAAACATTGTTAATTGTTCTACTTTGCTAACTTTCCCCTGGACAACTCTTCAGATCTGACTTTTAGGGGAAAATGTCATCACCAGAAAAGTCCTGTTGGGTTGAAATCAACAGGCTTGGTGCCTGGAAAGATGGGTTAGAATCTCATGTCCTTCAAGGACAAAGAATTCTTGATGAATGACTTAATAGGGTTTTTTGCTTAAATCAAGTTTCATTAAGAAGTCTACAGAATGGAAATAAGATTACGTTAAATCTTTCCACCTAGCAGTCCTCTTACTGTTAGCTCAAGATATAATCCTACACACACACACACACACACACACACACACACACACACATACACACACACAAACTTATACCTATTCATACTAGTACTAGTTGTGACAGTTTTCAAACTGGAGGAGGTGGTTTCTCAGGTGTTTTTTTTTTTTTTTTTTTTAGTTCCTGAAATCCATTATCTTCCAATTTAAGCAGTAACTATAAACCCAAACCTCCTTTACCTCATCCTTTGTAGGACCCACTTTTTACTCCCATTCTTCAATACATTTTTGCACTCTGACCTTGGGGTTCTAGAAGAGCAGTTTAATAGGAGTCATTTCGCTCACTGAGTTCTTTCCACTTTTCAGATCTATAACTTTATGGGAAGATCTATTTTCATATTTTTTAATAGTCCACAATATAAATGATATTTTTCATCATAAACCGGAATATAACTTCTTACATACATAAATATCTGAACAATTTTTCTTGAAATACTCTCACTCTTGCCAATATCTTCAGCTGATTGTCCTATTGTCTTTCCATGATAAATTCATGCAGAAAAAAAACCAACCATGGGTGAATTCAAGTGGCCATATTTTAACTCTGTTCTTTTAGGCAGCTGAACTGAACTGAATAAAACTCAACATTAAGACTGATGATAATATGAGTGTAGCTTTAAAAAATGGAAACAGTTCTTAAATTGTCTTATAACATTTTAAAATTTTTCTTTTTTATCTATTCTCTTACTCATTCTCTACATCTATTATGGAAAAATTCTTTCTTTCATGTATCCCACACTCTCATCTTCTCCCTTGCCTCACCTTAGGCAACTGTTCTTTCAACGTATTTTATAGAGACACCAGAAACCACAACAGCAACTTGTCTCAATTTTTATATTATTGACTATATACTGACCTATATTTTACTCACCCTTGTTTCCTTCCCTTCTAAACAATGGGAAAGGCTTCTTCTCTAGATGAAGCCTTTTAAGCTCATATAACAGAGCTTGAAAATCAGTATAATATAGTGAGGACTCATTCAAGAGTTTGAAGACAGATTTAGAAAAAATCATCTTGTCAAATCAGTTAAAAGCAGAGATCATGATGATATATAAGAAGATATTGTGGAAGTACACAGAAAATGTGAAGACTTCAATTAAAGAGACAATAGAGATTGAGGATTTAGTGCTTTTTAGGATATTTGAAAATCTTATTCATCCATTGACTCTCTATAATGTGAGAGATGTCATTCTGGTCATTGAATATAGAGCAGTAAATACAACATACAAAAATTCCTACATTAACTTAATTTTTATAGAGGAAAAGAAATAATTAATGTGTGATGCACGTTGTTAAGATAGGTATTAGTCTGGGTTTTGGAGAAACGTATGTTAGAGTATGTGGGTATGAGATTCCAAGAAAAGTCAATAAATGTTCCAAGGGAATGTTAGAGAGGACATCAAGAGATAATGAAGGTCCAGATCATGTAGAAGCCGTGTAGACCATGGTAAAGTCCTGGATGACATTTATGCTGAATGAGATGGGAAGTAAAGGTATTTGACTAGAAGACTTACCTTTAGGGAGTCTTGCTCTATTGTGTGGAGACTTCACTACAGCGGGAAACAGGTGCCAATGTGAAAGCTCAGTAGGAGACTCTATAGTTCAGGGAAGAAATTATAATAGTTTGATCTAGCAAGGTAGCAGATAAAAGGATGTTAAATGATCAGATTGTGGATGAAAAGATAAGTCCAACAGAGATTGTTTAAAGAATGAATGGGCAGGACTTGGTGGTGTACACCTGTAATCCCAGCAATTGGGGTGGCTGAGGCCGGGGGATTGCAAATTCAGTCAGCCTAGGCACCTTAGAGAGGCCCTCAGCAACTCAGTGAAACCGTGGTTCAAAATAAATAATTAAAAAGGGTTGGGGTGGCTCAATAGTAAAGCACTCCCCCCCCAAAAATGAACGATGAATGGCAGATGTGAGGGAAAAAAAGGCAAGGATATGTCCAAGATTTTTGGACTAAACAGTTGAAGGAAAGGTTATTAGTTTCTGAGTACTTTGGGAGAAGATCAGTTTAGGTAGGCATGTTAATTTGAGATGTTCCTTTGACATCTGAGTAGGTATCTTAAGTGGGTAATTCTAAACCTGAAATTCAGGGAAAACTCAGGTTGGACATTTGCACTTACAATCTATAAACATACAGATGGTAATGAAAGCATAAGATCAGATGAGGTCACCAAGGAAATGAGTGGAAGCATAAAGAAAATCATCAAAAACTGAATTGTAGGGGCTGGGGTTGAGGTTCAGCAGTAGAGTGCTCACCTTGCACTTGCGAGACCCTGGGTTCGATCCTCAGCACCACATACAAAATTAAACAAGTGAAATAAAGGTTGTGTCCAACTACAACTAAAAAATAAATATTAAAAAAAAACTGAATTGTAAGTTATGCCAAGATTTACTTCTCCCAGGAAGATAAAGAGGACCCTGAAGAGGAACCTAGAAAGAGTAAGGAAGATTTTACTGATCTAGGAGCCAAGTGAAGGAAGTATTTCCAGGAAGAGATAATGATAAAAAATAACAAATCCACAGAGAGATGAGTAAGATGAGGATTTAGAATTGCCTGATATACTTAACAGTATGGGCAGAGAATATTAGTAACCTTGTTAAAAGCAGTTTCAGTGGAAATAAGGCAGAAAGGGAATTACAGAGAGTTTTCAATTTGACAGTTTTTTAAAAAGTGGAGTATTTTTCAATCAGCTTTAGATTTATAGCAAAATTGAGCAAAGGTTACAGAGATTTCCCATATTACTCCTTTATCTGCATCATAAGAACCTACATGTATATATCATTTACACTCAGAGTACATGATTTTTAGTAGATATCATTTTTGTGTCATGCATTTTATGGATCTGGAAAAATGTATTTTCATGTATATCTTACATTAGAGTAGTGTGTTTTACTCTGCTGCTTTATCATTCCCTTCTCCTAATCCCCAGTAACTTCTGATTTCTTCAATGTCTACATAAGACAGAACCCAGACTACATTGGCAGTCATATTGTACATGTTTTGAAGATTGTGCAAATTTTTCTTTTAATAGCATCTATTTCCTTTGAAAAATGCAAAACAGGGTCATCAACTAAGAGTTCAGATGGTGGAGGAGGTTTTTGATGTTTGAGGAGAGAAGTCATGAAGTCATTATTTAGGAGAAGTGGAAGAGTAATAGACCCTGGAACAAAATAATCAGTTGCACAAAGTTAAGGTTATATAATGTGTTTTCCCATATTACATAAATATCCCTTTCAAATCATATTTTATTACCACAATCATATATACCTGCAAAATACATGAAGTGATTCTTCCAAGTCTCTTACTTTCTCTAAAATAACGTCTGGGAACCCTGTTTAAAAAAAATTCTAAATAAGGAAATGATGAAGGTTAGAATAAACTCCATGGAACAAATTGAAATAAGAAGTGCCAGTTTTTTTTTCTAATGTGTGTATATTATAGATGCAAAGATCAACTGGATGTATGCTTGTGTGTGTATAATCTTCTACACATCTCTAAAATGATTTGAGTCCTAAGTAGAAATGGATATACCTACCACTCTGATCTCAGTCTATAGATAATTCCTCAATACAAGAAACCAGGGTTCCTTGTAGTAATAGTTAATCTCAGAGCTAGACCAAGGAAATAAATACAAACCCAAAGCATTTTGTAGTTCCAGAAAGAAGGAAGAGATCCAAAAAGAATGGAGGCATATTAAAAGGGCAAAGGGGGCAACTTGAAAGAGATCTTAATTTCAGAGTTGGAATAGTAGAGTAATAAAATCAATAACGAGAGCATTGAGTTATAGCCTTTAGAATAAAATAAATATTTTTGATAGAATTATATAAGAAGTGACTAAATGAATGAATGAAGATAGGGGACAATATTTCTTTCAGAATGCTTTCAGTTATTAAGAGTAGATGATAGAAGGGAAAGAGAAAATCACCACTGAAACAACAGTAGTATTTGTGGCATACAATATATGGCTATATGCAAAAAGTGAAAGATGGAGGAACAGGATATTTACGTAATTTCAATATCCTCAATACAATAGTTGCAAAGAGAAAAATAGTAATTTTGCAATAGAAAACTTGACGGACACTGCTCTATCCAAGTGGTCAAAGACAGCATAACCAGTAATGAGATACATCAACAACATACATTCCTGATATGAGGCATAGCATCACCTTTTAGCATTTGTTGCTAAAATACTGTAACCTCTGTCTAATCATGAGAAAATGTCAGAAAAACCCACATTAAGGGATAGACTATAAGGTAACTACCAGTATTCTTCAAACGTATTGCAGGTGTGAAAGACAAAGCCAGGCATTAGAGGTGTTGAAGACTGGAAGAAGCTGAGGAAACACAAGAACCAAAGGTAATGTGGGATTGTGGATTGAATCCTAGTACAGAAAAAGGCATTAGCAGAAAAAATTAATTAAATTCAATTAAAATGTATAGTTTCATTAAAAATAATAAAACACAAACTGAAATCTTTATTTACTCTTTTACAGAACACTCCAGTGTTTTAGCCATTTCCTCTGCTCAACTCCAAGTCCCCAAAGGTCAAGATCTATGCACGTGATAGTAGATTGGGAAGAAATTATTAAACTCTACATTAAACGTGAATTTGACCCATGACACTTTAGTATAATGACCTGTAATGCATTTTCATTCCCCTCTATACTGTGATTTTCTTGAAGGCAAAGATCTTCTATACTAGAACTAGACCTTAGACATAAGAACAAGTGTTTGACAAATGTACATATGAATACTTGTTGAATAATTCTAACCAAGAGTCCTTCCTGTAGACAACTAAAAATTATTAAACATTTTTGAAAATTGATCTCATAGAAGTTGAGAGCAGAATAGTGGTCACAAGACAAGGGAGAATGTGGAGAGGGGTTGAAGTAGATTAATGTGTGAAATGTTATTGTTTTAGGTATTTTGTGTTACAACAGAGTCAACATAATTAACAATAGTGCATTATATATCTCAAAATAGTTATAAAAAGGAATTTAATTGCACTCACCATAAAGAAATTTTAAATTTAAGGTGACAGGTAGGCTAATTATTCTGAGTTGATCATACATAATGTATACGTGAATCAGAACATTACATTATACCTCATAAATATGCACAAATTTGGGGTCGAATAATAGTAACAATAAAATAAAAAATTCTTAAATTTTGATTGAATCACCTGTCTGTGCAAAAATATCATGTGCATATAACTTTGTTTGTTCTTGTGCATTTAAAAAGAAATAGGTTTTATTTGTTAGAGAAGTTGCAGATCTATGGAAAATTAAGCAAAACTTTAGAGATTTTCTATAAATCCATAAATTTTCTCATGCTTCCCCAACAGTTTCCCTGACTGTTAACATCATGCTTTGGTATGGTACAGTTATTAGTTTTGAGGAGCCAATGTTGATTATTTAGTTATTATAGTTAACTAAACTTCACTGTTAATATCAGGGCTCACTGGGCTCATACTTTGTTTTTTACATTTTGTGCATTTTTACAAATGTCCAATGATATAAATCCACTATTAAAACATCAAGAACAATGGTTTCGTTGTTCTAAGAAGCTCCACCTATTCATCATTCTTCCAGAACTCCAGGCAACCACTGATATGGTTACTGTCTCAATACTTTTGCCTTTTCCAAAATGCAATGCAATTGGAATAATACAGTGTGTGGACTTTTCTGATTAGTTTCTTTCACATAGTGT
Organism: Marmota flaviventris; assembly: GCF_047511675.1. Lineage (NCBI taxonomy): Eukaryota > Metazoa > Chordata > Mammalia > Rodentia > Sciuridae > Marmota > Marmota flaviventris. The sequence continues at coordinate 122,651,814 of NC_092506.1, forward strand.
TGTGCGTTTAAGGTAACCCTATGTCATTCCATCATCTGGCAGTCCATTCCTTTTCAGAGCTGTACAATAATTCATTGTGTGGATACATCACACTCTGTTTATCCTTTCGCCATTTCAGGACAGGTTGATTGCTTCTGAGTTTTGGCATTTGGAATGAAGTGGTTATGAGCCTTCATGTAAAGGTTCTGTGTGGATATAAGTTTTCAATTAGTGTAAATACCAGGAAGCACCACTGCTGGGTTATATGCTTAAGAATATGTTCAGTTTTGAAAGAAACTGCCCAACTGTCTTTAAACCAGCTTTGGTATTTTGCATTCCTATCAGCAAAGAATTAAGGTTTCTGTTGCTCCACATCCTCACTAGTATTGATGTTACCAGAGTTTTTAATTTTAGCCATTTTAGTAGATGAGTAGTGGTATCTCAATATTTCATATTGCAGTTTCTTAATGACATAGGATGTTGAGCGTATTTTATTTGCTTATCTTTAGTTTCTTCATATTTTGCTGATGTGAGATCTTTTCATATATTTTTGCCCAAGATCTATCATGTGCATAGATCTTGGGTTGTATGCTTTCTAACCACTAAGATTTTTTTCTGTATATTCAGTATTAATCCTTTAATAGATAAGTGTTTTGCAAAGATTTTTTTCTCTCAGTCTGAGGGTTGTCTTCATAATTGCTAAATGGAGTTTGATATTTTTAACAGATTTTATTTTTAGAGCAGTTTTAGGTTTGCAAAAAAGTTGAGCAGAAGGTACCCAGAATGTCTGCATATTTCTACCCCTCACATATGTGTATCTTCCTTTGTTATTTACATCCCCCAACACTGTGGTGCCTAGTACAATTCCTACCTCATACTGGCACATCATTATCACTCAAAGCCCATAGTTTGCATTAAGGTTCACCCTTATTGCTGTGTATTATATAAGTTTGGATAAATGTGTAATGATGTGTATCCAATATCATAGTATCAGACAGAGTAGTTTCATTGTGCTGAACTCCTCTGTGGTCTTTCTATTCACCCCTTCCTCCTTCCTAAATCCTGGATGGCACTTTTTTTTCCAGGTGCAGAAAAAATTGAGAAAGATGGAAGAATGTAAATTAATGGTAAATTAATGTCAGATGGCATAAATCCATCTGACATTAACAAAATGACAGCTCGCCTAGAGTTTTGCTATTTTTTTATGGTATTATGTCCTCACCCAATATGACCAGTATAAATGATAAATCTTAACTTTGAAATAATAAGTAAGAACTCCATTCTATTTTGTTCTGAAAAGCATCATGTTACGTTTGATACTAGCTGGGAATTATCACTGAGCAGGAGCATCTGATAGTGAAATCCATTTATAACTGACTTTCACACGTCCATATTTATTCATAAGTTGTTACAACAAACAAAAACAAATAAAATTTAAACAACACTTTACCAAGAATGCATTGAAATATATAAATTATGATATGAAAAACTAAAACAAAGCTGGTACTTGTCAATATTTATATTCTTGAAAATAAGGCTTTTCTTTTCAATTATTCTTATGCTTAAATTAAAAAAAAAGATAGATGATATTGTAACAAAAAGTCAAGATTTAAATTTCATTTGAAAAACAAAGTTCATAGAAGAAAAAATTATTAATGTGTATACACTGAAGACTTTGTTTTCAATCTAACATCATTTTCATAGAAAATTTCCATATTTTAATTTCAAGGAGAAGATAACATCATCACAATTTATTAAAGCCTGTTTTAGTAAAAAAGGAGTAAGGGACATAAATGAAAGTGAAATGATTATTTTATAACCTAATGGATCAATTCTTTCTAGTTAATGCCACCAACTCAATCTGATTTTAATGCCAAAATAGAAAGACTCATGGGTAATAAATAGCAATAAATAACATTATCTGCTCAAAATCTAATCAAAATCTCCAAAATGACTTGTTTATGAAGAAAGGAGTATTCTACAGCAGAACATAAGACCTATTAAATAGATTTTTCTATTTTTCATCAAGTTTCCTTATTTCCTTTAAGCACAGTTTTCCTCTGCATTCCCCAAAGTCAGTAAGATTTTGTTAGGTTAAAGACAAAGATATAGATTTTTGAAATAATCATAGATTTCTTTGTCAAAATTAAACAATATTTTCTTAACAAATTCTAGATGATATTTTGTTTCTAAATGAAACCAACATACATTGGAAAATAAAAAAGCCACTTCATCAAAAAAGAAGAGGAAGTAACTGTAAGGATGTGTGTCTTATAGGGTGAATATACTTTTAGGGTCTTCAGAATTTAAATACTAATAAAGCAACAATAAAGTTAAAACATAGTATATTGATTCTAGGAAATTTAGAGATCAACAAGAGGGTCAGGGTATGAACTGAACCTAGAAATTTGACTATAGCAAAAGAATCATATATTTTTGCAATGAGAAAAGGGCTGGTAGAAGTGAACTCGGTTCCAGGTTAGTGTGTATGTGCAGTGATGACTTTGAAGGTTAGGAGACCTAGCTTAAAAGGTCTGAGTTAAATGGCAATGAAAACACAACCTCAATGGAAAGTTTCAGGAAATAAATAGAATCTAACAGTGACAATAACATGAAATTTTTATTCTTGGATTTATGCTTTCATATATTCAGTAAGCAAATATAATTTTATTGGTGTTATTATCTAAGCATAAATTTAATCCAAATTTTTCTAGAAAAATTCTACCAGTGTTATTTCAAATCTAAAATTATGGTTTGGGGACTATTTTGAGCTGAAAACTGAAGCTACAAACATTTTAAATATTACCAGAATATATCAGGTATGCAAGATCGCAAAAAGTCCATTCATAGGAAGGAATATAATTGATTGTAAAGTTTTTTCTTTCAAAATAATCACATACACAAGAGGTTTTTTTTCCTTTAACTTTGTCCTCCCATTTGCTACTCCCATTGCTACTCTTTCCTTCTTTCAGAATTGAGACCTTTCCCTCTTACAACATCAGTCACTCTAAAAGAAGCCATTTGGTAGGTGTGTGGTTCTCAGTACTCCTTGAATACTGTTATCAATAGAGGAATGCATCCACCCAAGCCTAATTAAATCTGAATATCAGGAGAGTGCAACCCTAATATTTGATTTTTAAGTATTCTTGTTATTGATTTTATTGTGCAACCAAGTTTGAAAAACTGCCTTCTGTATACAGTTAATAAGGTAAGTTGGGAACTGTTTATGGGCCACTTACTACATACTCAGCAATTGCATTAGTATCATGGGCATATGAGAGCTATGTGAATGTTAAGCTGAGACTTCATGTTGCTCAAAAAATTGCACTTAAAAATATAAATATATAAAATAGAAATTTCTAAAATGTAAGTTAGTAAATAACCCTTCCTATTGGTCCTTAGGTATTTGTTAAAGAACAATGTAAAAAAAATTAGGATCAACTGACATGGTTATATTGGTATAAGTTTAAATTTATTAATTAATTTATGCATTATAAGATGTGCATAAAATATTTGCTTTTCACAAAAGTTAGATTCTCTAAAGTGGTGAATTATGTTTTTTATCATGTGCTACAAAGTTTACAGTGTCATTATTTCATTCAAGTGTAACCTGATGTGTTTTCCAATGGATAAGATTTTCAATTAGAGCTGAAAGGTCCTGAAAGTTTAAAAGTGAAATCTGGGTTAAAAGCACAAGCTATGGAGTTGGATTGCATAAATTAAAGTCCTACTTTTGTAATTTACTAATTGTGTTTTCTTGAACAAATCTTTCAACTTGCTTTATTCAATTTTCTTATCTGTAAAATTGTGATAATAATATTAATACTTTATCAAGTTATGAGGAATAAATTAGAGTATCTGACATGGAGAGTACTATGTGTTAGATATTATGTTACAGATTTTCATAGTTGACAATATTGAAGGACTATTAATATTTATTCAAATGTTCTAAACATGCTTGTGTGTATCAGTATAAAAATGTTTTACAACCGTTTGCTTTATATTGCAGTGAATTTTTTTCTGAGTTATCAAAATATGGGTAAGCTTGGAGAATAGATGATTGATGCAGATATATCTGTTATTTCTTGTGTTAAAATATACTGGGAATCACTGATATAGATGCAAAGGAATTTGGAAAAGGATATTTAATTGAATGCTAATCAAAAAAGGAATGAGTTGAGCTCTTATACATTGAAAACATGAAATTTCACTAGTCAAGAAAAAAGTAGAAGGGGATTTCTGAGGAGTTTCAGGCTGAACTATGAAACATGATATAAATTAAACTAGTTGTCTGCATCTAAGACTGGTTCTTTCCTTCCTGCCTTCCATCCTTTATTTGTTTATATTTTCTTTCTTTGTGTCTCCCTCTATCCCTCCCTTTCTTTGAATAAAATATACTGAAAAGTATTCATATTACTATGCATTAATAAAAAGACAGTTTTTCAGGATATGTTCAAATTTCTCTACAAAACCAGTGAATGGTGATTGAAAATATATCAACATATCTGCTATTTGTCAGTCATACTGTGATTAAAAAACACCAACAATAGATTTCCTGTATTATTATATTCAAAAGGCATTTTTGTAATTACAAACTGTGTACCAGCATCATGATCATTATCATCATTTTTTATTCTAATATGAAAATAACCCTTTGTCTAAAAATCTGGAAGTTTGAATTCTCTATACCCTAAAATGTGGTTTCTTTAATGCAGTGAAGTTTAATTGAGAAGATCCCACCCTTAGCACACCTGGCACTGGAGGCTCTAATTCTTATCACAATTCCTTGATCTCCTAAAGAGATTTAATTTTGAATAATCTGATGCTATTTTAGTCTTACAATTTGAAAAATGGGGAAAATAAGGTCATATAAACCCACAGGATTATTGTAAAAGATCAAATATAAGTATTTCAAATGTTTTGTAAGAATAATATGTGTTTCCACATGTGTATATATTTTCTGACACTTGAATTTAGCAATATTCTGTTATCTTTAATTTGTGTACAATTTTGAAGATGATGATACATTCTTAGTGGTAAACATCATTGAGCAAGCAGCATCTGAGAATGATCTGTGCCTTTTCTCTGTGTATCTTCAGCATCTACAACAATGCACAATTTATACTGTGTCTAGTTTAAATGTTGTTGTTTGAATAAATGTTAAAATATGCAGTGTAAAATAGTAGATTAAATCATGGAGTTTGAAGCAGAAAGCCTGGGGTTAAATTTACCTTTTCTGTTTATTGGCTCAGTGAATATAAACAATCTTAAATTCCCTGAATTGTCATTGTTCTCAATCTTAGAGTAAAACACTGATATAAATTCAATGGAAACTATTAAGTTTTTAAAATATATTTACACAATTACATGAAATGTAAGTGAGCTTATTGGTTCAATGAAATCCATTCATTAAATTATTTTACATAAAATATCTCCTTATGCAATAAACAAATATCAAACACTTTCTAAGTGGCCCAAATCCTGCTAAGCCCTTGGTTATAGCTAGGAATGATAAAGATATAGTTTCTATTTTTGTGATGCTTATAATTAGTGAAGGGTAAAAGAGATTCATAAAATCATATTCATGTTTAAGAATCATCTTGAAGAAAAAAAATCAGTTCTCTGAGAGTACTGAAAAAATGATGATTGGGAAAGATTATCCTGAAAACATAAAAATTAAATAGAAGTTTTATCTTTACCACCTGTATCTCAGCTAGAATGATAATCTCCAGGATATACAAAGAATTCAAAAAACTTAACATAAAAAATGCAAATTAACCCAATTAATAAATGGGAAAGGAACTGAAGAGACACTTCACAGAAGAAGAAATATGAAAGGCCAACAAATTTATGAAAAAATATTCAAGATATCACTAGCAATTAGAGAAATGCAAATTAAAACTACAATGAAATTCCATCTCACTTCAGTCATAATGGCAATTATCAATAATACATGTAACAATAAATGTTGGGAAGAGTATAGGGGAAAATGTATACTCATATAATGTTGGTTGGACTGCAAATTGGTGCAACCACTCTGGAAAGCAGTGTGGAGATTCCTTAGAAAATTTGGAATGGAAACACCATTTGACCCAGCTATCCCACTCCTCAATCTATACCCAAAGGACTTAAAAATCAGCATAGTACAGTGATGTAGCCACATCTATGTTTATAGCAGCTCAATTCACAATAGTTAAGATATGGAACTAACCTAGATGCCCTTCAACAGATGAATGGATAAAGAAAATGTTGTATATATACACAATGGAATATTACTCATCCACAAAGAAGAATGAAATTATGGTATTTGCCAGTAAATTGATGGAACTGTACACTGTCATGCTAAGTGAATTAAGCTAATTCCCCAAAACCAAAGGTCAAATGGTCTCTTCAATATGTGGATGCTGACACACAATAAAGAGGAGAGGAGGGAAGAATAGAAGTTCATTGTATTGGACAAAGAGGAATGAAGGGAAGGGAGGAGGCAGTGGGAATGGGAAAGACAGTAGAATGAATTGGGCATAACTTTCCTATGTTCATATATGAATATATAACCAGTGAAACTCCTCATCATGTACAACCTCAAAAATGGGAGCCTAGTTAGAACAAGTTATACTCTGTGTATGTATAATATGTCAAAGCACACTCTACTGTCATGTATATCTAAAAAGAGCAAATAAATTTTCAAAAAGATAAATAAATAAATAGATATTACAAAAGGAAAAATTTTTTTTAAAGACTGCCTTTATGGAGAGCTGAAAACAAAAGATAATAGTGTGAGATGAGGATGAAGAGGCAAGGATGCCTTTGTACAATGCAGTAAGGACTTTAGTCTTCATCCTAATAAAAATGGGATAAAAATCTCCAAAGTTCTTCTTAATGACAAAATTAAATAATAGAAATGAATAAATAATGAAGTTCTCTGAGACCCTCAAATTATTTTTTCATATAATTTCATTTTAAAATATTTTCTAACCTTTTCTTCAGCAGCATTCATGATAATGGTAATTAAAAGCAAGTTCATATGAATAAATATTATTTCTATGAGCATTTCATTGATTCCAAACAGAAAGATTTTTTTTTAATTTTTTACTTTCTAGAACAGTTATTTCAAATTAGTAAATAAGAGACAACAGATCAATAATTTTAAAAATGTTAAGTGCAACCTTGCTTAGGAAGCCTTCTGTTTCACCATCTCTCTCTTATTTTATGTAATTCTGATTCTGTTTTCCACAAATTCATTATGGAATGCATACAAACATAGTCATAAATGAAAACACTCACTAATTAAACTGCCACTTATTCAATTAGCCCCCACTCAGACATCCCTCTTAGTTTAACCTGGCATTTTTTCTTACCCATTAAACCGATTAATTTGTCAACATTTGAATAATTTTCTTGCTAATATGCATAAATGCTTATCTTACTATTATCTCTCATCTGTCTGTATTTCTGTCTGCATATCTTGAGGATAAAAATGTAAATGAATTTCAAGCTTAAACTATAAAGCTTGTAAATCATGCCAAAGTTTCAAAATCTTTGAGACAGTAAATTTGGAAATATTCTGAAAAATCAGACAAACTACTATCAAATAAAATCATAATGGCAATTTGTATATATTAGATATTTATGTGTTAGACACTAACACAAACCTACGAAGAAGGATATTCATCCCCATTTTTAGAAAAAAAAATAATTCACACAGAGGTTAGTAATTTGCCTCTGTGATTTAAATGAAATTCGTATGAATGAGGCTTTAAATCCAGACAATCTGAACCAGAGAACACATCATTCTAATGACTCTTGAGCTAATAGAATTAAACCAAAAATAAAGTAAAAAAAAATAGTGATAAGACCAATATTCTAAGAGACTTGAATATCAAAGGGCAAAAGAAAGCTATTGAGGAAATTGATAGAGTCCTTGGATAATTTGCAGAAATGACTGTCTCTATTAATGCTTTAAAAGTTAAAATTTAGAAAATTGTATTGGTTTAATGTAAAACTTGGCTACAAAAATCACATATAAAAACTCATGATTTCCCAAGCTTCAATTGAGACCCAATTTCTGTAAAATATATGACAAAATAAGCTATTTTTTTAGTAAAATTTGGTTTTACTTTTGCCATTTCAATTAAAGTTTTTTTTCCATTATGTACCAAAAAAAAAAAATGTTGATCTGCATTTGTTGTGAATGTTTTTATTTGTTTCCTTTCAAATGTATAAATTTTGTCTTATTTAGTTTAGTTCCTCATCACATGACATATTTGTGAGATGGGGTGTATTGCCTTTCTCTAGAATAATCTAAGGGACAGTATTCCTTTTGCTATCATTGGTATTTCAGACACAAATCCAGGTTCAGCTACTTCCTGGCACTTTGAATCTTGAAGGAGTCACGGGAAGTGCAGACACAGTTGAGAAACTATTTGTTGGGATGGGGTTGCTGCTAGAAAGAGAGGAGCAGGAGCCTGGTGATAGTAATGGTGACCGTTCATTATGATAATACTGAAAAAAACAGTGGCCATGTTGCAGTTGATAGTGTTTGACCTGACTATTCCTGTGAACAGCAGTAGTTTTATGGCTTCGTCATTCTCCATGGCAGCCTCCACTTCATGGTTTCCTTGGCGTTATCATCTTAAGAAGATTTCTCATTTTTCTCAATAATCAAAATTAAAAGCATAGACCCTTACCTGCTCCCATGATCTAGGAACCACGTCATGGTTTGGATGTGGTGTTCCCCCAAAAGCTCAAGTGCAAGACAATGCAAGAAGGTTCAGAGGAGAAAGAATAGGGTTGTGAGAACCTTAACCCAATCATTGAATGGATTTCTGAAGGGATTATTAACCGAGTGGTAACTGAAGTGGTAGGGTGTGGCTGAAGGGGGGAATTGAGGGCCTGGCTTTGGGGTAGATATACTTTGTATCTGAAGAGTGAAGTCTTTGTCTGCTTTCTGATCTCATGTGAGCTGCTTCCCTCTGCCACACACTCCACCATAGTGTTCACCCTCATCTCCAGGCTCAAGGAATGGAGCCAGCCTGCTATGGACTAAGACCTCTGAAACCGTGAGACCTCAAATAAATTTTTGCTCTTCTAAAATTTTTCTGGTCTGATCCTTTAGTCACAACATTGAAAAACTGACTCAAACATACTTATATCTTATGTCTACGCTGGTACTGTTTTTTTTCCCTACTCAGTTTTCCAGTCTCCCTGATATTTTAGTTCCTTCTAATAATTTTGGGTCCTCCAAGAAGTATATGTCAAAGTAGGAGTTCATGGGTACAACGGACACTTCAGAAGGACAAAAGAAAAGGGAACAGAGAAAGAGCCAGTTCTTTAGGCAAGCTTTTTCTGATGTCTATGAAGGAAATGCAAAGAAAGGAACAGCTAAGTACTACAAAAGTATTCCTATCTCCTCCTGATGATGATGTTTAATCATTTATTAATATTCATAATTTTTGTTGTTGTTGTTTAATTGTTCGGATTTACAAGGAGTCCAAGTGCACTAGTGGCAGCCATAGCTGATACTTCAGTGGGACGTATTCCATGTCCCTTGTCTTAAGGGACAAAGACCTTCAACAATATAGACCCAAAAGATATATGGGAAACCCCAAATTTTCCTATAGATTACTGGGAAAAAGGACGAGTAGAGTCACTATTCTTCTTCCTTTTGTTTTGTTTATTTTCTGAATTCATGTAACGTTCCTTTGGGGAACACAGCACCATTCATATTTTAAATTTAATGAATACATTTCATTATAAAGGATGGCATCTCAATCTTTCACAGCACTTCCTCTAAAATGTTTTTCAGCTATGTTTTCAACAGGCTATTCCACTTCTGTAATAAGGCCAGCTGCCTCTGGATAGCATGATATGCGGTATCACCTAAGATGGTCATGGGGCCATTGATGCACCTCCTTCATTGTGAAGTGGGTCCTCAGTCATGCACTTTGTGTGACAGTCTATACCTGTAGATCAGGTCTTCTCTAATTGCATTGTGTTGTTGACTGGGATTCTGAAAGCAGCAGAAGAAAATGTATACTTTGAGTATGTATCTATCTCTGTGTCAGTGCACTATTAACTCACACAAAAAAAGAAAAAGGCCAAATGCGGTTGACTAGCCAACAAATGGCTGGTTAGTTCCCTTATATGTCATTCCCAGGGTTCAGCTTTGGCTTTTGCTTTTTCAAGTTTTCTAAGAGCTATCCTAGCAGAAACTTTGTCCCATCAGTTGAGTTTCTTGCAAATAAGTAAAATTTCATGCCTTGAAAAATTTCCCTCAACCAATGGATTCCTGCTAATCAAGTCTTATATTTTACACCTTTTGATCAAACACCCTTGAAATCAACCCTACAGATACTTCTGCTGGTATGTGCTAATTCTTGCATCTAATTCAGTGTGTAGGTTTCCTTCCTTATTAGGAATAATATCCCCAGCCAGGTTATGCTGGGATATAACCTTAGCAGCTAAGAGGGAAGGTGCATGCATATCTTGAGGGAGTCATCAGTTATTCTGTGAGTGAGAGCCCTCTGCCAAGTGTTCTAGAATGGGGGCGTACCAGCTTTCATTAAGGAATTGTGGGATAGATCTAATAAAGGTTCTCAGGGTCCAGAAGAGTCTGAAGTGATCCTCAGGAGAAGCCACCGGATACTCCTATCTTATGTTTCAAGATCCTAGGATTTTCCAAACTAAGGCTATTCATAATATACTTCTCGTCCATTTAAATGATGCTGAACCTCTGACATTCTATAAAATTCTCAGTCAATTCTATAAAATATACCAAAGAGGCTCTATGTTCCCTACATTTAGATTTTTTTAATAGCTGACATCTCTCATATTATTATCCTTTTGGGAAACAATACAACTTAGCAGGTTCTTGCCAATGCCACTGTTCTTGTAAGACTTTGTGTTAGCATACAGAGTATAGTATAGATAGCAAGGTGGGATTAAATAGGCAAAGGTGTTATTAGGAAATTTTCTGTGAGAGAAATGAAGGTTGAGTTCCAGAAGAGCAGGGGAAATATAAAAAATGTCTGAGAAAGAATGAAAGTAGGTGAAATTGTCCTAGACCATTATGAAGTCTAAGGAAGCACTGACATGGCCAACAGAGTCCTCCAGCTAAAAGTACCAACTGGGTCAATCCCTTGTTTACCAGACACATGATTGTCTTACTACCCCCCACAGTGCTCAGTCATAGGATGCTCCCATCGGAGCATCCTATGGGAAGCATGCCTTAGGGATAAATTAGATGTATTTCAGTGCATAACAGCTGAGAGTTTGTGGCATATTCCGTATAGTTGAAGGTCTGTAAGGTGTATTCTCATGGCTACTACAGCATCATCCAAGTCATATTTAATAAACGCCTGTAGGTAATTCCCTTCCAACAGATGTCTTAATCAATTTGGTGCACCACATGGTATTCATGATGGCATCTTCTTCGCTTTCCAGTTAGTGGATATGGTTATTCAAAACCCCATATCACTGCCTGTCTTCCTGCAGTGCAGACACTGCTGTGTTCAATCAGTGTCTCTGAGAAGAAATATTAGGATGGAATGAGAAGTGCAAGTTATCTGGGGATACAAAGTAGGAAAGAAGGAGAGCTGGTAAAGACGGGGAGAACCTTAATAACACAAGATGACATGACACCAATAAAAGAGAGAGGGAAAAATGGAAGATTGCACAGGAAGAGCTGCAGACTGCAGCACAGTTCAGTTCCAACACAATTTAATTAACAAAATTAATTAATTACAATATTGTCACTCATGAAAAATATCTCATATCTCACAAAAAAAGGCTGCATACTTGGCCCCACCATGATCTCCCAGTGGGAGCAGGCTTTTGGAAATGTGGTTTCAAAGTGAATGTGGGAGACAATATTGATGAGGAACAACTAGAGCTCCCAGTTCATTAGATTCCCCCATTGCAGGTGCCAAGGTTTCTGCAGCTATAGTACCTTTGCATATTCTTTTTAGTTTTTTTTTTTTTTTTTTTTTGATCAATTCTTTTCTACCTAGTATTTATTCATGTTTTAAGTCTGTCTTAACAAAGTGCAACAAATTGTTTAGAACAACATAAAATTTATTCTCTCATAGTTCCAGAGCCTAGGAATCTGAGATCAAGGTGTTAGTGGGGTTGATTCCTTCTGGAGGCCCTCAGGAAAGCTGTTTTATGACTTCCTGTTAGTTTCTGGTCATTCCCGGTACTCCGTGACATCAGATCTGTCTTTGCCTGATCGTCACATGGTCTTTTCCCCAGGTGTCTTTGCCTCGGCTTCCCTCTTTGCTCCCACTGGGAGATCATGGTGGGGCCAAGTATGCGGCCCATTTTTGTGAGATATGAGACATTTTTCATGGGTGACAATAATGTAATTAATTAATTTTGTTAATTAAGTTGTTTTGGAACTGACCTGTGCTGCAGTCTGCAGCTCTTCCTGTGCAATCTTCCTTTTCTCCCTCTCTCCATTTTTGGTGTCATGTCATCTTGTGTTATTAAGGTTCTCCCCATCTGTACAGGCTCTCCTTCTTTCCTACTTTGTATCCTCAGGTAACTTGCACATCTCATTCCATTCTAATATTTGCTTCTCAGAGAAACTGATTGAACATAATCTTAACTACATGATTGCATGTCTCTATTCTAATTTCCCTCTTCTTCTAAGGACCCCAGTCTCTGGATTAAGGCCCACTAAGTTAGAAAATAGCTTCTTTGCTTTTATCTTCTGGAAGATATTTTAAAGAATTGGTATAATTTCTTTCTTAAATGTTTGTTAGGATTCACCAGGAACCTATCTTGAACTGGTGGGATGGCCTTATTGGTTCTATATCTTTGATAAGTTATAGTTCTATTCAGATTGATCATTTCTTTTTGTGTTAAATCTAGCATATTTGTCTTGCAATAAATCAGTATATTTCATGAAATTTCTTGAATTTAAGAACATTGAGTTGTTTGTGGTATTCCTTTACTATCTTTTTATTGTCTATGGAATCTGTATTGATGCCACCCTTTTCATTTATGTTCTCCCTCATTTATATCTTCTTTTTTCTTTGATATGTTGTCTAGAGGTTCATTGATTATTCTGATGTTGAATTGACAAATAATCACACATATTTATACAGCATAATGTGCCTAATGTGATGTTATAATACATTATATCTGGTCAATTACTATATCCTACCTAAGTATGCTTCACATACTTATTACTTTCTTGTAAGAAAATTTAAACTCTACTTTTTAGCAATTTTGAAATATAAAATATTAAGTATAGTCCCTATATTAATCAGCTTTTAGTCTCTGTGAACCTGACAAGAATAACTTAGAGTAAGAAAAGATTTTGGGTTCTACCATCTCCATTGCTGGGCCCAGGGTGAGGTAGAACATCATGGTGGAACGGCATGGCAGAAAATCTGCTCAGCTCATGGCAAACAAGAAGCATAGAGAGCCAGGTGTGGTGGTACATGACTGTAATCCCAGAGGCTCCAGAGGCTGAGGCAGGAGGCTAGGAGAATTGCAAGTCAAAGCCAGCCTCAGTAACTTCAGAACCCTAAGCAACTTAGTGAGAACCTGTGTCAAAATAAGACATAAAAGGGCTAAGAATGTTGCTTGGTGGTTATGCACCCCGGGTTCAATCTTTGGTACAATAAAAATAAGAGCAGAGGTGGCAGGTAGAGAAAACTGGAGCCTGACATAATGTTTCTTAAGGTTACATTATACCCTCAAAAGGCACACCTCCTATACTTTCTCCAGCCACACCACTCTGTCTGCAGTTAGCACTCAGCGGTCCACTCAAATTATTAATTCCTCTAAAGGAGAAGTCTACATATAAGGTTTTGCAGATCTCATAATTTAATATTTTCACCTCTGAGTATTGTGCATTACCTAACACATGTGCTTTTAGGAGGACATTCCTAGATCCAAACCATGATAATTATGATTCTTTACTGGACTTTAAAAAATTAATTTCTCATTAATTGTCTACTGTTTGAGTATAATATGTGTATTTTTTTTTCTGGTGTTTAGTTTTGTTTTGCATTTCCCCTGCTTGGTGAGGGAAGATGTTACTAGCCCTATGATTAGACCTCAATCTTTTAGTGAGTCTCGGATTTTAAAAGAAGCTGTGTCAGTTTCCTCATTCTCCCCACTCTCATGGGACAAGATGTCTGGAGGCAGCTGTACTTGGATATTTTCCTCTCTCATATGGAAGAGCATTGGGAGCTTCTTCCCAGTAGAGGGCTAGAGCAGGATTGAGTGCGGTAGTTTCATTAACTTGGGTCATTTAGCATCTGACAAAATTTTACTAGGTTATTCTTTTGTAAAATAGTTTCTCATAAGGTTGAAACTTCTCAAGAAAAACAGAATGCTTTGGTTGCCTTGTGAAAACCTGGTTGAGATCCTAGAGGTAAAACTCACCAAAGTAAACTGAACTATACTCAAAAGAAAATTTAAACTCTACTTTTTAGCAATTTTGGAATATAGCATGTTAACTATAGTCCCTATGTTAATCAGCTGGAGCCCTGAGTGACTAGGTCAGCATTGTCCACATGGAACTTCCAGTTATTGTTCAATTCTAGTTCAGGTTTTCCTAGTCCAGTACTGCTTCCCAAAGAAGTTTCTGCTAGTGGGTTTCCACTCTAAGAACTTATGAATCTCTGTATGTACCTTTATTTTTCTCTAATTTTGGGTGATAGAGGATGGTCTTGGGATCCAGTTTCTTTGATGGATCTAAGACTTGTTGATTTTTCAGTTTGTTTACCATTTTTATGTTATAAGGACAAAGTGATGATTTCTAAGATCCTTACCGAATGGACTGGAGACAGAATCCCCCTAACCTGATTTGTGCAATGTTTATTCCATTTCCCAATATAACCCTGATCCTCTTAGGTGAATCTGGCATATATGAAGGGATTGTAGTAGACAGTTACACTGACGATCCCCAATGAATCACTTCTCCCAGTAAATAGCTACATCCTTGTGTGGTTCCTTGTCAATAATTTCAAGCCTGGCCATATGGTTTGCTTTGGCAGATGGACCTTTACTGAGTTTATTTGTATTGTATTATTTCTAAATATTATATTCAATGTGAATTAGGGAGATTGTTTTTATCATAAATTAACATTTCCAGTTCAGTGAGTAGAACATCTTACAGTTCTTTTCCCTGATCTGGAATTACTAGGGACTTCCACATTGAGACCTAAGTGATAGATTCAGAGCTCTGCTGCCTCCTCTTGTGCACCGTGAGGAGCCTACTACAGAAAGAAAAGAAGCCCCATCCCCACCATGTTGTTAGGTATGCCACAGTTATGGCTGTTATTAGACCAAAAGTCATCTATTTCATAGTGAGAAAATGATGATAAGAGGAATAAAAAGTTATTGTATATGATATCCTAGGTAATGAATAATTATTTGCTATATATAGGTATAGGATATACATACGTGTATTTGCATTACTGTGTAATCTTTTGGTACTGATAATGTCCAAATTAGAAAGTCAAAACAGATACTTCTTAATGGCCCACAGAGTTCACCCTCTGATGTCAGGGTTCTGTTATATTTCTTCCCCAGTGCATTAGAGTTAGGTGTCCTAGGCCTTGAGCTGGAGATAGTTGTATTCTGGGTACTTTGTTTCATTCCCTTTCTTTGTCTCTATTTTGCATTATGGCTTTGTCTCTCTGTTTCTGATTATTTGTCTTCCTGCTCCTCAAGTCTACTACTTTTACTTCTGATGCTATGAAAATTCTGACTTCTCATTGGGTGTTTTCACTAGTTAGTTCCTGGCATATAACTTTTCCATCAATATATGTCATCTATGACACCTACTTTGGTAAAAGTGCCACTCATTTTATCTCAACTTGGCTCCAGTCATTCCTTCTCCTCCTCCAAACCTGTCTACCAGCTCTTTAATGTCTTTAATGTCAAATTCCATAGGAAATATTATTTTAAGAGGCCTTTTGAAAATGTGTTATATACACACTAAGGAATATTACTCAGCCATAAAGAAGTATGAAATTGTGACATTTGCCAGTACAAGGATGGAACTGGAGATTGTCATGCTAAATGAAATAAGACAATCACAAAAAGACAAAAGGCCAAATGTTCTCTCTGAAATGCAAATGCTAACATATAATAAGGAGAGGGAGGGAAGTATAGAAATATTTTGGATTAAACAAAGGGGGATTAAGGGAAATGAGAGGGCATTAGAATGGGAAAGACAGTTGAATTAATTGGACATTATTTTCCTATGTTCATATATGAATTCATAACCAGTGTGATTACACATCATGTACAACCACAAAAATGGGAAGTTATGCTCTGTGTGTGTGTAATATATTAGAATACATTCTACTGTCATTTATAGCTAAAAAGAACAAATTTTTTAAAAAGGCCTTCTGAAAGCCCTGAAAATCACTCTCTCCTTGTTCTTCTTACATGACCTCCTGATTTTTTTTTTTTTTTTTTTTTTTTTTTTGGTCATTCAGGATCCTTTGCCTGATTGAATTGTCTGATTTTTCTGCTAGATGGTGAATTTGTGGGAGTTTTGAAAACAATGGTATAAATTTACATATAAATATAAACATATATATGGGATTGATCCATTTCAGTTGACCCTTAAGCTACATCCTCTGTTCTTTTTATCCCTTTTTATTTTTCATTTTGAGACCATGTTCTGCTAAGTTGAGCATCTAGCAGCATTGCTGAGGTTGACCTTGAACTTGTGAACCCCTAACCTCAACCTCCCTAATCACTGGGATTATAAATGTGCACCTCCCCCACTGCATCTGGCTAAATTCATATGCTGTACTAACTGAGCTTAGCTCTGTACACACCAGATCTATTTTTCACATGTAGTAGCTGCCTTTTGGGTGCCTGCCTAGTGAAAATATGAAGGAATAGGTAAATCTTGCTGTAATGCAGTTTCCATGGGCCTGAAAGCAGAGCAAATTAAAAGAGGAAAAAGCCCAAGATAATTGCTATGCTTTTCCAAAGCACAGTGACCAGTTTGGGGAAGCAAGCATCTTTGGTTTATATTGAGTGGAACCTTTGACAGCAAGATGTAGGTAATAATTCCTGTGCATCATTAGCACCCAGTTGGTTAAAGCCCAGCTCAAAAGAGAGTCTGTTTCTGCTCATTGCTTCTGTGGTGAGGAAAAAGAGCTATAAACAGCTATATGATATAGGTGGAAAGGACACCTGACAACAACTCACATTCACTGGTATATTCTAAAGCCACTGAAATAGCATGGAGAGAACTTGATTTCCACTAGGCCCAGGTGGCCTTCCCCTGGGCCAGATGGAAACTATGAGGCAATACAAAGGCTTAAATCAAAATTTTCACTACTAATTTTCAATTACCCTCAACATGCTTAATAGAGTCTCTCAGTTAGTGATGAATTAATATCAATAATCTAAAATTGGCCTAATATAGCCTTGAAAAATCTGTCATTTCTCAGGGATCAACACAGAAAAAGACCATGAGAAACTGTATCATAATCTACTATTGGGCAAACTCGAGGATTATCCTTATAATAGTCTATTCTAGTTTTAGGAAAGTTATCCCTCTTCTTGAATTTACAGGCTTCAAATGTGACGGTACCACACATATTATCATTTGGTCTGAATAAAAGTGCATGTTGGTTTTAACCTCAAACATATACTCTTCTTTAATGTGCTCTGAGTGTGTATAACATGTCATGGCTCCTTTAATTAAGCTTTGATTAGGCTATGTAAAGCACCAACATGTCAAAATTATTGTATACCTTTAGTCAGATTAGAAAACTTTTATTAGGCTGAGTAAAGAGCTAAGAGGTAGGACACATGCTTAGTTTGTGTTTGGTGCTAGGTTCAGGAGAGAGAGAGAGAGAGAGAGAGAGAGAGAGAGAGAGAGAGAGAGAGAGAGATTCAAGATGGTGAATTACAGGAAGATTGATTTCCTAGTTGCTCCATGGCTCAGAATACAAGCAGCAAGAGTACTGCTGCTCAGTGAGGTGGATAAAATAGGAATTTCAGTAAATTAGAATATTGGACAGTGTCTTAGAGCGTCAGAAATTTGGTAAATTGAACAAAGAAGAAAGAGTACATTGGAGACCAGCCAGTGGTGGCAGTGGTAGAAGCATTGGTTCACCACAGAAGGAGGGAGAATGTAGAGAGGAACACCGTGGACAGATTTGGTATGGAAAAACCTGACATCAGAAAAGCAACCTGAACTTAGCTGATCCAGAGTCTGCACCATAAACTGGTGTTTAAAAAGGGCTCTGTTTCTCTCAACTGCCCATTGTGAACCAATGCAGGAGCTATCTTGAAGCAGCCACACTACAGGTGCTGCTGTGGGAGCAGAGAGATCACAGCAAGCATTGACATATTGTCGCAGCAAGCACCTACCATGTGACCCAGGGTGTACCTAGCAGATCATGAGTGAAACAGGCACTGGTTCTGGCCTAAAAACAGACACACAGAACAATAGCATAAAATAGAGCACAGACAAACCCATACAGATACAGTCATCCAATCCTCAACAATGGTGCCAAAAACATATATTGGAGAATTACAACCTTTTTAACAGATTCTGCTGGGACAACTGTTTGTATGTAAAAGAATGAAACTAGACCCTTATCTCTGACCCTGCACAGAAATCAACTCAATCTGGATCAAAAACCTTGGACTTCAACCAGAAACTATGAAACTTCTAGAAGAAAATGTAGGGTCAATAACCAAGCTTTTAGGCACAGGCATTGAATTTCTTGGATCCCTAAAGCTCAGGAAATACTGCTAAGTGTTAGTAAGTCAGATGAAATCAAATTAAAAAGCTTCTGCACAGCAAAGGAAGCAATTAGGAATGTGAAGAGATAACCCACAAAATGTGAGAAAAACTTTTCTAACTACTCTTCTGACCCAAGATTAATATCTAAAATATATAAAAAGCTCAACAAACTTAACAGAAAAACAAGTAACCCAATTAATAATAAGCAAATGAATTAAACAGACACTTCTCAAAAGAAAAATACAAATGGCCAACAAATGTCTGAAAATGCTCAATATAATTAGCAATTAGGGAAATGCAAACCAAAACTCACTGAGATTTTATCTCACACCTGTTGGAGTGGCAGTCATCAAGAATACAAACAATAATGAATAGGAGGCTTACTAAGCTGACATTCATGGATGAAATGTGAAGTCTGTGGCACTGGGCCAGGCCGGGTTGTGGTGGCTCAAGGTCAAGAATACATTCCTGAAATTTCCATAGAATGTTTTCATCAGCTCCAACCTTACAGTTGAGCTAGCCATGGAAAACCTCATTGAAGCCTCACCAAATATGACCATAACTGGCATTCTCAAGAACTCTTCCTATCAAAAAGTTTCAGGGGTGAAAATCTAAGACATGTTTCTACCATTTCAAGAAGTTCCTGTATCAGCCAACAACTTCTAGCAGATCAGGTAGTTTCTTTCATCATTGAATAGACACTCAAGCCACCAACACAGAAGAAATCACAAAATATCTTTTTATCAATGTTTTTCACAGTGACCTGTTAAGAGTCATGAAGTCAATTCTGTGAGTAACTGACGGATTTTTTCATTTTTTTAGCTTTTTGATATTATTGTTGTTATTGTTTCTGAATCACTAGCAATTATGAAATTTTAATCAAACTAGAATAAATTGCTGTTAAAAATCTATCATATCTTTATTAAAAGAAAGAGAAATAATGAAATACAAGGAAGTATGTTCTTCATCTGGAAGTGTGAACATTGATGCCATTGAGCAAAATATTGACTGTAATCTTACAAATTCAACTTCATTTGAGCCACATTCCAAAAAGAAAAAAAGTACAAGACATTATAATGAAGATTACTTAAAATATGATTTTATCAAATGTGAAAAACTTTTTGCAAATGATAGGCCTCAATGAGTTATTTGTAATAATTTTCCTACAAATGAAAGCTTAAAACCTTCAAATTAAAGAGACATTTGGAAACACAGCATGCTGAACTTATTGATAAGCCTCTTGATATAAAGTTATCAACACAATTTCTTCTTTGTCCTCCTGCTGTTAGTGAGAAAGCCTTACTCTTATCATATTTAGTTGCATATCATGTGACAAAAGAGAAAATGGCTCACACAGCTGCTGAAAAAGAGTATCCTTGCAGCATGTCTGGATATGGTATGTACAATATTTAATGATAAGTCAGCCAATAAATTTAAAACTATACCTAGTGACAACACAATATCTCTTCAAATTCATACTATTGGAGAATATTTAAAATCAACACTTCTTATGCAGTTGTGATCTAGTGTAGATTTTGCAGTCCAGCTGGATGTAAGCACTGATATTTAAAGCTGCACATTTGATGCAGCTTTTAGTTTAGTCAGACATGAATGGAAGGATGATTTCATGGAGGATTTTATTTTTGTGTTTTTTTTTAAATTTACTCTCTCATTTAAGTGCATTAGATATTTTTACAGGATTGGAAAAGTGCATTGTTAGTCAATATAAATCAAACTGGAAAAAAGTGTATGAGAATTACAAGAGATAGAACAGAAAGCATAACTGGAAAACACAGCAGAGTATTTAAAAAGTTCCTGGAAGTTGTTACTAATGGTGCCATGTGGAATAAATGTTCTATACATAATGAAGTTTTAGCATTAGTGGAATCATTGTTCTATACATTATGAAGCATTAGCATCCAGAAAAATTCCACAGAATCTCATGGAAGTATTTAAAAATGCAGTAAATGTTGTTAATCTTATTAAAGGAATCTCACTGAATGGCTGACTTCTTGAAAGATTTTGTTCAGAAATTGAAACTAATTACATCCACTTACTGTATCATACCAAAGTTTGTTGGTTGTATCAAGGAGAAAATATTAACCAGGGTTTATGAACACAGGAATGAAATTCAGAGTTTTTTCATTCAAAAATATCTCATTTAACAATTTGTGTGTGTGTGTGTGTGTGTGTGTGTGTGTAGTGCATGGGATCAAACCCAGGGCTTGTGCATCCCAGGGCCTTGTGCATGCAAGGCAAGCACTATACCAACTGGGCTATATCCGCAGCCCATTCTATTGTATTTAAATGTTAATGTAGCATTGTATTTGATGACTTTATTATGTTTCATTTTATTCCTTAATATCAATAAAATCAATGATTTTATGTTTATTGAACAATAAATACAAACAATAAGAAATTCTGGAGAGGATGTGGAAAAAATTGGAACACATTTTTACTGTTGTAGGGACTATAAATTTGGAAAACTAGAATGGAAATCAGTATAGAGGGTCCTCAAAAGACTAGGCATATAACCACCATATGATTCAGCTATACTACTCCTCTGTATTTATCCTAAAGAATCATAATTCATCATACTGAAGTACATGCATACATACATAGCATATTTATGGTACAGCCAAAGTATGCAACCATCATAGGAATACTTCAATAGATGAATGGATAAAGAAAAATGAAATTGAAGTAAAAATGGATGTAACCATTATGGTAAATGAAATAAACCAATCTCGGAAGGTTTTCATATGTTTTTCTCATATTTGGAAGCTAGAGAGAAAAATGGAAAAGGAAGTTGAAAGGCTGGTATGTCATTTCCTTTAATGAAAATTAAAGGAAAATTAGTAGCAGAAAGGGACCAGCAGGTAGGAGAAGGGAGGTAAAGGGGGAAAGGTTGGGAAGAGATATTGACCAAATTATATTGTTATATTTTGTAAATATATGGGTAGGAGACAACAAATTCCACCATTTTGTACTATTATAATGCACCAATAAAATGTGGAAAATGAAAGGATAAACTAATTTAAAAATTTTAAAAAGAAAGCTTTATGACCTACTAGACATACAATTTCTTCATGTAAAGAGACTGGGGGATAATCATTAAGTGTAATCAAGAAGCATGTCAAGCTGAGCGATTCCTCTACACATCTCTCCTTGCTCATGTAGCTGCTCTCTGCCTTGTGTTAATCTTTCCCTCTTCCTATTTTTGGGGCTGAGAATGCTGAGGCTCAGGTTACTACAGAAAACAGTGGTAGTCCAATTAATTACATACTCATATTAGCATTACTTATGACTCTGGAAATTACTAAGCTTTCTACCTATGGGAAAAGTTTTGCTTTGAAAGGTCTTGATTCTGATTTTACTTTAAAAAATATCTTTTGATATGTGAGCAGATAATACTTATTTTGAATAGGAAAACAATTATTAAAAAGTCTGGGGTGGGCTAGAAAATGGAGGCCAAATAAAATGACAATTACTGTTTGTATAAAGGAAAGGAATATTTTGAATACTCACTGAATGCAACCATCTTAAATATTATCAAATTAATATTAAATATTTTTCTCTTGAGCTGTTTCAAAGTATATCATAATTGGGGTTTTATTGTAAAATGTACATAAAATAAAAGCCAATAGTGAGTGTTGTCTCATAGAAAGCAAAAAGGGGGAAAAATTAATTCTATCACTGTGTTGTGCTCTAGAGCCTGTAGGAAAGCTCTGGCAGAGGTGGGAGTGACTGTAGGCCACGTCTTCATTCCCACCAGTTCAAGATTCAAATATGACATTCAGATTTGAAACACTATGCTGATATCTCCCTGCTGTACTTACTAAAGCAACTTGGGTTCCAGCAAAAGCACTCTGATTATTCAAACTGGGGCTCTGGCTCTTCTTCAATACATGGTACTTGCTTCTTGATGTTCTTTAGTAAAATGAAGGTATTGTACTGAGAGAGAGGAAACCCACAGACACCCCCCACCCAGGCACCAGCGAACAGACCTCCCAACTGGTTTCTAATCTGCTCAGATCCATCACTCATAATCAGCACATTCAATCCCCAGCAGCAGCAGCAGCAGCAGCAGCAGCAGCAGCAGCAAAGAACTAGTAGCCCAAACCCTTCCCAGTGGGACAAGAGTTCCTTGAGGAGGGATGTGTGCTTCCTGATCTGAAATAGGCCAACAGTTCCCATCTGGTACACAGGGAGAGGCTGGCACAGGTCCCACAGGAAGCCAGAGCTTGGAGGAACTATCCCATCAGCGGCAACCAAGTTCTGTTCTGGATGAGAAACTAAGAGTGAGGGTGGTCAGGGAATGACTTCTGCCAAGGCTTCTGACAACTAGGCCCCTCACTCTTAAGGACATGCACTGTACCATGTACCCTGGAGGGCCTGATGCTAAGTGGCCAGACCTGAGCTGTCTAAGAGCAGGCCTTGAAGCTGTGCTCGGCATCATGGGTTTTAGAGTAGGGGAGACTGTGGTGGTTGTGAAGGCCCTGGGTGGGGTGGATGTTGGCAGGGAAGCTTGGGCCTAACATGAGCTGATGCTTGCTTCTTCTCCCAGTGAGGCTGGGCCTGTGCTGTCTCATGTGGTCAGTCAGTGCCACCTGGGGGAGATAGCTTGTCCCTCACTTTGGTGGGCCATAGTAGCAGAGCAGAAGAGGGGTTGATAGGACATTAGTGGAGCCCTATTGATGGCAGCAGCCATATCCAGGCACCGTGTCCCTTGGCCACACCCCTTCTGGAGGTGATTGAGCCCCATGGCAAGTGGGGTCTAGAATTAATTTTTAAAGCTGTAACTGGGGCAGGGGCTGGCTTGGTGGTAGAGTCCTTACCTGGCATGCATGAGTCTCTGGAATCCATCCCTAGTTCCTCCCCTGCAAAAAGCTGGAATCATCCTGGACAAACTAGAGGAAGACAGTGACTTGCATTGTTCTTCCCAAGGCAGGAAGTCAGATGCAGGCCCAGGGAACTCTCTGTATCTCCCTGGCCTTGCTCTTCCATCTCCCCCTTCTGCAAGCTTCTTTTTCCCTGGGCCTCACCAGTGTGCTGGGCTCCCTCGTCTCCTTCTACTCAGTCATCAGCAGCTTTGGGCAGTAAATGACCATGTCCTTCCTTCTCTGTTCCTTCAGGGAGGGCCCAGCAAAAGGACCCCTTTCCCCTACCTGGATGTTTTGCCCACATTGGACTCCTTTCTCATTCTTCCTGTCACAGTCTACCTGACCTCCTGATTACCCATGGTCAGTTGTGACTAAGTCTGCAGTGTGGTAGGGATAAGACTCATGCCTACCCCTTAGGATGGCATCTGAGCTCCCTGTGCTGTGCTTAGTGCTGGAAAGTTCCAAACACATGCAGATTCTCTATGCATGGTGATGCCTAAGTTAATTCCCCAAAGTGGATGCAGGAAGACTGAGGCTCTTCCCTGATGAGTTGGCCTTGGGGCCAAGCCCAGACCCCACAGGCTGTCCTTGAGTAGTGGCCAAGTTGAGGGAAGCAGTGCCCAGCTAGCACATGGGTGGAGTAGAAGACAAAGCAACCCCTCCCCACCTTGCCCCAGGAACACTCAGGCTTTCTATTGTGTTCTTGGTAGAGGAAGCCAGGTGGTTTAAGCACAGTTTTCAATGGGACTCAGTGGTCTCGCTTCCTCCCCCAGAACAGGTACCTTGGGAAAATCAGTCTCTTCCAGAGGGAGGATTCCCCTTCACCAGGGATTCCAGGGATCAACAAATCTCTGTTGACTTGCAGCAAGGCCATGAATGACCAGTAAGTGGCACCCCAGCAGTGGTCTTGTGACTGGTGAGCCCCCGTATTATCCTATGTCCCTGAAATGAACATGGGGAGGAGGGAGGCAGCCCAAAGTTGAAGGGGTGTCCTGCTTGGCAGGCACATAGTCTGCTGCTGTTCATGGCTCTGTCTCCCTGTGGCCCCATGGGTTCAGGTTGTCAGAGCTTGTTTCCCACCCTCCTGGTCCAGCCATGACCCTGGTCCCTGAGTGATGCCTGCTCTCCCCAGGTGTGATGGAGCTGCTATCACTAGATTACCTGACCTCACTCTTCTACCACATTTCCACTGTCCACTGTCATCATTATGGCTGTGGCCCTCCTGTTTGATACCAAGATCTTCAGGACACTCTGGCATGTTAAGAGTCAAATGATGGTGGCCATATCTGTCATCCCAACCACTTGGGAGGCTCAGGCAGGAGGATGGCAAGTAGGAGAGCAGCCTGGAAAATTTAGCAGGATCCTCTCTCAAAATAGAAAGGACAGGGGTGCAGCTCAGTGGGAGAGCCCTTGTCAAGGTTGCATGAGACCCTAGGGTGCAGTCCCAAAGTGCTAAAAAAAAAAGTATGTGCTGGTCCCAAAGCTGAAAACACTGTAGCACTTTGTCTGGAAACCCTGAGGGCACCCTTAACCACTCATCTCCACAAATCCATTTTGTTTTTCGTCCTAAAGAAGTATAAGAACTTATGTAGTTTGTGTTGCTTCCTTCACATGGCCCCAGGGAGTCACCAAATGAAAGTAGTGATTATTTTATCATGTCCCAGGACTTCCATGCACATTTCATCTTTAGAGTAGCCTTGGGACACATTGACATGCCTGTGTGCAATATAAGGCTCTTCTGAGGGAAGCTGAGGCTCAAGGAGGTGGACATTTC
Source organism: Marmota flaviventris (assembly GCF_047511675.1). Taxonomy (NCBI): domain Eukaryota; kingdom Metazoa; phylum Chordata; class Mammalia; order Rodentia; family Sciuridae; genus Marmota; species Marmota flaviventris. Next base: position 122,677,192 of record NC_092506.1, read on the forward strand.
AGAGTCTCATATGTTGGGGAGACTCTGGGACTGAAGTTTGCCCTCAGAACACCTCCTCAGAGAAGGATATTTGCAAGTCTGGGTGTTTGTGATCCCCACACACCCATCTCCTGGATTTCTTGATGTCCCCTTGACAGCCCTGCTGCTCCCCTCCCTCCAAGGTCCCTTGAGGGAAGACGTAGGAGGGTCCTGCCTGAACCTCTGTCTAACACCTATGTATCAGCTGTGGTCTGTGGCAGCTGCCCCTGAGGCTTCAGAACGGAGGTCTCTGGGGTTGCTTTGTGTCCATGACCACCCTTACTCCACATGTGAGGACCAGAAGGCCATCCTGCTGAATGTAGGGTGCATAGGGCTCAGGTGGTAGTGCAGTGTCTGGGAGCAGAGTCGACTCTCAGCAGAGTTCTCTTGCAGGGCTGGACTTGCGACAGTTCTGCATCATGTTCCTGCTGTGCTTCTGGGAGGTCCAGTACAGTGTCCTGACTGGGACTCTGGTGTCCTCACTCATCCTCCTGCACTCCGTAGTCAGGCCCAAGAGCCAGGTGCCGGACAGGGTGGGCACTCAATAGTGGGACTCCTTGGCACAGCTGTCCTGATGTCTGTCTGAGTTCACGGGGTGGCTCTGGTCAGAGCTGAAGGTTGTTGTGCTCTGCAGCAGTCTCCACAGTGCCTGGCCTCCTGCCAGCATCCCTGCTGTTCCTCCAGCTCACTGGACTTGACTTGGGCTTCCAGCTTGGGACAGGCCAGGCCTGGCAGAGGCTGTGTCCAACCTGCCTCCAGGACTGAAACTCTTCCCTCTGCCTTCCCAGGTGTCAGAGGGCCCCCGTTCCTGTCCTGCATGTGGCCAGTGGCCTGTACTTCCCTGCCATGGAACCTCTGTTGGAGGCAATATTGAACAGGCCTAGGAGGGTATGTGGCTGTGCTAAGGTCACTGTGAGCCCCTGCTGCCCTCTGTTCCATGGCCCTCTATTGCCCTACCCTGACTTTTAGGACCCAAGGCCAAGCCCAAGCCATCAGGGAGATGGTCGCCTGCTTGCACATTAATGAGGCTGACACACAGAAGGTCCCCAATGGGCAACGAGCTCTGTACCACCCTGACTGTACTTCAACAAAGACCATAGTACCCGAAGCATGGCTCTCCCTGGTAGCCAGGGACATGTGGGCCCTGCCACCCTGACATCCTCACTGACTGTGACAGAGTGGCCTGCCCCCCAGGACCCCCATTGTCCTGAGCTATCTTAAAGTACATCCATATCTGCAACCATGGTGCTGGGGCTCAGAGACCTCCTGGATGACTTCTACAAGCAGGGAGCTGCCCTTGTCTTCTTGGTAGGCAAGGCCTGACTCCCCAGCCTCCGACCTGGGTTCTTTACAGACCGCCTGAACTTCACCTTCTGTCTGTCCTCTAGGGGCCACTCCCTGTACTATCAGTACTGATCCACTTCTGCAGTCAGGTTGTGCTCAGTGCTGAGGACATCTGGATCCAAACCATTGCTTGTAGCTGTCACATTCTGGGTCATGTTTGCAGAACACTCCTGGTGGTCTTTGGAGAGTGTTCATGTAGAGATTCCTCCCCTGGCAGCAGCCCCCTGGATAGGCTGCCCTTCCTTGACCTACCTATGTGGAGGTGAAATGGCCTCTCGACACTCAGGCTTGTTCAGCCTGGCTGTCCACCCAAAGTGTCAGGAGGGCCATTGCCCTGGACTAGAGTTTGTCTGTCCCCAGGTGCCAGTGCTCTGTGCCCTACTAGCTGCTGATCTAAAGGTGTTCCAGTACTTCTCTGTCCTGGAGGAGGCAGTGGGTGCAGCATTTGACTTAGCTAGCTTGCTGATCCTCTTTTCTATCATACTTCGGAGTCTCTTTGGGATCAACCTCTGACACAAAGTTGGGGAGTAGGCAATAGCCTTAATTCTATAAAGTGAACTACCCTTACTTCTGCTTTTTTAGAGCTCGAAAAACCTGTATCTTTGGCTGAGAAATAACTGCAGCAAGACCCAGGGACCGAGTCCTACAACAGCTGTAAAGACCACATCCCAGAACAAAAGAGAGTCCTGCTAAGGGCTTGATCAGGCCCTCATTGGGTGTCTGGCATTTAAAGTACTCCCAGAAGGTCCCTGTCACTGTGATTTGATACCAGATGCTATCTTATAGACATGCTGGCCCAATGGAGCAGAGAATGCACTGCAAAGTGACCCCAGAAGAAGAGGGAGCCCATGGGAGGCCCAGGTGGGATTCTAGTGTTCCTTGGGAAAACTGGAAAAAAATTCTGCCTGTCCCCTGGTCATGCCTTGTCAAGAGCCTACCAGATTGACAGACCAAATGACAGAGAAAGGAACAGGCTTTCACAGATGGGTGGGTGAGGTGTGCTGTACCCAGCACCTTCCCAGGTGTATGCTGAGCTCCAGCCAGGGAGGAGTCTCAGAGATGTCAGATCCTGATGCAGCATCCATGCTGTGGTTGGGGAGAACACCAAGGAGAGCCAAATGACTTCAAGTCTGTTTCAAAAGAATTCTGGTTTTTTTTTTTTTTTTAATTGAAGTAATAGCTTTGGCATTTTTGTAAAATATTAAACATCTATGGTTAAAAAAATGTAGGAAACCACTACTCCAGTTCCCATCCACTCTGGTGACCACCCCAGAACTTCCTGCTCCCTGGAATACACACATCTGTCAGTGTGTGGGCACACTCCTGGCTCCACATGCTCCATTCATGGTGCTCTATGACCTGCATTTTTATGTGTCATTTGCTATGAATTACCTTGATGATAAATAGTGTTAGAATAAATGGTTTTTAATGTCTGTATCATTATTATAATGTCCTCAGTGAGTTCTCTGTTGAACACGTCACGGATTATGCATTGAATTGCTTTGCCCTAAAATCCATTTTGTTTTGTTTTAGGGGGGAATTTTTTGGGTGGTACCAGGAATTGAACCCAGGGGCACTGAGCCACATCCCAGCCCTTTGTATTATTATTATTTTTTTTTTTTGAAATTTTGAGACAAAGTCTGGCTTAGTTGCCGAGGCTGGCCTCAACCTTGGATCCTCCTGCCTGAACCTCCCAAGTAGTTGGATGGCAGACCCAGTGTGAATTTTGTAGGCCCAGAATATCTCAGTTTGGACCAGTCACCCCTGGGGTATGCTTATGGCTGAGGCCAGGGACAGCACAGTGGTAGAGTATACACAACCAGGTGCTGTTCCAAGCAGGTATTTGTGCATGACTGCACCTTCACCTTGGGCTTCAAGAGAGTGAACGTCTGGGGTGGTGGGTGGAGGGCTGCCAGGGTTGTTCCTGAGGCCAGGGTCCCCAGCTTATCCCCTGAGAGGGTGAACTCATCTCTCTGATCCTTACCTTCTACACCTACACAATCTTTCCAAGGTCTGCTGGCCAGGTAGGGGCAGGTGTACAGTGTGGCAGAGCTGGTGACCTGACCTCCTTCCTCCCATCTTGCCTGTTCTACCTCCTCTCTGTACCCTAGGAATCACATGTCTGTACCTACACCCTCCACATCCTGGAAGAACTGGCCCTTCAGTGCAGACCTTGAGAAAGAGGCAGGGGCTGCAGCAGGGGAAGTCTGCATGCAGTGGATACCTCCAGCTGGTGAGGGACTACTGCTGTGGCCACTGCTTCTGCAATTTTTTTAATACAGGACCAGCAGAAGAGGGTGGTGGGTGGGTGGGTGTGCCCTGGGATTCACGGGTTAGGCCAGAGCCAAGGCCTGCCATCTTCAGCTTGGCCTGCAATGGCTGTGACCCTTTCCCTAGTTGGATGCCACCTGGTTAAGGAGAGGAGTGGGCCTCCATAGATGGCACCATCCCCCAGTTATTGGAAACCCTGACTCCAGCCTGTTAGCCTTGGGCTTCCCAGCAAAGGGTGACCTCTGCAGGAGACACTGCTCAGCCAGAGGTGACCATGGCCACTAGCACCTCTCAAATGCTGTAAAGCTGTCCCTGTAAGACTCACCTAACTCTCATCTGTGCTAAGGGCTACTTATGGGACAGTTGTCTTGCCCCCTCTCTCAGGGAGCAGGGTGAGATACTAAGACACTTGGGCAGGAAGTGGCACCTGGCTCCAGGCTTGCTTTCCAAGCAGCTCTGCAAGCTGCCAGTGGGTCACCTGTGTAGGCCAAGGTTTGGCCCTGACTGCAGGTCCACCTGATTCCCCTGCCTGCCTCCCCCTAGTTCTCAGTGGTTGTGTTGGAAGCTGGCCTGGCTTGTGGTTTGAGCCACAGTCTTAGCTTTTCTGGGTGATGGCAGAGACAGAGGAGGGGGGCTTTGGGATGGAAGGGGATCCAGGGAAGAGTGGGACTTGGGATGGGGCGGTGGCCATGAGCAGCCACAGGGGACACACTGCTGCTGGGTTTCCATTCACCAGAGAACTTTCTAGCTACAACAATCTCACTTTCTCACAAAATGAAATGGAAATGGGGCTGTGGTCACATGACAGGAAGCACAGTTTGGAGCTGCTGCCTTGGGGAGTCTTTTTTTTTGGAGAGAGAGAGAGAGAGAGAGAGAGAGAGAGAGAGAGAGAGAGAGAGAGAGAATCTTTTTTGTAGATGGACCCAACACAATGCCTTTATTTTTAAGTGGTGCTGAGAATATAATCCAGGTCCCGCCTGTGCTAGGTGAGCACTCTACTGCTGAGCCACAATCCCAGCCCAAGGGGACTCTTGCTTCTCCTTTCAGACTTGTGGGGGAAGGGACACTGGGCTGGAGGATTCCCCCAGCCAGAGACAAGTCTCCTGCGAGGAGGCCTCCAAGTTCTGTAGCCAGTGTGAAGAGATGCCTCCTGCAGCCCCAGGACCAGGCAAGTCCCAAGGGGCAATGAGGTAAGTGGCGAGTGGGGGCATCTGTGCCTTCCAAGCAGATGGGAGCAGGGCCAGCTTGCAGCCTCAGGGGGGGCATGGCCCCTCCCCCACAGAACTCTTTCCAGGGGGTATTTTCCTTAAGCAGTTTTTTGAGGTTCTTTGCTGTAGTCGCCTGTTCGGCTTAAAGTTTCCAGTCTCTTTTCTTTGAGGGAACTGGAGTTTAGTCCCCCTTGGTGATGAGAAGCCTCTGGCTGAGCTGAAGGGCCCTGGACATCCCAGAGGGTATCCAGGGAGGTGTCTGAGGCTGCTAAATGGGGAAGTCTCTGTGGGTTTGCAATGCCGTGGGAGGGGTTCCCACAGCCTGCCCAGGCTGACAGTGGAGGGACAGGAGGGAACCAGCTGGGCCTTCCCTGCTGATGGCCATAATAGAGCAAGTGCCACCCTGCTCCTATCCTGCTGTCCTAGAGCCCATGGAGCACAGTACTCCCAGAGGGCAGCACTGATTTGCTTTAGCCACAAGGACACCCTGAGCATCTGGGACTTGTGGATCCTGAGTGGCCTAGATTTCTTGCCTTGTGAATATTGAGTTGTGGAATGGTGGAGCCACCTGCCGGGGCTCCCCACCCCTGAGTACCAGGAAGAATATCTGCCAGCTGAGGCCTTGGGAGGGGAGGGTTTGCAGTCCCAGAGATTTAAAAAAGTGAAGCTGCTAAATAGTGATGTTCCCAACATTGTGCTAAACTGACATTATCATTAATCTCTGTCCTACAGATGCTGAGAATGAAGCACAGAGAGGTTAAATAACTTGCCCACAGCCTCACAGCTAGTGGCAACAAGAGACAAGATTTGAACCCTCTGGAACACATGTGCAGGTTGAAATGTGCTTGAGGTCTTGCTGGTCCTGGTTTGAGGGAGAAAATGAATACTGGTCTGAGTGATGAGCAGTGCCAGCCTGTCTTCACAGGCTTGCTGTGGGGCTGGAATTAAAATTAAACATGGGACAAGACAGGGTGGTCCCTGACAGTGGCCAGTAAAGGGCAGGTGGGGCAGACACAGCAGCCTGAGAGGCTTCATTTATTTCCCAACCCTTTGGGACGTGGCAACCCACCTTCATCCTGCTACAGGGCCTCCCTGAAAGGCCACTGGTCCTCTGCTCCTCTTTTCATTTTTGGTGAGGGGTCAGAACATGCCAAGAACCACTTTCCAAAAGAACCAGAATGAAGGGTATCTACCTGAGAACAGGGACAAGTGGCCTTTTTACCAAATGCTGCTGATTCTTCTCATACTGGAGTCCTACTGTGGCAGGAATCAGACAAGAAGCATCAAAGGGCAAATCTCTAGCCTTGGTCCTGGGCCTCCACAGGGGCATTTACACTTATAAGGGGAGTAGTTAGATTCCTAAGGGTAGTTATTTACAATTCAAAAGGCAAAAGGTAGGGGGTCTATTGTGTTAATCAGTTTTCCCCAAGATGGCTGACTAGAAAGGGGTGTGAACTCTCCCTTTGCCAGGCACTAATTCTGTGGAAACTGTTCTACATCCAGGACTGGGTTTGTCATCCATTACACTACCAGGGTCTGCCTTCCAGGGGGTGCCCATCCCTGCAGATAGGGAGAGAGGGCAGGATGGCCTGGCACCTCACCAGAGCCAGAGCCTGACAGGGATCCCAGCCCTGACTTCCTCACACCTGGTGGTGACTATGTTTACAGGAATAGAAACTGAAACAGGAAGCTGAGGGATTTGGCTCCTCAGCTGAGGGAGGCCTCTCCTCTCAGCTACTTGAAGAGTCTTCAGGTGGTTCCACCTGCTACAGGACTGGGGTAGGAATCCCCAGAATTCCTGGGGCCAAAGAGGCCATGGGGTGCTCTGCCAAGTACCTAGGCCTGGAGGCCCTGTGGATGAAGGCATTCAGAGACCTTGGGTCTCTGAACAGGCTGGGGTGAGGCAGAGTAAGGGCTTTGAGAGCTGTGGGTCACCCTTTCCTGTTCCAGGTCCTCAGAGACCCAGACCTGACTCCTGCCCTGTATCTGGGAGGTTCCTGGAGGAGACAACAAGGTCCAGGCAGATATTTCTTTTTTATTCTGTGTTTTCCTGAAGGATGTATGTTTCTACAATGGAGGAAGTAAGTTCAGAGTCACCAGAGCATCAGGGCTCCTGGGAGGGGAGAGTGTGCTGCTTGGAGCCAGGATGGTAGGACACTCTCTGCATGAGGAGCAGCCTTGCCTCTGGGCACCAGGGTGGGTCAGGTTCAGCCCAGACCCTGGCATGGGTGGGTGAGACCCCATCTATTTAGGGGTGAAGGCCAGATAACAAGGTTCCTCCCCGATGAGGTCTCCTAGGGGGCTCCAGTGAAGGCCCAGGCCAGGATGTCCAGGAGGTCTAGAGAGGATATCCCCAGGTGGGGAAGAGGCCTGGGCAGTGGCATCTGGTGCCTGAGTTTTGCTCCCTCCGCCCTCAGGGCCTGCCACACAATGGGCTGGCAAAGCCTGCTGTGATATGCCCTGGTGTGTTTCCTTTTGAGTTTTAACAGAATTATTATAACATACATTTAGCATTTGATGTATGTCTTTTATTGATTGATTGATTGATTGATTAGTATTGGGGATTGAAATCCAGTACTCGACCACTGAGACACATCCCCAGCCCTCTTTTGTATTTTATTAAAGACATAGTCTCAACTGAATTGCTTAGTGCTTTGCCCTTGTGGAAGCTGGTTTTGAACTTGTGATCCTCCTGCCTCAGTGCCCCCCTAACCCCATAACCCCAGGCTCTGGGATTATAGGTGTCCACCATGATTCCTTACTGCATTTGATCTTTTAAAATGGAGCATTTCCTGGGCTTGTGGGGCAGAGCTCTTGTCTAGTGTCAGTGAGCAGGTGTGAGCTTCCACACATTTTTTTTTTCTGGTCCTGAGGATTGAACCCAGGGCCCTTAAACACTGAACCACATTCCCAGCCTTTTTTATATTTTCTTTAGAGATAGGGCCTCACTAAGTTGTTGAGTCTGGCTTTGAACCTGTGATTTTCCTGTTTTATCTTCTCTTCCACCCTAGCCCTCCCAATCATCTTTATAGTCAAATGATGAAGCCAGAATTAGACAGTCAGTATAGATAGGTAAATCGAGTCAGGTCAGATTTAGGAGGCCAATTTGAGTGAGGCCTGGAAACTGAAGACTATCCTCTCAGGGATTGAAATGTTAATTCCTTCAGAGCCCTTCCTCCACCCTTATGAATAACATGCTCCTGCTCCAAACTTTTGCTAAAGTAACCTATCCCAGGAACTGCCTCTGTCTATAAGTAGTTACAAGGTTGTTAATTAATGTGCCTTGAGCTGCTCCATCCTGCCTTTCCCCCTTCAGCCCACCTGTTTCCCATCTTTTGGCCATCCCACTGAGCATCCCTGGGTCTATTACTGGGCCTAGTCACATACACAGAAAGGAAAGAGATAAGAGGAAGGAAGCAGGAGAACAAAGGAAGCCTAGGGCATATTTTAAAAAGCAGAACACCTTGTTTCTTGGGATACCAGGATACCAGCTCTGGTCCCCTTCCCTCGGTGTGCTTCTCTAATGTGCAAACTTCAACATGTGAGGGAGCAGAACTCTTCACTAATAACCAATGGTATCAGTGGGATGGGCAGAAGTGGCCCCTTGTGTCCAGTTATGATCTCCATCAGCAGGGAAGCCAAGTGTCATTTGGGAAATCAGATGGCCACTTATTTTTTTTGTTGTTGGACTACCTGTTGAGACTTACAGTCCCTGGGGATGTTTGTGTTGGATAACATACAAAGCCAGGGCCTGGCTTGAGGGTTGGGTGTGCCTAGGGCCCTTGCTCCTTTCTCTGGTCCTGGCAGCCCTGCTCATCTGCATATGGCAGCATTGTCCTCAGGCTAGAGGCAGAACAGTAGGCCAGGGTCCAACAACCAGACACCATTATGGACCCGCAGGAGGGGGTGTGTGTGTCCAAATCCAGTGGGAGCCCTGAAGCACTCTCTGAGTCTGTCCCTGGGGCCAGGGGAGATGTCAGGTTCTACTTGATTAGGTTTTCTAGAGCTGCCCATACAGCTGGCCCAGTTGGCATAATGGGAGGGAGGCCCATCAGAATCCTGGGTTTATTGTTAAATTTCAGCTGTTTAAAGGGAAGTGGTCTGGGAATAGAGAGTGTGGCATAAATTTTTTTCCAACTTTTTGGTCATGTGTTGTGTGTGAGCAGTTAGAGGCCTCCATATAGGGTCTGAATTCTCCACAGGGACTTGGTATAGGGTCTGAGTCTTGCATGTGGGCCTCCTTCAGCACATGGGCCTCGTTCAGTGCATGTGCTTAACCACTGGGTTAAGCAAAGGTCTTTTTCTTCAGCACTCTGGGCCCCAGGTCTGCATGGCCCCTGCATTTCAGGGAGGAGATGCAGTAGTAAAAGAGCTGGGAGAGGAAAGAGAACAGGGGTTAAGGGAAAGAACATCTACAGCCCAGCAGGCCTGGGCCTTGGGCAGTCAGCTCAGAGATGGTTCCAGGCAGAAAACCAGGATTTAAATGGCACTGCATCATTGAGACCCAGATTTGACAATATAGATTTTTTGAAGAGTGAAGTTCAGTCTCAGGTGTGCACTCTTGAGTGGCTGTGTGTACACTCTGTGGGTGACATATCTGGTCACACAAAGTTCTCCATAGACAAAAGGGTAGATGGATGTGGTAGTGCTAGGCCAAGGGAGGCAGGCCTCTGCTGGGAGGTGTGTGGACTGGGGCTTCCTGCCCCTGAGGAAGGAGAAGAATTTTTCTGGTTGGGAAGAAAAGTGCCAGGCCATAAGCAGTTGGTGACCATAGAGCTTCCTTCCCTCTTACAGCTGGCTGAACCTCTTCCAGCTGGCTGAACCATACACTTCCACTTTGTCATCCCAAGCATATGGCTTTCTACCCAAGCTCCACACCATGTTCATCAGGGGAAGAAGAGAGCTTGGACAACCTAAGTGGAATGACCCTTGCCAGATGTACTACTTTGTGTGAGTCCTGGGGTCCCCAGTCCCCTGAGTATGTGTTAGAGATGATCAGTGAGTTCCCATCGTGCCCCTGCTCCCTGGGTGAGGTGTGTTTGATACTCTCAGCATGCATTTCTTTGTCTCATTTTTCCATGGCTCTTTTTTCTGTCCTAACCGGAAACAAAGCCCTATTCTAGACATGCCATCTTGGTCAGCGTCCGTTATAGCTTTGGTTCTGTGTTCCTGGTTTGTTTGAGAGCTTAATCTTCCAAGATAAGACTTCTGGATAACTGGTCATGTCTTTTAAATTGCAAGGACTTACATGAGAATGGGTCCTCATCAAAGGCACCGTTGTCATTCCCAGGCAGAGCCTGGATAGAACCATTCCTTTCAAGTATGTCCTTTACTGTGGCCGTGGCTCCAACTGTGCAGTGGAGTATGGTACATCTACAAGCAGCTGTAGAAGGCGGGCGAGCACAGGAACTGCTGCCTGTGTGTCAAGTCCTCCCTCTTGCACTCCAGAGGTAAAGCGCCTCTCCTATGGCACCTCTGTCCTGGCTTAGGTGCTGCTCTGTGGAGCAGACTGCCTGGTCTGCATGGGTCCTATGCTGGGCCCTGCCCCTGCTGTGGTTTAACTTATGTGAGAGAGGAAATGGTAAGGAGAGAGGACAAAGCCAGAGGAATGGTTGGGGCTGTGGGCAGAGTGGGCCCTGGATACCGGGCAGACTCTGGGACAAAGCAGGGAACAGGGAGCTGCTGGCTGGCCCTTGCTGGAGGCAGTCAGGTGGTGACCAGAAGCAGCACAGGGTATCAAGAGCCTTCCTATGGGCCTTTGCTACTTGTCCTTGTCACATTTTGCTGGTGGCACTTGGGTGGCATCCACATTCGACCTACTGAATCCTTGGAAAGAACTCTCTTCACCTCTTCAGGTCCTCTGGCAGCTCTTTTCTCTGTGACCTTTTCTGCAGATACTGGCTGTCCTGGCCTGCCTGGGCACCCAGACATGTCCTGAGCTCCCCACAGGCCTAGGATTTAAAAAATATATTTTCTGGGCTGTCCTCAAGCACCTGGACTCCAGAGGTTCTCCTGCCTCATCCTCTTGAGTGGCTTTATGTACACCATGATACCTGGCTGTACACGTAATTTCTAATAACAATAGTGAACTCCGAGGACTTCAGCTTTGAAGCAAAACTTAACTTTATCAGATATTTCCATAAGCAATGATGGAGCTTCTGCTCTGACAAGTGCCACAAAGGAAGGGGCTGGAGTAGGGTCAGGAGAAGCTCCAGAGGAGACTATGCCCAAATCAGCATATGAACCCTGGCCAACTGTCACCTGGCAGGGATAGGGTAGAACTAGAGTGGCAGGACCAACCAATGTGACAGTAGTGTACACAATGCCTGCTTTGAGCCTCAGGAGTCCAGCTCAGTACCTGTCTTATTTCACTGCTACTTGTGTGTGTCTTTCTACACATAAGGGCTTTTTTTGGTACCAGGGATTGAACCCAGGGTTGCTTTACCACTGAGCCATGTCCCCAGCCCCTTTTATTTATTTATTTTTATTTTAAGACAGGATCTCCCTAATCAGCTTAGGGCCTCCTAAATTGCTGAGACTGGCCTCAAACTTGCAGTCTTCCTGCTTCATTCTCTGGAGTTGCTAGGATTACAGGCATACACCATTGTGCTCAGTTGTCTCTGTCCACCTTATATGTATTCTTCCTTCCTTCCTTCCTTCCCTCCCTCCCTCCCTCCCTCCCTCCCTCCTTCCTTCCTTCCTTCCTTCCTTCCTTCGGTTTTTTCTTCCTTCCTTCCTTTCTTCCTTCATTTTTTGACAGTGCTGGTGATGGAACACAGGGCCTTGTGCATGCTAGGCAAGTGCTCTACCCCTGACCTAGATCCCCAGATCTTTTATTCATTTTTAAATTTTGAATCAGGTTTTGCTAATGTACCCAGGCTGCCCTCAAACTTTTGATCTTCCTGCTTCAGCCTCCTAATTTGCCTGGAGTTCAGCCATGCACCATGGTGCTTGGCTAAATGTGGGCCTCCTCTTCAGTGACTGATGGAGCAAATGGCAGGAGAATGAATATGGTAAAGATGTTGGGGAGAAAGCTGCAGACAAACCAGACCCAGGTGGCACCCAGGGGCTTTAGCACCCCTTGTGGCAGGACACATGCCCTTCTCAAGTGAGCCCAGGGGCATATGCAGCAAGATGGCTGCATTATGAGCTGGACCACTCTCAGTACCCTGAGGGTGCTGCAGTCCAAGGGCACAGGTTTCTCACCATTGTTGAGCAGATGGCTCTCTGGAAAATCCTTACATGCCTGGATCTGTTAACAGCATGCTTCTAAATAAGGTCATCTTGGAGTAGGAAAGATTTTTCAGAGAAGACATAGAAAGCAAAACCTACACAAGAAATACTGTAGGGGGCTGGGATGCACTTGGTGGCAGAGGCCTGACTAGCATGGGAGAGGCCCTGGGTTGCCTCCAAACACCACACACACACACACACAAAATATATATATATATATATATATATATATATATATATATATTTAAATAAATTTTAAGTACAAAACTTAAAATAAATCTGAATTAAACGTGAAAACATCTTTGCACTCATTTCTACACACAGATAACTGTCATGTGTGGAGTGCCCTGTTCTCTTGCCCTTGCCGTCCACTGGGAGCCAACTGCTGTCAATAGGGATGAAGGCAGTGAGCTCAATTGTTCCCATCTCTTCTCTAGTTTTTTTTTTTTTTTGGAAACTTTTGAAATGAAAGCCAATTAGAAATGATTTTTTTTTAAATTTATTTTATTTTATTTTATTTTTGGTACCAGGGATTGAAACCAGGGGTACTCAACCACTGAGTCACACCTCTAGCCCATTTTTAACTTTTTAAAATTTTGGGACAGGGCCTCACTAAATTGCTGAGGGTTGCCTCGAACTTGCAATCCTCCTTCCTCAGCCTCCTGAGTTGCCACACACTTGGCTATTTTGTTTAGTTTTCATTTGATTTACTCTGTCTGTTTCCACGATGCATTGATGTGCTCTTTAAAATTTGACATTTCTGGACCTTCCCAGCCTTGTTTTTCCTTGTCTTGAGTCTGTTCAGTGCTCTCACTGATGCCATGGTCTCTGTCCAGGTTTCTTCATTTAGGAACCAGTTTCTTAACTTTATGGAGAGCAGGAAGCAGTTGCTGTGTGTGGATGAGTCTTTTTTGATCCTGCTTCAGTTTGCTGCTTCTGAGAAGCCTGTCTCCCTATACAGAAAACTCCACTGAATACTTGAGTGTCATGCTTTCTCGGGTCCTGGACTATTTTCTAGGGACTCACTACAGGCTGCAGAAGATCTCAAAGATCTCAGAAGATCTCTTGGAGGTTTGTGGTTGGGAGCTGGGTGTCAGGTTCTTGCTTAGCAAAAGCAGGTTACAAGCTGAACATTGAATGCTTGTGGGTCTTCTGTCCTGAAGGGCAGATTGGGGGAAATGCAGAGAAATAATAAGAGAATTGCTGAAATAAGAAGTCATTATTTCTTAGGATTGAAGTTTGACTTCCCAGAGTCAATTCTGGTTTAGCAAATAGAGCTTAATAGAATAGTAGCTTTTTGTTATTTATGACTGTTAGATGGTGCTGTGAATGTCACACATTTCATATTTGCTATCTTTTCTTTTATACCTTCTGAGGTAAACAAAATGGTATGAGGCCTTGAGAATCAATTTAACAAAAGAGGTGAAAGACCCCTATAAAGAAAACTATAGAAAACTAAAGAAAGAAATTGAAGAAGACCTTAAAAGATGGAATGATCTCCCATGTTCCTGGAATTAATATTGTCAAAATGGCCACACTACCCAAAGCGCTATATAGATTCAATACAATTCCAATTAAAATTCCTATGTCATTCCTTATAGAAATATAAAAAGCATTTATGAAATTTATTTCGAAAAATAAGAGAACCAGAATAGCCAAAGTAAGCCTTAGTAGGAAGAGTGTTTCAGGATGCATCACAATACCAGACCTTAAACTATATTAAAAAGCCATAGTAACAAAAACAGCATGATATTGGTACCAAAATAGACATGTAGATCAACGGTACATAATACAAAACAGAGACAAACCCACATAAATACAGTTATCTTATGCTAGACAACGGCACCAAGAACATACATTGGAGAAAATACAGCCTTTTCAACAAAAGGTCCTGGGAAAACTGGAAGTCCTTATGTATCAAAGTGAAACTAAACTCCTAGGGAAAGGTGTTCAAAGTGATACTATAGCTAAATTTAAAAGACAGGCTTCTATAAGCAGATGTGTAATTATCAGAATTATAGTTAATGGGTACGGAAGAAATGTAGGGAACATAATGATATCAGAAAAGTATGAGGACTGGATTGTTAGTACTTAATGAGGAAAATAGTTATGTTACCCCAAAGTCCTATCATGCTCTTTCCAGTGACTCTAATTGATTGTCTGGGTTAGTTAATGAAGTACTGTCTGCTAGTAATTTTAAGCAAAGACATCTATTATTATTTTATGATAGCACACTTTGATTGCAGAATATTCACTGGAGACTGGCAGATGTTTCTATCCCTCTCCTCAGTCTATACCCAAAGGACTTAAAAACAGCATACCTCAGGGACACAGCCTCATCAATGTTTATAGCAACACAATTCACAATAGCTAAACTGTGGAGCCAATCTAGATGCCCTTCAGTAGATGAGTGGATAAAAAAAAATGTGGGGTATATACACAATGTAATTTTATTCAGCAATAAAAGAGAATAAAATCATGGCATTTGCAGGTAAATGGATGAAGTTGAGAAGATAATGCTAAGTCAAGTTAGCCAATCCAAAAAAAAAAAAAAAAAAACAAGTGCCAAATGTTTTCTCTGATTTCAGGAGGCTGACTCATAGTGGGGGAGGGAGGAGGAGCATGGAAGAAATACATGAATTCTAGATAGGGAAGAGGGGTGGGAAGGAAAGGGAGTGGGCAGGGGATTATCAAGGATGGTGGAATGTGATAGACATCATTATCCAAAGTACATGTATGAAGACATGAATTTTGGTGTCAACATACTCTATATACAACCAGAGATTTAAAAAATGTGCTGTATATGTGTAATAAGAATTGTGATGCATTCTGCTGTCAGGTATTTACAAAATCAATAAAAAATGAAAATCAAGCAGAAAGCAGAAAAAGTTGCCATCTTTATAAAATTCACAGTCTACAGAGGAGTAAGACATGGAAAGAGGCAGGTTGAAGACATTGTGCTAAGAAGCATAAATAAAGAAGAGAAAGGAGTGTTGATGCTGCTTGGAGGTAAATGGTATTTGAATTCTAGGGAGAGAATCCTAGGCAGAGTGCTGTTTCCACTATTTGGATTATATAGATGATAGAAGATAATGTAAAGTTGAGCAATTTGAAGGAGGCAATAATGGCCTGTGGTGGACACCATCATGTGCTGCACAAATCCCCTTTCAAAAAAAATAAAAAAAAATGCTTCCCAGGTGCCTGCCTGAGTGCTCTCAGCAGACAGCATTCAGCTGAATATTGTCCAAGAGAATATCACCTGCTTGAAGCAGCCTCCATCTCATAACCAGTCAGTACAGGAGTGTCTGATTTCAGAGTCCCCCCACCATAGAGTTTTCTGAGGTCTTTTTTAGGCTGTATTGAAGGACAGCATCTCCATTTTTCCATCCCAGCTTCCTCTCATTTATTTCCATGAGTGTTGTCTGAGAGAATCTATAGTAAACTTCTACCAAACCTATGTATTACCATAGCGTTTTACCTAAGGAAACATGTGCCTCAGGGTAAAAGATAAATTCCATAAAGATTCAAAGGCTTACCTCTTCAGCAAAATTTTAAGGTTCAAGTGGTTCAGGATATTCTAGCACCTCTCTTCCTGGTATGTTGCCACTCCCACTGTAAGAGGAAGAAGCACAATGCCTGCTAGGTCTGTTTGTGTTTTGGAGACCACCTGGAAACACTGTTGCAAACCATGTACCAGAAAACAAGATATGCTGCCAGCTTTCTCTAGGTATGGAACAATAAAGGATTCTGAAGTTATTTTAGGCTGTAGTAAAAGCAGCTTTTCCAATTGGTCCATAAAACCCAGAAAATTTTATTATGTTAGATGGTATGAATAGGTGGAAATTTATTATGTGAAGTTTATTGCAGATTTCAATTGCAGAATGACAGCACAGACCTCTAAAAGTAACAGGACCATCTTTGATGGAGAAATTTTGAGCAATTAATAAAACAATTCCCAGAGTATAGTTGGGAGATGAACCCTGAAAGAAACAATGTCCATCTATCTAGAACTTCCCAAATCCCAAGATGAGTTTTGATACTAACATTCTATTATAATATGGAAAGATTGCTGCCAAGACTGATCTTAAGAATGGCCAGAAGGCAAAAATCAAGCCACACAACCAAGTAGTCCAGAGGATGTTGCTATCAGGAACCTGTGGAGGTTATCCACCACTGCTGTAACTCTCAGCTCACATTAGGCCACATGTGACAGCAGGATATGACCTGATAATGGAGGAGGAAGAAAAAAAAGCAAGCTTGGTTCATTAATGTGTTGGTTCAATATGTAGGTGTCAGCTACTAATGGACAATCTCTACACTATAGAACTCCTCAGGTGTATGTGAGGTTAAAATATATGGTAAACTCATGGGCAATAGAGAGAAGCTTGGCCAGTTATTCAAGACAAAATAAAGACTGAGCACAAAAATGAGACATTTTAATGGACATAGGAGAGTTTGATGATTTCCTCTTACCCTATTGTAATTATCTCTACTAAAAATCAGTGACCATAGGAAAGGCACTAAACAACTAGATAAGTAGCCAAAAGAGATATTAGAATGGACATAGGGGACAGTGATGATTTCCTATCACCTATTGCAATGGTTTCCACCAAAAAGCAGTGACCACAGGACAGGTACTACAAAACTAGACAAATAGACAAAATTACTTGACCTGCTTATAGCACCCATTCAACTACCATCATTCTCCAGAATGCAGGTATGCTTTAAGTCAGCAGCCTGAATATGGTGACATGTCCTCATTAAGTATATTTCATGTGTTTAGGAGCCAAGAGTAGGAAGCAGTTTGGCCTTAGTAACAATCGCTCACTTAGGCTTTTTCTCCTCACACATCTGGATTCTGTGGTATTAGATACCTTCTTTTACAAAGAAATAGTGCTTCTTCAGTGGATGCAGCAAGGGAACCACTAAGCAACAAGTTAATTTGCACTGTAGGAGTTTCACTTCAAGAGACTATCTGGCAAGACAAGGAATCATTCTGGTAGATGTGACTGAAAAAATCAACACAGAAGGAGATAGGAATGTGCTTATAATCAGGGTCAGAGACGAATGTGTTTTGCATCCTGATTATCCCCCTGAGTCTCCTTGGTACACCACTATATAGTTTTGACAGTAAAATATCAAGTACAAAAGCTATCACCTAAGAAGAACTTGGTACCAGGGGCTCAGACTTCTCAAGAATGAGGGTGAAGGCCATGCCACTCATCAAGCCACTGATATTAGGAGAGGGGGTAGGTATAGGCAAAAGGATGGCATCAGTTGCTTCTTTAAGAGAATCTGAAGCATTGGGGCAGTAATTTGTTCTACTAACCTTCTCTCCTAAGTTTTCCATCAAAAGAGACTCTCCCAATTTTCAGAGCAGCATCTCCCAGAATTTATGAAAAAGTGGGTCTGAGTGATAAGCTTGGTACACTGTAGTAGACACTGTGGTATGACACAGAGTCCCCTTGAGGACTTGAGGATTTATTCCATTAGCCACTGAGGATGTTGCTGGCAGGAACTTTAGTGTCACATCTCTTCAGGAAATGACCTTGCTGAAGAGTCTTACCCCTCCTGGGACAGAACCCCTGAACTCTCTGGGACTGGTTAGTAATGAATCTCTCCTGTTTCATGCATTTTTATGTTGTATTTACTCATGAGTCTCCCCTGACCAACATAAAGGCCCTCTTAGAGAGGGTATTTACTGGCAGGAGTAGATACATTAGACAGAAACCCAACAGCATCTGCCAGTTCAAATACGATTCCTGAGAAAGGAGCACCTGGTCATAGGGGTAAGATATTTGGACATCAGGCAGGACACGGTTAAAGCTTATGGCCCCTCAAAAGGCAGAGATCTCAAAAGCAAGTTAGAAAGAAACTAATGATAGAAATCAAACAGTACCAAAGTCCAATCCCTCCTTCTTTCTAATCATTTTTTCTTCTCTTTTCATTATGGTTTGTAGAAGAGTTATCCCCAAAACCTCCTGCAGTAAAGCAGGACTATTCAGAGATGAAATGATTAGATTATTATTGCTGTGACCACATCAGTCCACCTAGTTTGAATGCACTGAGTGGTAACTGTAGGCAGGTGGGGCATGGCCAGAGGAGGTGGATCACTAGGATTGTGTTCTATAAGGATTCAACTACCCTACAAACCCCTCCCCTTTCCTCTTTCTTCTCACTCTCTGCTTCCTGAGTATGTTATGAACTGAGAGGCTCCCTCTGCAGAGCCCTTCTGTGATGATGTTCTGCCTCACCTTGGGCTCAGAGCATCTGTGGCCTGAGACCTCTGAAACAGTGAGCCTAAAATAACCTTTTCCTCTAAGTTGTTCTTATCAGGTATTTTGGTAACAGTGACATGTAAGTTGACTGGTACACTTTTTCAAAAGCAGTTGCTAATAAAATACCCACACACTAACATCTTAGGGTGTGCTTCTCATGGAATACAATACCTGACTATCCAAATAGTATCAGATCATCCCAGTCCTCTGCGTGCACTTTCTCCATAAGTCTCCTCTAAATAACCTAATCCCAAATATGATAAAATTGATTTCACACATGTCACGTGCCCATTCTTTCACAGAACAATTACTACTTCCCCTTCTTTCTGGCAGTACACTCTCTATGTTAAATATTCTAATTTTTTTCTGTCTTTTGTCCCTTTAAACTTTGACTACCTGTAA
Source organism: Marmota flaviventris (assembly GCF_047511675.1). NCBI lineage: Eukaryota > Metazoa > Chordata > Mammalia > Rodentia > Sciuridae > Marmota > Marmota flaviventris. The sequence continues at coordinate 122,695,946 of NC_092506.1, forward strand.
GTATTAGAAGACTAAAAGGGAATTATATGATGACCGTTATTAAAGTCTCTCATACATGTCAATAGGACAGACAAATTGTTCCCGGACTTCTCCAAAGATGCTCTTTGACAAACCTCCAGGACAGAAATAAGAAATCAAATCTGAGGTCCACCGTGTCTTACCCATTTATCTCTAATATTCAGCTAGTGAAGAGTCATCAGATCTGTGGACATGGACACTCCCAGGTCTACTCAGGTTGCATTCTCTGAATAGTTCAAAACTCTTTGCCAATTTTATTAAAGACTGTATGGTAAATTGTTGGAGGGTATGTTTACCTTTTTATTCTTTTTCTTTTCTTCTCTCTTGATGGTCATGGAATAATTGAAAATTACCTGCTAAAGTAATAGAGAAATCAGAAGGCCTCAGCAATATTGAGGTCAAAAATAAATATTTGGAGATGGCATTAGAAACAAAAAGAAGGAAAGTACAGTTAAAAGATTAGTTAAAAAAATCACTGCATAAAGCTTCCACTTCCACTTTTTAAAAGGTAGTATTTCTATGTGACAGTGTTGCAAGGAAACAGGACAAATGTGAGATGCCTCGAGTATGTATAAAACAAGAATAAAAAGAGTGTGTCTAAGTATAACATGCATATTGGTTGTGTAAAGAATATGAGTTAGGTAAAGATAAACAGCCATGCATTTACACCATTATTTTTGCTTATGTCACTTTTAAGCCATTTTTGCCAGTGCTAATAGGAACCAGAGAAAATGTTTGCTTAGTGACCAGAGTTGTGAAGTATCTAAACATCTCATTTCTTCAGTTACATGAAAATAACAATCAATATGTAGGATAGTGACTGAAATTTTGAATAATAGTATTTGGGGATCACTTAATAAAATCACTGAAGCACAACTTGAGACACTGGAGTAAAGATTAAAAAATTGCATCATAAGGATTTTTATTTTTATTTTTTTTAAATCGACAACTCCATCTTTAAAAGGAAAATGATTGACAGTTCTTTGAATGTTAATTCTCAACCAGTAACTAAGGAAATTCTGTGTAATTAAGGAGAGATTATGTGAATCTGTGGAGTTGAGTCTGCACAACAGAGTTGAAACAGGCTACACACTGGCTTAGATTGACTGGATCAGTCTTACATTACCCTCTCCTGACTCTCCTTTCCCATTTCTGGCAACTTTCTAACTTCTTTAACAGCTCTTCACCTACTCACTCTCTACATATTTAAGGTCACCTCTTGATGTATAGGTTTTCCCTGGGTCATCTCATCCCATTCTCAAATGTTGATTACAACATGCCCAAATCTGTATCTCTATTCTGACCTCTCTTCTGAAGCATACAATTCAGATATTCAACTGCCTACTGAGTACATCTAATGGAAAGGCCCATGTGCAATTCAAATTAAACATGAACAAAACCAAATTGACTTCTGATTTCCTTTGCAACTCATCTCCAAACTGGCTATTATTCACACAGGACTATCTCAGTGAGTAATATTAAATAACCCAATTATATCTCCACCCCTCCAGCCTTTCTCTTCTCAGTATAAAAGCTAAGCCTTTTTTCCTAGCAACTGTTTCCAGCTCTTATTGGGCCATTGAAACCTTTCTAATAGTTTACTTTCTTTGCAAATCTTTTTTTTTTTTTTTGGTCAGTCTTAACCATCTGATATACAACCCACCTACAATAACATCCTTGATGTTTTTACATTACCATAAATAAAGGCCACAAGACAAGTTATGAATTTTAATACCCTTTATTAATACACCTAATTGTTTTCTGAACAAGGAACACGAAAACACCCTCTGCACTGCATCTCATGTTGGGATCACTTACAGAGAGAAAGGCCATCATTATGGTCTTCTTCTTGGGTCCAGTTTGCAGGACTCGGGCTTGTTTTGTTTTGCTTGTTGTGTAGGCAATGACCGGGGCAGGAAGCAGAGGCCCCTGTGATTATTAGGGTTGGTGCTTCCCTTAGTCCCATTCTGTGAAGCCTTGAGTTGAAGACCAATAGCCTGGAATACAGTGAGACAGGAAAGGGAGACAGACTGACCCCTCTGCCAACTTCCTTAATATCATGTAAAGGAAATGGCAATTCTTGTCTTCTCCTACCCTGGAACTGAAGCTCTTGGTAAAAATACCCTTAATCCACAGAACTCTTTCATCTTCCTTTCTACTCTTCCTTTGTCTTTTTCCCTTTCTGTATTTCTCTGTTCTATAATCTGCAAAATTCTGTGTATTCTCTGACTGATCTACAGTTTCCAAGGATCTGCCTTCAAAGTACCTACAGTATTACCTTTATTAACTCGGACCCCATCGCTGTGAGTGAAATGGTCAGTTATTTCTCTGATGGACAAAGGAAACCACTTAAAACTCAGCCAACTTTATAAGTCATCAACTTTATAATTTTGTTTCAAGGTATCATTTTGGTTTTCTTTCCACATTTAATGGCCTCACTAAATCTCATGGAGCAACTCTGACTCATTAGCCATGATTCTTCATTACACAGAGGGTCTGTTGCCTGGTTTCTTGAGTTGACAAGCCTGTGGGGACTTCTGAGAGGGAGACACTTAGCTCTGAGAGTTAGATCATCTTTTCCAGAAAGCAGAGCATTTGAGGATTGCACCAGAAGCACACGCACATCACAGATCAGTGTTCTTCCACGAGCCCAGCTGACAGAGTAGCCCAGGAGGAAAACAGGAGAGAAAGACAAAGCAGTCTAGACTCCACATAGAAGTTCAGGGAGGGATGATGGTCTGATTGCAAAACCACAACATACAGGTCTTCACAGGTAACCTGGTGGGGAAGGGCATGTGGTGTCAACTCTATTCTCAGTAGCACTCTAAGCAGCTTTTGCAACAATCATGTTTCAATCACCAACAAATGGCCTGGGTCAGGAGAAAATGACTCGAATTGCATGAATCAGCAATATTTTAAAAGGAGATTCAAACAACAAAACTGCTATTCATTATCTGCACAATTCGTAAGAGAAAAGATAGTTGAACACCTCCAAAACATAGGAAGCATCCAACCTCAAAATAATGGACAATCATTACATAGGGCACATTTGTCTTTCTGAAAAGCTGATTACATTGTCCCTATTTATTGGGCTTTGTTATGGACTTGTAGGAACTTTGCGACAGAGTCTTCGGGTCCTGTCCAATTCTTGCTCCAGCCCAGAGCAAGGATGTCAGAGAGGTCTCAGGGCCAGTTCAGGTTGGTGGTCAGCTGCTGGGTAGAACACCGTACTGTGAAGGATTCTGAAGTAGACTAATCATTAATTAGTAATAACCAACATTATGGTTTGAACATGGTTTGTCCCCTGGAAACTCATGTTGGAATTCCAGATCCATTGTGAGATATTATGAGAGTGGAGACATTATCTGGCCATGATGTTTCAAGGTGAGGACTTTGGGAGCTGGTTTAGGGTTAGATAAAGTGATTAGGGTGGAGCCCCATGATTGAATACCAGTGGCTTTATAAGAAGAGGGAGAGACCAGCAGAGACACACATGTGCATGTTGTGTTTTTTGCCATGTGATGCCCTGCACCACCTTAGGACTCTGCCAGCAAGAGGGCCATCCCAATATGTGGGCATTGCACTAGAACTGAACATCAAAATAAATCTCTTCTTTATAACTTACCCGGTTTGTGGTAGTGTGTTATTAGCAACAGAACATGGACTAATACATCTGAAAGGGGTGTTATGGGATCTTGAAATATGGTCACAAATCCTCTGCATTCCTCCCATTGAAAGGCGGACCCTAATTCACCTCCCTTAGGATAAGCATTAGATTTAGTGAGACCTACTTCTGAAAAATAGAATGTGGCTTTTGAATGCTCATGCTTGGAATGTGTTCCGTGGGTTGTCTCTTAACTCTATTGATTGTTTTCTTTGCTGTGAAGAAGACTTTTAGCTTGATATAGTTTGCCTAGTTTGGCTTTTATTGCTTGTGCTTTGGGGATCTTATCTAAAAAAAAATTTTGCCTATATTAATGTCTTAAAATATTTTTTTTTTCCTTTTTCCTCCAGGAGTCTCATCATTTGTAGAAGCTAAATAAGGTGATCACATAGAACTAGAGAGTATGTAGTGAGCACTAGAGGCTGGGAAGTACAGGTGGAGAGGGTACAGAGGGAGGTTGTATAATGGGTATCAAAATAGTTAGCTAGAAGGAATACATATGGCATCGTGCAGTAAGGAAGAACTAGAAGAGAATAGCTTAAAGCCTTCAAACACAAAGAAATGTCAAGAAGATGGAAATGCTAATTCCCTTGTTTGTTGATTACACTTTTTATACATGTATCAAATTATAGTATGGTACCCCATAAATAAGTACAAATATCATGTCAGCAAATTAAAAAAAAATAATAACCCCAAACCTGGAACACGGCCACCATGATGTAAGAAAGCCCAGGGCATATGAGGCAGCCACAGTGTAGGTTTTCTACCCAGGGGCTCCAGCTGAGGTCCTAGGCAATCAGCCTGCATCCTCCGCCCAGCATGTACACAGCCTGCAGATGATCCCAGAAGCCATCATCAAGCTGCTTCAGATAATATGTGAAGCAGAGATGCTTGCTTTGGCCAAGCCCTGACCATGTTGCAGATTTGGGGGTGGAGAAAAAAAATGTCATCGTTGTTTCAATCACTAATTTTGGGGGTGGTTTGTTATGCAGCAGAAGAGAAACAGATCAATCACAGGATGGAAAAGTGTCAGCAAATATTCTGTCCTGAAGCATCTGAAATGATAATTAATTTTTAAAAAGCCCAATAAATTATTCTTCTGCTAATTGATTCATGTTTTCATTTGCAAACTGAAAAACTGAATGTGGCTTACCTAAGTTGATGAAAAAAGCCAAGGTCCTGTTGATTTCAATAGGTTACACTCCACTAAACCTCCAAGTTGAGTTCAACTTCTGTGAGATCCTCTGAAAAATAGGTGCGAGGTTACCATGGCAACCCAAACAGGTGCTTCATGTGGAAAATGAACGGAGGAACATGCAGAGCCCTTCTTCCTGGGAATGTGTCTCCTGATATATTTTGTTTTCTTCCAGGCTAAACTCTTCACAGCTGGTTTTCTCTTGGCAAGAACACTTTATCCAACAATGTATTTTATCTCCTATGGAAGCAAACAACAAAGATTAAAAATTAAAAATATTTCCATCATACTACATATAACAACGACAACAATAAAAAATCTTCTACCACCTCTTCAGGCAGAGCAAGCATCAGCTGCAACGTGAACTGCTCTCTCTGCTCGCTACAGGCAGAAGACTGCCTGCCCCACTAAGGACAGGTCCCTTCGTGGGAGTCCTTACCATGTCACCAATGTCCTCTGTGTAACAGGTTGCTAGTTCCAAACTTGTTCTGCTTTCTAAAGTGGTTACACCCAAAGAATCCAACCTGTGGTTAAGTTGGGGTGTGAGAACCTCATAGTTCAAAAGACAGGAGTGCTCCTCGGACCCAGGCTGCACTTCTGGACACACTGATTGGCCTGTTCCCGTGTTTGGGTCATTTGTTAGAAACTTGGTCTGCAGTGATTCATAGCTGGGACTGTGGAAGGGGTCGGGGCATAGGTGGCAGGTGCTGCATTTCTGAGTCCAGTTAAATCGGTATCTTTGTTAGGATGATCAAGACCTTTGACCACTCAAATGGCTGAGACACGTGGTCAGACATAAAACTGCCCCATTAGGGAAGACGGGAATGCTGAGGCCCCGAGGTCAGCCTTCTGGAGCCTGTGTTCTCTGAGCTTCTTGCTAGAGATAAGCTGAGTGGGCCAGATGGAGGTGCTGGGGGATGGGGTCCAGCTGGGCCCCTATGTGGGTACAGAGGCTGGGAGCAGCCAGCTCCACTTCAGGGGTGGGTGGCTTGGCATAACCAGGGGAGAAAAGTGTCATGAGGCTCTTTTGAGGACCCCAAAATGGCTCACCTGGATGGCAAAGGCCTCAGAAGGAGGTTTCTGGGTGTGAAGAGGTGATCCGTGAGTCTGGGAAGATGCCCACTTCCTCCTGCTGGGCTCCACCCACTGCCCAGGGTCTTCTCAAGAGAAGAAGGGCAGTGAGGTTGCAAAAGGAAGAGCTCAGTCCACAACATATAAACCTGGAAACGCACAGTAGAGCTGAACTGCCCAAGCTCTTTCCAAGCCTGAGCTTCTGCTCCTGTCTCCCAGCCCCAGATGGGCCCCTGAGCCTCCCCCTTTGGCCCCAAGGCCCACCGTGGGTCACTCACCTGCCTAAGCCACCCAGCATTCCTTCACTGTGTGTGACAGCCCAGGAGGAGCCTGTGAGGGGCTGTCCCCTCCCTCAGCAGGCCTGCAGGTCAGGGACGGGGCACAGTGAGGACCTATCAGGACAGCCTCTGGCCCCAGACATCTGTTCAGGCTAGATGAGGACCTACCAGCCCAGCTAGACAGGCAGGACAGCCTCCATCTTGTCCCCAGTCCCCATGAAACTCCATGGGCCCTCCTGGTAGCGTCAGGTCTGAACTGCATCGTCTCTGATCCTCTTCCTTCCCCTTGACTCCTGATTGCACCTCGGGGTGAGGACAGAGGTCTTTGGTGACTTCCAGGTAGAGTCCTTCCAGGTAGAGTCCCTCCTGGACTCCAGGTGTATGCACCTTGTACTTCACATGTATCACCATTTAGATGACCATTTAGAGATGAATGTTGGATCTATTAGTTTACTGTAAAAAAAAAAAAAATCAGCTCTAGAATGTGCCCTGGACACATGGGAAGAAAGGAGTCCAGGGCCTGAAAAGCCCTGGTCAGGACCAACATAGTGGAGCCTCCCTGGGGTTGAGGGAGAAGGGAGGGAGAGAGAGACAGACAAAGAGAGGGAGAGGGAGAAAGAGGGATTGAGGGAGAGAGAGAGAGGGAAGACAGAAAGAGATGGATAGAAAGACAGAAAGGGAGGGAATGGCCGAGGGTGGAGGTGGCTAGGGACACAGAGACAGAGAGGGAGAGGTTGGGGGATGGGAGGTAGAGAGTTGGAGTCAGAGAAAGAGGGAGAGAGACAGAGACAGTCAGAAAGAGATAGAAAGGGAGAGAGATGGAGAGAGGGAGTCGAAGAGGGAAACAGAGGGAGAAGGGCACCAAACCTCTGGTGACCTAGCTTTGGGGATCACACTCCATCACTTTTACTACATTCTAGACCCCACCTCTACACAAGATTCAGAAAGAAAATAAACTCCACCTTTCCCCCCTTTTAAAAATCACCATATAATGCAGAACATTTACTGTCTTCAGTATTTTGACGTGTACGGATCAGGAGTACGAGTGTACTCACTCTTAATAAAATTAAAAATGGTGAAGTCCATTTTGATAATAGCTCCCGGGCTGCCCTGTTAGTCACACCTGCTCATCGATGTGCCATCCGTGAGTGAAACCTAATAAACGACACCCGGGGGCAGTTCCATGGTGCCGAGGAGCCATCACCGCCCTCCGTCTCCAGGGATCTTCATCTTCCCACAGTGAACTGTCCCCGGGAGACACTAACTGCTTCCCTTGGCAGGGGTCCCTCTGGTCGAGAGGAGGAGAAGGTCACAGTCATGCATGCGACAGGCCTGGAAACACCATGGCCATTTCTGAAAAGTGGAATCTGCCTCCAATCATCTGGCTTCGTGCTGCAGTCGGGACCCAGGTGACGTGGGAGGGAGCACTTCATGTCACCTCTTCTCACTCCTGGCCGTTGACCTAGCCATGATCACACTTGTAGATTTGTTCACTTAGTGGCTTTAGGTTTGGGTGCTCCCAGGCCACATAGGGCTCCACCGTCCTCCACCCATTACTCAAAACCTTGTTGAGCTTAACAAAGGTGCCACTCAAGGTCTGGAGAAGAGGAAGAGGCCGCAGTCCCTCTACCTGGGATCCTGGTGACAAGCACCAACTTGGGTTCTGCAGGTAAGCAGGAAGTGGTCAGCTTTTCTTGCCGTCCTGGCCATTCTGATCCGAGTTTTGTACTGTACTGAGTTCTGAGTTCTGTCCTATTATGATCTGGATCTGGACTGACCCCTGAGGCTTGTGGGTAGAAGGTGGGGTCCCCAGCTGGTGATGCTATTGGGAAGTGGTGGAAACTTGAGAGATGGGCCGACCTGTGAGAAGCAGGTCACCAGGGGTGTATTTTTGAAGAGGATACCTTGTCCCTGGCCCCTTCCCTGTTCTCTCTCTCCTCTCCCTGGCTGCCATGAGCTGGGCAACTTTGCTCTATCATGGGCTCCCTGCTATGGTATTCTGTCTCACCCAGGCCTAAAAACAATGGACCAGCTAAGGACTGAAACCTTAAGCCAAAATAAGTCTTTCATTTCTTAAGTGTGTTTAAGTCAGGTATTTTGTCACAGCAATGAAAGTTGACTAACACACATATATCTTCCTATATTCCTTGTAAGAGTGCCTAGCTTTTCTATTGATAAGCTTCCTCCCTGTCACCGTCGTCTTTGTATTATTATTATTATTATTATCATTATTATTATTTTCATCATCATCATCATCATACCAGGGATTGAACCCAAGAGTGTTTAACCACTAAGTAACATCCCCAGCTCTTTTATTTTTTATTTTGAGATAGGATTTCACTAAGTTGCTTAGGGTTTCACAAAGTTTTTGAGGCTGACCTCAAACTGTGATCCTCTTGCCTCAACCTCCCGAATTTCTGGAATTACAGACTTGGGCCACCATACCAGGCTTTCCTTTTCTTCTGAAGCATCTGTTGGGCAAATTTCTTTCTCAGGTGCTTTATCATCAGGTCTGTGAAATTCCTTTGCTTTTTCTTGAGACTATCTGGCATAGCAGGGACCTTCTTTTTCTTTTCTTTGGCATAGTCTATGTATGGTCCCAGACAGAAAAGAGCAAATATATATATATATATATATATATATATATATATATATATATATATATATATATATATATTTTTTTTTTTTTTTTCCTAGAGCATCCAAAACAGTAGAATATTAAGTATGTTTTTGCTGTTGATTTCTTTATACTGGAACATGAAGCCCCCTCTCTTGTGAAGATCCGTTTTTAGAATTTTGCTTCTGTGTATTTTCTTTAAAATGCATAGACCAAAATTTCATTGTACAATTAATAGTGAGTGGGCCGCTGAGACCCTCTGGTGAACATTTGCATTTGTATCCCCTCTGAGGTTGGGCAGAGTTCATTCCATGGGGTGAGGTGGGTGCTATGCTTTGGATCTTAAATGTCACCAAAGGCCCATATGGACTGTGACCTCTGAAACTATGAAGCAACTTTTCAGACATTTCGTCTGAAAAGTTGCACCATGGAAAAATTTTGTTGGTCTCAACCCTTTCTTGTAGATTTGGAGCCACCAGCAGGAGATGAGGCAAATGGGAGCAGGTTTCCATGGTGAGGAGACCACAGCACCCAGAGTTCACTGACTGAGTCCCCAGACAGGGAAACGGATATGTGTCTCTGCTTGCATGTCCTCATTATCCATCTGTGTGCCAAAATTCATGAGAAAATCTGATCTTTGAGAAATAAAGATCAAGCTTGTTTTCCAACAAATCAACTCTGCTTTAAAAAAAAAATATTTAAAATCTGAAAAATGTCATTCGATGCAAAAAGAATAGAAAAATCATTTCCGAGTTAAGTGTTTCCACACAGCCAGCAACTCACAGATATCCAACTTTTCACATAACAACTGAAGTACAAATGAAAAGGTTTGGATACCGTTTTTAAATTTTTATCACATTAAAAACTGTGGGCTGACCTTTTGGAAATATGTTTGAACTGAACGTATGGTTGCAACTGCTTGTGTGAAACCAACATTTTTGAACTGAGAATGTAATTTTCCTTAAAGACTTATTATTTTTCATACTCAATCAGTGTTCCCGTGACCCAACATCCTGCTCTGCATTTATTTTTCTAAAGGGAGAGCTCAGCACATCTGGGAATGAAAGTGGACTAGCTGACCCAGGCTAGAAGCACACAGACTGATGGAAGGGTTTGTGATGCCTGTTGTATAGACACCCCAATAAATTCAGAGTGAAGGAGATGAATGAAGGAGACTCAGACAAAATAGAAGCATTCCTCAGGTGACAGACATTTTTGATGCCTCTACATAATCAGAGTCCCAGATGTGTCCCCGTTCATAGATGTAAATGATGCAAGAAACACCCGAGGTTAGAGCTCACTGCCAAGGGCACCGTTCACAGAATCTTTGAATGAACCTTCTCTAGAGAATGTAGATTCTGTCCCACTCTGCAAGAACCCTGGCCCCAGCTCTCAGACATACACTGCTCAAAATGATAAATTGCATTTAAAAAAAAAATCTGAATCCAGCCGCCCACTGGTCCACATATGTAGCCGTATGTAAGGCAGCTCTGTGTGGCCCCTGACTGGGATCTGGGCAGGAAGCGTGAGGTTCAGCATGAGTTCCCAGCACCCACACCTCTGGGCTTGGACAGCCTAGGAAAGGTCATTGTTCGAAAGTCCCCCGGATTCTGAAGCATAAACACTGCATGATAAGAATGGTTTGGGATGAAAAAAAAAGATGGTTTTCATCATTTCCCAGCTGTCTGAGATAATGGGCTGCTTCTCTAAGAACCAGAGAGATTAGCCCTAAGAGGAGGCACAGATGGCCAAGTGTGAGCCCCCGGGGACTGAGCCCTGGGTCCTTCGCACAGCTGCTTCCGGATTTACTCTTCCTCTTCAGTAAACACTCTCCTTAACTGGTGGTTTGGAAGCAGAGCATGGCTATCGGAGACCTTTGATGTGGAGGGAGAATGGGGCTGGAGGGGGACTTCAGCGAATGCAAGAACTGGGTCAAGAGGCATAAACTCTGCAACCCATGGGCTCCTCAGCAGGCAAGACCTCTGCAGTGCACGGGAGGATCTCTGGAGCTCGTGTGGGAAGAAAATATCATCTTTGGCCCAATAATGCTTGTCTCCAAGAGTAGGGACCAATATTAATAGAAACATTTCCATTCTTGGTTTTCCTAATTACAGGTCAGCATTTCTTTGCAAATTCTGTTGGAATATTCCCATGCAGAGATTGAGATCAAAAACGTGAAAAAGGGATCTTGAAGGTGCCTGAGATCCAAGACTTAATGACCAAAGGGAGCTGGATGTGTCTGTCCAGGGCCCTTCTGCTGCTGGAGGTGTGTGCTGGGAAAGGCCCATGGAGTCTCAGTGACACCGCAGCAGGCTCTGGGCCAGCACTGAAACTCCGACTGTGACATGGTCGTCCAGACTGGACAAGCGGCTGTCACGTTGCATGTCTATGCAGGTTCATATGGCTAGAAGCAGGGCCAGCCTGGCCTCATGGCTGGGAGGAGCTGAGTGCATTGTTCACGGGCCTGAGCACCAGGTTCATGAATGCAAACTGGTGGGTGACACCGGCTGGTAAGCTGTGGAAGGACTGTATGCACACACACACAAAGCGCCTCGTGGTACCAGGTACAGCAGATCCCCAGTTAGTGCTGCCTCTCTCCCCTCCCCCCACTTCCCTGCTCTGACACCTCTATTACCTGACTTAGCATAAACAAGCAGGAATCCAAACTTGATTTCTGGCTCTTTATTCATCTGTTGGTCATAGACTATTCTTAGAAGCTTCCTATAAATGATAAAGGAAACCATTCCCATTTACAGGGGCCTAGGGAGTTATTCTGCTTTATATAAGTAAGAGCTGGAGGCCTCTCTCAGCAAGCCTTTCTAGACCTTGACCCTGGCAGGTAGGTGCAGGATTTTTCTTATTGATACCGACTTCAGGAAGCCAGAAAGTGCACCATTCACAAGCCTGAGAGCACTTGCAATTGGAAGAGCCCTGGGATTCTGTCAATGCTTTCCTTTTGGACAGCAAGGTCCAGATGCTCGAGGCTCCCTGCCCTCTATCACCTGAGGGTGAGCTGCAATGGGCAAGACCAGAGAGGCAGCACCTGTACCTTGACCTCTGTCCAGCTCTGAACAGGGAATGTGTGTTGATCCTCCCTCAGAAGGAGTGGGGACCCAGTACAAAAATAGAGTCAGAGAGGAGGAGAAATTCTAGTGCCAGCATAGCTGGTGACTGGAGTTAACAAAATCCATTGCAGATTTCAAAGTAGCTAGAAGATTTTTAATGTTCTATTTTTTTGTTTGTTTTTGTTTACGAAAATCATTATTTTGTTTTGTTTTGAATATTCTTAAAGAAATGATAAGTGTTTGAGATGATATGCTTATTACCCTGATGGGATCATTTCACAATGTATGACACTGTGCCCTGTAAATAGGTAAAATTATCATGTGTCAGTTAAAAAATGAAAACAATAAAATAAAATAAAAAGAAATAATGGGCCGGGTGTGGTAGTGTAGGCCTATCATTCAAGTGGCTTGGGAGGCCGTAGCAGGAGGATTGCAAGTTTGAGGTCAGCCTCAGTAACTAAGTGAGACTCTGTCTTGGAATGAAAAAATAAAAAGGGCTAGAGATGTGGCTCAGTGATAGAGCCTGGGTTCGATCCCCAGCACCAAAAAAGAACAGGAGGCTGTGGTTGTAGAAGACAATGTCCATCCATGATGCCAGTAGAGGCCGGGAAGGAGCCCCAGCCAACCTTCTCTACAGCTCTGGCCAAGACTTGCGAGTGGTTGGGGATGTGCTCCCAATACCTGCTGGGACAGGCCAACAGGGACATCCCCCAGGTCTGTGGAGGTGACAAACCTGAGTCATTTGGAAAACTCATGATGGATACCATCATGGCATCCTGGAAAAATAATACTGAGCCTTTCTTTGAAGATATTTTTAAGCTCAGTGGGTCTTTTGAAATGAGGGACACAGGTTTTCAAGGGCTGCAGCCTTCAAAGAGCTCAGTCCTGCCACAGATCTGGCCTATGGCCTTAGATAAATACTTTGTGAATGAACAGATGAATGAATAAATGAGAAAATCAGGTGCCGTACATCATGGCAGGCATGTGTGGTGAAGCCAAACCCTCACCTCCTGCCCAGGAAGAGAAGAGAGGAAGAGGAAGAGACCAGGGTCCGACAGTCCCCTTTAATGGTCCATCCTAATGTCCTAAGGGCCCTCAGCAGGCACCCACCTCCCAAAGGTTTCACTTTCTCCCAATAACACCACCCCCCCAAGGGACCAAGCCTGGAACACACAAGCCTTTGGGGGCACTCGACATCCAAACCACAGCACTTGCTGAAAGACCCCAGCTTATAAAAGTCTGGTACAATGTCACAGCTGGGAACTGATGTTGGAACAGGGTGTGTATGTCCTTCTACACAGTTCTGTCACCTGGGTAGACTCCTGCAGTGACCACCAACTTTTAAATGCAGAACTGTTCCATCCCTTCAAAGATTTCTTCAGCCCACGCCTCGTGGTCCTTCATCTCTGGAACCCTAAAACCTTACACGGCTAATCCGTTCTCACTCTCTAAAATTTTGTCACTTTGAGGACGTATGTCAGTGGAACGATCCAGTATAGGATCTTTTGAAATGGGCATGTTTTGCACATCATGGTGCCCTTGAGATCCACCCAGGTTGTGTATCCATAGCTCCTTTCTCTTTATCACTGAGTAGCATCTTTTGAGGCTGCTTCCAGATACCAGTTCTGACAAGTGAAGCTGCTATGAATGAACATTGGTATAGAGGCTTTTGTGGGGAGGTTCATTTTTATCTCTCTGGGATTGGTGCCCAGGAGTGTGACTGCCGATTGGATGGTAGGTGTACATTTGAGCTTTGAAGATACCAGCATGCTGTGTTCCAGGTGGCTGTGCTGCTCTACACACACACACACACACACACACACACACAAGCAATGAGTGAGAGATGCAGTTTTTGTGCATCATCACCAGCATTAGTTTTATCACTTTTTTTAGTTGTTCTAATAAGTATGAGAGTTACCCCATGATGGTTTTAATTTGTGTCTCCTGCATGACTAATGACTCTGAACATCTTTTCATGTGCTTTGTGGTGGTGCCTGGCTCAGCAAAATGTCTATCCATGTCATTTGCTCATATTCTAATTGCATTGTTTTTTCTTTTTATGGTTTTTACTGGTGCATTATAATTATACATAAAAGTGGGATTTATTGTGACATATTTGTACATGCACATGTTATCATTGGATCGGTCTCATTGCAAGTACTTCCCCTTCCCTCTCCTCCCTCCCTCTGACCCCCTTCCTCTAATCTCCTGGTCTTCCTCCTGTTAGTTTTTTTATTGGTGCCTTATAACTATACATGAAGGTGGGATTCATTCCGCCTATTGATGCAAGGACATAGTGTAATTCGGTCAATTTCCTTTTCCTCCTATTTTTGTGATATCCCTTTTTTTCCCACATATGAGAGAAAACATTTGTCCCTTGACTTTCTGGGTCTGGCTTATTTCACTTAGCTGCTGTTCTCCAGTTCCACCCGTTTAATGAGCAAATGACATCATTCCTTTCTAGACGATTAAGTACTTGGAGTTCTCGTGATCTATGTGCCTATCCTTTGTCAGATCCTTGGTTTGAAATTATTCATTGCATGGGGGCTGCAGGTTGTCTTTCCATCTTTTCACCTAGGCGTTTTCAGACCAGAGGTCTTTAATATTGATGAGATCAACTTACTGATTATTTATTTTTTTTTTGTTTGTGTGGGTAGATTATGTTTTTGCTGTTATGTCTATTTACTACTCCCAGATCCCACAGATTTTCTCTTCTTTTCTCTAACAATTTTATAGCTTTATATTTTACATTTAAACCTTTGACCCATTGTGAGTTGATTTTATGTAAGATGTGAGTTTCTAGGTCAAGTTTTTTTTTTTTTTTTTTTTTTTTGTTTTTTGTTTTTTGTTTTTTTTTGGCCTATGGGTATTTTCATTGCCCCAGTACAATTTAGTGAGATTGGGTAGTAGGATTTTTAAGATTATTTAAATGTTATTTTATTTGCGAATATATATGTGACATTTGATTTCTTTGAGGGCAAGAATGACAGTAAAAGTCCCCTGGGGAAAGGATTTGGACCTCAGAATGGAGACCCACAGGCTCTGTTTGTGCCTGTCTATATGATTCTCCCTAAGGGTGGGGTCTTTCTCTGGTGGCTGCTGGGTTAACTTTTAGGGCATGAACATCCACTGGTTGATGCCCAAACCAAAGTCCTCTCTGTGTTTGTTGATCCCAGCTCTCATGTTCTGCAAGAGGAAAAAAAATCATTAAATGAGCACATTGAATGAAGAAACAAATAGTAATCAAGTCTATAAAACATTGTCAGTCTGGATCACATTCCAGTACATGGTTTGAGATTATAACACAGCACATTTTATTGCATTCTTAATAAATTCAATTTTCCTTTTCTACACTAGAATGCTCTTCTCTTGCTGTCCTGAAATATCGGCACCTGGGTGCTTGTCCTAGGTGGGAACTAGGGGAGAGGCCATTGCACTTTTATGCTGTCACTTTCTGCAGGGGCCACACCTGCAAGACTGAGGCTCTGTTCACACGTTAGCCACCCCAGGTGTCTGTGTGCATGTGATCACTCTGTCCAGTCCTTTCGTTTTCACATTTTTGTCCTTTGGGGGGGTATCTTCTTTGGGGACTGAGCAAAATTTAAGGCAGACAATGAGTAGAAGAACGTGGTCTCTGTGGCTGCTTGGGAGGCACCTGTGCCCAGCTTTTCAACTCCTCCTGATTCCCACTTTAGGACACATCAGGTTGTGCAGGCTGGGGAGGTGTGGGGCACCCTGCCCCAGGGAGCCAGCAGGGGTAAAATGCAGGACCCTCAGAAGGATATTGATGGAGGCTGCTTTTTGGCAAACCAGTTGGTATGATTTTGTTGGTAAGAACACTGGGGGAATATTAAAGAAAGAACATGAACCTCAGATCCCAAGGCTCACTGCTGCAGAGGAATAACCCCAGTGCCTGTGATGTGTCTGTAGCCCCAAGAAATCCAAATTCTGCCAATGGGCTCTTTCCTTCTTGCTTCTTTTCTCTACAACTTGAACTTATGACAGTCCCAAGAACCCAGAAAACTTTCTGCAAATGATTCTTAATTTTTTAAAAATCTCCAAACAAGTGATATAAATAAATATTGTAAGACTTCAGGAAAGGGAGAGGTGTTTCCAGAATGATCTGGGTTGGAAGCTGTCCTAGGTCATTCACATTTGACTGGGGCCTTGAAGGGAGTGTACTAATGAAGTGTGTGTCCCTCTTTTCCTTTTGCACCTCACACATCTCCAGGGACCTCTTCCTGGTATTGGCTCTGGATTAATGTCGTGTGAGTATCAGTCAAGGAGTGAATAGCACAATCTGGTGTTGTGAGTTTCAGGAAGAAGCGGAGTTCATAGATCCCAGGTTCTACTCCCTGGGAAAATAAAGAGGAAAAGGTGAATTCCAGATGGTGGTGTTGGCAGAAATCCCTTCAGAGAGAGGCCAGCAGGCAGGGTAGGGGTGGGGGCTGGGCTAGGATTCCCTTACTGTGACATTTCAAACCTGCAGTTCCAAATTCAGAGCAGATGGAAAGTGTTATATTGCATTTCTGAGAGGAAATATAAATGGCCCTAATCAGCGCTAGGTAGCTTTGGCATTTCCTGAAACCTCCATATGCAGCCTCTTGAAGGTGGGGGATGGGGCCATCAGCGTTCCACTGCAAAGAACCACAGCAAACCCTGCCGTCTGGGGCAACTAAAATTAAAAGAATGGAGACTGGCAAAGTGGATAAAAGACAACCCAACTATGTGCTGTTTGTGAGAATCGCAGTCCCAAGGCTATGACAGATCCCGTCAAAAGTAAAAGATGGAAGAAAGATACGAGAACAATTAAAAAAAAGACTAAAATCCAATAATGTGGACTTCAGAGCAAGATGATGAGAAAAGATGAAGAAAGATTTTAAGAGGAAAAGATCACTTTACCAGAAAGGTAGAATGATTCTAAGTGTGTATGCAAAAAAACAGAGTCTAAAATACTTTAAGCAAAAACGGAGCTAAAAAGAGAAACAGAGACATAAACCCACAGTTACAGTTGAGGATTTTAATGCTTCCCTCCTTTCAGCTCATAGAACCACTATAGAGAAAAATCAGCAAAGACAGAGAAGATTTGAACTCTAAGATCAACCAGCATGATCTAACGGTCCTATATGAACGGTCCATCCAACAGCAGATTTTTTTCAAGTGCTCATCAACATTCATCGAGATATTCTGGACCCAAAACAAATGTAAAAGAATTGAAACCCCTATAGAGTGTATTATCTGAGCATAATGGGATTGAGCTATAAATGCATAACAGAGACAGAAGGAAAATCTCTGAACATGTGGAAATTAAACAGCATGCTTGTAAATAATCCATGGATGAAAGAGGAATTCACAAAGGAAATGAAAAAAGGATACCTGACTGAGGGAACAAGAATCCAAGCTATTAAACCATGTAAAATGCAGCTTTTATAAAAAGGGTGAAAAAATCTCATAAATTGAAGTTTCTGCTTCAGGAAACTGAAAAAGGCAGAAAAAAAACTGAAAGCAAGAAGGAAGAAAATAGAGATCAGAGAAGAAATCAATGAAACTGGAAATAGAAAAATGGCAGAAAAATATAATAAACCTAAAAGCTGGTTCTTAAAAAATTCAACAAAATCAATAATCTCCCACAAAAGGTTTCATTAATGTCAACAATTAAATTATAACACTAAAAATATCTGCAACTAGTCAAGGGATTGTGACTGAATACTTAATGTTCATAAATTTGAGAAATGTTTGAATATTAGAGGAAATGGATCAATTTCTTGAAAGCCTAAAGCTACCAAAAGTCAAAGAACATGAACTAATCTGAATAGTCCTATAGTGATGAAATTAATTGAATTCACAATTCAAAAAAATCCCTGAAAAGGAACCCTCCAGGCCAGGGTATTATTATTGGAGAATTCTATTAAATATTTAATGTATATTCAGTATGATATTTACAAAGAACATATGGCAAACCTACTTCATGATGCAAAATGAATTGCTTTTTCCCGAGATGAGGAGCAAGAAGGTCTACTTTCACTCTTATTCAATATAATATTGGGAGTTCTAGATACTCAATAGGGCTTGAAAAAGAAATAAAAGTCATATCAATCTTAAAGGAAGACATGAACCATTTTTATTTGCAGGTGCTATGACTATGGATAATCCAAAGGATTCTAAAACAAATCTCATCCTCAATGAGGGTTCAGTGTTGTGTGACACAGGATCAACAAGCAAAGATCAATTGCAATTTTTTAGGTAATAACAGTGAAGATACAGAAGCCACAATTTAAAAGTGAAACATCATTTATAATCACTGAGAACTTAAATTACTAAGGTATAAATCCAACAGAATTCTTATAGAACTTGTGTACGGAAAGCTATAAAACACTGATGAGAGAAATCAAGAAGCTCTAATAAATGAAAAAAAATGTTGTTTTCATGAATTTTTTGGGATAGCAAATATATTAGTTTTCCTTAAGTTAATCATAGGTTTGATGCAATTCTTATGACCATCACAATAGGTTTTTTTTAGACATAGACAAACTTATACTCAAATTTATATGGAAAGCCACAGGACCTAGAATAAGCTAAAACTATCCTGAAAGAGGAATAAGCAGTAGGAATACTATCCAATATTGTCTTGCTCTGTAGCTATAATAATTAAAGATAATATGTTGTGGCATAGGTATAAATATGTAGATTAGTGGAACTCAATAGGAAACCAAGAAATAGACCTACACAAACACACTCAACTACTTAGGTACAAAATTGCAAAATCAACTCAGCAGGGGGTGGGTTGTCATTTCAACAAATGGTGCTGGAACAGTTGGGAATCCATAGGCAAAAATATTAACTCTGACTTAAACCTCACACATTGTACAAAAATTAACTTGAGCTGAATCACATATTGTTAAGGCATTCAATATTATTCAAAGGAGTGTACGGTGCAATCTCCAAAAGCCTCAATGATTTTTTTACACAAATAGCAAAATCCATCATAAAATTTGGATGAATTCTCGAAGGACTCTGCAAAGCAACAGGTTGAAGTTTTAATATTTCTTGATTTTATAACTCACTACAACGTCGCAGCAATCAAAATGGTGCAGTATTGGCATAAAAGACAAAAATATTAAGAGAAACCAGAAGGTGTTATGTTGATATCAAAATAACTATATCTCGGAGAAAATATTACCAGTGATAATTAGTGTCATTTCATAATCATAAGTGAGTCAGTTCATCAGGAGAACATATCAATTGTGTTTACGTATCTAACAACAGAATTTCAAAGTACATGAAGTAAAACTGGCAGAATTGAAAGGAAAAATAGACAAATACAGACTAAATTCAATAATTTCAACACCTGTCCCTCAATAATAACTAGAGAAAGTAGACGTAAAATGATTAAGTATATAGGAGATCTGAAGAGTACCATCAATCACTTTGACTTAATGGACAGTTATAGAATACTACATTAAAAATACTAGGCTGTACAACCTTTCAAGTGCATGTGAAAAATTTATCATATTCTGGACTGTAAAACTTTCAAATTGTAAATCAGATCACACAGAGATTCTCTCAACATCATGCAATTATATTAAAAATTGATGACAATATAAACGTGAAGTCTCCAAATACATGTAAGTGAGCACCCTTCTAGCTAACCCCTGGATAAAGAAGAAATCAAAAGGAAAACTAGGAAGTATTTGAATCTGAATTAAAATAAATATAAACCATGATAAAATTTATGGGACAGTACACTGTTTTGGGGAATGCTAATTAACACAATCCCGTGGAAAACAATATGGAGTTTCTTCAATAAATTAGATATAGAACTACTGTTAAGATCCAACAATCTCAATACTGGCTCTACATCCAAAGAAAATAAAATCAGTACCTCAAAGAGACATCTGCATTCCACGTCCATGGCAGCACTGTCCACAGTAAAGAGATGAAGCAACCTAAGTGTCCATCAACCCATTGGATAAAGGAAATGTGGTTCATAGGCACCACGGAACAGTACTCAGCCATAAAAGTGACAGAAATCCTGACACTGGCAGCAACGTGAATGGAGATCATTATGTTAATTGAAATAAGACAGGCACAGAAAGACCACCCGGCCTCGCTCATAGGTGAAACCTAAAAAAGCTGATCCCACAGACGTCAAGAGAAGAGTGGTAGCCACCCTCTAGAACTAACCTACTCCCCCCTCAGAATGACATTAACCTATGAGGGTAGAGTTCTTAGGACCCTAAATATTTCCCATTAAGCTCCACTTCTCTTTCTCTATTTAAAGTTCCAATACATGTATTTTGGGGGAACACAGCCAAACCATAGCACTTTCACAGAGGAAGATTTTAACTTTAATAAATGTCATCATTTTTTTCTCTTATGAATAGGATCTTGGTGGATTTTCTAAAAGCTCATCACTAAACCCAATTTTCTGTAGATTTTTTTTCTTATGTTTTCATCTGGAAGTATCATAGCTTTGCATTTTGCAATTAAGTCTATTATCTATTTTGAGTTTAGTTTTGTAAAAGAAATAAAGTCTAGGGGCTAGGTTCATTTTTTTACATGACTGTTTCTTTGTTTCTTTTTAACAACATTATTAATATATAATTCATAATCATTAATTCATTTAAAGGGTACAACTCAGTGGTTTTTAGTATAATGTTAGGGTTGTACAACCAATAGCAAATTCCAGAACATGTGCATCACTCCAGATTCAAAGCCCATATCTTGTTTTCCCCCCCAAGATTTCCCCCTGCCATCTTACCCTAAATAACCACCAATTTACTTTCCATCTGTCTAGATTTGCCTAATCTGGACATTTCATAAATGGAATTATATAATACATAGTCTTCTTTTACTTAGCATAATGTCTTCAAGTTTCTTCCAGGTTGTAACATGGCTGATGTTTCATTTTATGGAGATGCCACATTTCATTTATCCATACATTGATATCGATCATTTTGATATAGCTGTCCTAGGGGCTGGGAATGATATCTCATTGTAGTTATGTTTTATTTTTTATTTTTTAGTGCTTCAACACCATTTTCCAAAACAAAACAATCTTTCTCATTCAAATGCCTTTGCTTCTCTATTGAAGATCAGTTACCTTGGTGTGGGCTGATCTCTGAGCTTTCTGTTCTATTTACTTGATCTATATGTCTGCTCTTTCACCAATTCCACGTTATCTTGATTACTGTGGCTTTATGGTTGAGCCTGAAAATTGAATACTGTGAGCTATAATTGTATTCTTCCTCAGTCTTGTGTTGGCTTCCCTGGGTCTTTCGCTTTCTTTGTAAACTTCACTATCAGTTTGTGGATATCTACAAAATCATTTTTTGGGATTTTAATTGAGATGGCATTGAGTCTCTGAATCAGTTGGAAAGAATTTACAATAATATTGAGTGTTTCAATTCTTGAATGTGGACTATCTATGTTTATAGATTGGTTACTTGTCATTTTTATTGAAGTGTTGGAGGTGGAAGAAAGAGAGTTACCTGTAGAATGTTCAATGGAGGACTCTTCAAGAGGAACTGTTTTAAATCTGCAGGATCTGAAGAAACCTGCCAAGAGTGTGGGATAGGGGATGAAAAACGACAGGTTCAGGGAATCAGCCTCGGAGATAAACCACCTCCAGCCAATGGGGGAGTGATGGGAGGGGAGCTCAGGAAGGACCAGGGCCAGTAGGACAGCCTTGCAGACCAGTTAGGGCTCTGCCTCCCCTGGAACCCTCCTTGGAGATTCACCTGAACATTCTGGGGTTCCCTCCTTTAATGCTATAAAGAAAGACAGATCTAAGGTGTGTCCTGGGTCTGAGAAAGTAGAGTGGAGGGAGGAAGGGAGAAAGGACTGATTGGAGTTGGGACTGATTGGAGTCTCGTATCTGGGCTGCCTTTATTGAAAGTTCAATTGCAACATATAGAAGTATGTGTGCTTGTGCAAGCACACACACACACACACACACACACACACACACAGAGCACAATTCGGCTCAAAACAGTGTCAAATTAGCATAGGCCATCTGCTTGAAGGGACAGGTGTCTGTAATAGCTCTCTCATGCTTCTTTCACCACTGAGTTTGGGGAGAGGATAGCTTGTTTCCTAGTGTCACAGATGGAGAGGAACTGTGCCTTGGGTGGGTCACAGCAAAGCTTCATCCATGTCTGCACAAAGTAATTGATAGGGTGAGATTTGGACCTGGACTTGGAGTTGTAAAGGGATGAGACCTTTGTTGTGATGCCATGGGATGGATATATTTTGTACATGAGGAATGTGGATCACTGGGGCCCAGAAAGTAGGCAGACCCTGTAAACTTCTCTTTCTGGTGTTAAGCCAGTTATATTCTGTGGCCAAAGAGACTTTGATAGAATGGAGTTTACTACCCAGTTGATCTGGAGATAGCAGAATAGCCGGGGTTGTCCAGGAGGGCACCGTATAATCTTGTCCACCTTGAAAGGCAAAGGAGATGATACAGAAGAGAACAAGGTGATTTGAAGCTTGAGAGACACTCCATGTCCCACAGCTGGCTTGCAGTTGGAGGGAACCGAGTGGAAAGAGCAGAAAGGAAATGAAGCCCTCCAATGAGCAGCAGGCTTGCAAGAGGACCCTGAGCCGGTAAGACACTGCTTCCAACAGTTTCTTGATTTCAGTCTGTTGAGACCTTAAACAGAGAACACATCTGTGCTGTGCCAGTCAGGCTGTGACCTACTGAACTGCGAGGTGATAAAGGGGTGTTACTTGAAGTCATTGCTTATCACAAATTTTTATGCCATGATGGTAACAATGAAAAGAGAAACCAGAAATCATTATAATGTGGGCTCAATAGGAGTAGAGCAGCAGGTCCAAGTAGAATTTATATTTGAAGGTATTTATTTTAAGAAAAATGGATGTTCTTAGGGATGCAGGAATTTCAGAGACATATTACCAGAGAAGGAAACAGAGGGAATGTACCCTTTTGTATCCTGGGACAGAAAGAAAAAATCTTTAAAAATATTTATATTATAGGTAATATCAGTTTAATTGGTCCTACTGTATTTACAATCTTCTTTTTAAAAGTCTTGCATTTAATTGTCTTAACTAAATCGAACAAATTGAATTGCTATATTATGTGCATGTATGAATATGTCAAATCCCACTTTTATTTATCATTATAATGCACTAATATAGGCTACAGAATTTAAATATTCAGGAAGGAGTTAAAATAAAGTACTGTATCAAAAACCAGAAAGAAATATTATAGAAATAGCATTTTATCTTTCTCAGGTATTTTATTTAGTTAGTCCTAATACAAGCACTGCACATTGCCACCTTAACTAATCCTATTATGGTTTTGTTTAAATAATAGCTTTTATGTAACAAGAAAGTAAGTGCAAAATATATTATTTTGAATAAATACCTATATTTTATATCATCTTAAGGTCTTGCACATGTGTATTCATGGATATTCCTATTATTATTATTATTATTATTATTATTATTATTATTATTATTTTCTTTTTTGGTTCTGTCATGTCTGTGTCCTGGGTTTGCTCTCTACAAGGCTAGTCACCCTACAAAGAGTTTAGACTCTGGGCATGGTAAGACGAGGAGGTGTCCAGGCACAGAGCCACCTGGCTCAGGAAGGAAGCCAGGGCAGAGGAGGCCAGGCAGGAGTAGCATCCCAGGGAGGTTGGCTTCTAGAAATAAGCACAGATGTGCAAGAGTGACTGCAGGTTTGTGTGCAGCTATGTCAGGGCTCAGGAGGACCCCTCAGAGGTTTTTTTGGGGGGATTGAATGAGGTACTGTGTATTTGCTCCCTTTCAAGGAAGGGGTTTAGAGATAGGCAATGAATGAGTTCATTTTTCATTGCTATAATGAAATACCTGAGGCAAGGTACTTATGAAGAAAAGAGGTTTATTTAGCTTACAGTTTGAAGGCTGAAAGTCCACCATCATGCTGTCCCATTGCTTTGGCTTCTGGGTGGGACCCTCGGGGTGGAATGGTGGGAGTGCATGCAGAAGTAAGAGATCACATCTTGAAATAGGAAGTCAGAGAGAGGCTCAGGGGTCAGGCTTTTAAAGCAACTCACTCTCCTGAGAACTCACTCCAGAAGATCAGTGTTCTCTTCCAAGGACAGAGCCTGCAACAACCCCAGGACCTCCTGCTAGGTCTGCCTCCTCTAACATTGCCCTGCTGAGGACCAGGTTTCCATTACCTGGACCCTTGGGAGTCAAATCACATCCAAACCTGAGCAGGCAGAATGGAAGCCGGGGTCCTTCCCTATGGGAGGTGTCAATTTTCAGAATACTCTATGGACAGAGCCACACCTGGAAGACAGTTTGGGGTCATCCCAAAGGAGTGCCATCAGAGGAAGCCAGAGTATTTGAAGAAGTGAAGGAAATGTTAAAGATGATAAATAGAAGGCAAAAAGTGGTATTTGTTTGTGCAAATGAAACAGGTTCACAACCCCCACTCCTGTGGAAAGAAGGGAGGAATCCAAAGCTGCCACCAGGAGAGGCTACGTTGAAACCAGTTTCAAGGAATAAATAAGTCTTGAAAAATCTAAGGGGAAAGTTTGCTGTTCTATTTTTTTTGGGGGGGTACTGGGGAGTGAACTCAGGGGCACTTGACCATTGAGCCACATCCCCAGCCCTATTTTGTATTTTATTTAGAGACAGGTTCTCACTGAGTTGCTTAGCACCTTGCTGATGCTGAGGTTGGCTTTGATGCTGATGCTGAGGTTGGCTTTGAACTCGAGATCTTCCTGCCTCAGCCTCCCAGGCTGCTGGGATTACAGGTGTGCACCACCGTGCCTGGCTCTGTTGGCTGTTTTTAGTGACCTGTTTCTGTATTGCAGAAAGTATCTATGCAAAGAAGGTGTAAAAATGAAGTAGAAGGAGGAGGAGGAGGAGGAGGAGGAGGAGGACGAGGACGAGGAGGGAGGAAGAAGAGTTGGAGTAAGAGGAGGAGGAGAAAAATTGAATCAGAAACAACAAGGAAGAATGGATATTGTTGCTTAGCAGTTCATGATGTAGAAATAACACTGGTCACTGACAAATGGGTATAGATCATACTACGCACTCAGCCATGAAGAGAGAACCACCTGCTTACAATAATTAACGTAGCCTGCTTGTCTAGCATGGGTTCAATCCCTAGCACTGCAAAAACAGAACAGAACAAAAGAAAATAACCCCCCCAAAATAACAAACAAACAAACAACAACAACAATAGGAAACCCAAACAATTAACGAGCAAGGAGACAGTGATGGCGGCTTGGACAGAAACTGAAATAGCCACCAATGGGGATTAAAAACGATGGCATCTCCACATAGTGGAACTGGGCACAGCCACTAGAAACAAGGATGGAGGCCGAGGCAGGAGGATCGCAGGTTTGAAGCCAGTCTCAGCAACTAAGCAAGGCTCTACGCAACTTAGCAAGACCCTGTCTCAGATTAAACATGAAAAGGGCTGGGGGTGTGGCTCAGTGGTTAAGCACCCCTGAGTTCAACCCCAGAACCAAAAAAAAAAAAAGAAAAGAGACAAGGATGGAGTCATTTTGGGGAGGGCACTGGGGATGGAACCCAGGGTCTTGCAGGTGCTAAGCATGTGCTTTGTGTGTGACCTACACCACGAGCCCCAGATGGAACCTGTTTTTATGGCAACATTGAGACTCTTTTCCCTCAAATGTCCTATTGGAAATCACCTGAGAATGCGAGGCATGTATTCTGCATGTGGCTTTGGAAGCCTGGCTCTGTGCAGTTTTATTTATCCTGTTCTGTGAAGTTTACAGACAGTTCCTGACTTTTGATGGTCCAACTCACAATTTTCTGATGGTGAGAAAATGTATTCACATAGCATTCTGGTTTTCACTTTGGGTAGCGTATTCAATAGATGTGATGAGCCATTCAGCATTTCATGTAAAACAGAATTTGTATGAAATGATTCTGCCCAACTGTTGGCTGATGTCCGTGTTCTGAGCTCTGTGAAGGCAGGCTAGGTGCAGCTGGGATGACTGGTAGGTTGGGTGTGTATTAAATATATTTTGGACTTACAATAATTAAATTTAGGATGAGTAATGTAACCCCATCATGAGCCCAGGAGCACCTGCGTGTGTGTGTGTGAGAGAGACATTACCTATATACAACGTGTGTGTATGTGTTACCGGTATACACTGCACATGTGTGTATATGTCTATAAAATTGAGCATGACAATTCATCTGCATCTTCTCTAGTGGATCATGCACAGAGGCACCACTTTCCATTTTGCCCTATTTTTATTGAACCCACTTTGTCTTCTATTCTCCCACAACCATTCTCAAGCACTGACATCTTTGAGGCTCATTGAAAGAGAAAACGGTTCCTAAGATGACAAAACAGAAACACAGAAGTGTCCCAGGCTAGATCAGAGCAAAGGAAAGACTGAAAACGGGAGACATTTCGTACTTGGAGAACAAGACTTGGACAGCAAACAGGAACCCCGGGATCTAGACAGGAGCATCTATAAAAGGGGCATCAACAGAAGGTGTCAGTGTGAACAGAGTTGGCCGTGGGCCACTGGTGTGCCCAGTGTCTCAGCCATAACTGTGGTTCCTTCTTATGTGTGGAGGGCCTGCAGAGTATGTGTGTGTGTGTGTGTGTGTGTGTGTGTGTGCGCGCGCGCGCATGCAAGAGGCCACAATACAGTTGACAAAGCATTACAGGAAATCCCTGGGCTTTTGTATTAAAAAATCATTATTATAATTGTACAGAGAGAAATCCCTACTTCTGCAGATCATTCTTAGCTCCTGCTTTTCCTTCTTTCAGGAGATTTTGGGGAAAGACGGACATCACGTGCTTTCTTAGCTGTGGACTTTCCTGATGGCCAAGAAGCTGACTCTCACAGCGCCAAGTTCCTCACTGGGAGCTGCCCGCCCCGCCCCTCCCCGCCCTCCAGCATGACAGGTACTGCCCATCATCTGAGACAGGCAAGGCCACCAGAGAAGCTCCTGTAGTTTGCTCTCTCCCTGTCTCTCCCTCTGATTTCCTCTTTCAGGATTTGAGGATTGTCTAAATTACTCCAACAGCAAAACCCAGGCTCCCTGTGGGTTTTTTTCCCCCTGTGTTTCTTGCCCAGTCTTTGGGGACAGGACCTTCTGAGCCTCACATAATGAAGTTCAGGTCACTATTCAGAAAATATTGAGCACAGAAAAATAAGCCCCAGGAGGCAACCTCTCAGACCGGAAGGTAGGATTAAGAGCAGCCAAAGAAGGACAGCAGGGGAGTTCAACCGGATAGACGTCCATTTCCTGTCCTTGCAATTCCCTGCAAGGGCCCTGGCTGGCCAGCTAGGCGGTGAGGGGATGAGCAGAAAGTCCTGACTGGGGTCAGGGGCCAGGGTTGAAGGCCTGGGGATGGCTCCCAGCAGGACTCTGGGTGCCCAGCAAGCCTCATCCCCACGTCACTACCTAGGGCCCTGCTCCTGCTGCCCTGACCTCCAGGAGGCCGTCCTCGGAGGTGGATGATGGGCAGGGACCGGGTGGTGGGAAGGCATGTGGGTGTGAATGTGGGAGTGTGTGGGAGTGTGTAGGAAGGTGTGAGAGTGTGGAGGTGTGTGAGAATGTACGTGTGTACACATACAGGAGAGTGTTTCAGTGTGTGATTGTCCATATACAATAGTGTGTGTGAATGTGCATGAGTGTGGGTGAGTGGGTTTGAATGTGTGTGTAAATGCACGTGTGTGTGTGTGTGTGAGAGACTGGGAAGTGATGACTGAGGAGAGCTGTCCTTTGTGGGATCTGTATCCTCCCCAGCCAGCTTTGGGGAAGAAGCCAGAAGCCACCACCCACAGCTCCTGCGACTGGCAGGGCAGGCACTGTCACCTGTTATCTCATGGAGTCCCCCAGAGCACAGTCCCCAGACGGCAGAAATTAAGTGTAAGAATTTTCCTTTTCAACAGTATTCATCTCACTGAGCTCATGTCCTCAAGAATGATCTAAAACTGTCAGCCTCAGAGTGCCAGGGGCCTGAATAAAAATTCACAGTCCTCCACCACTGTGGCTCAGGATCTTGAGGGACGGTGGGAAGGAGGTTTGTTTAAAACCCCGCCCCTTTTATGTGACTTCAGGTATATGCAGGGGTGCTTGGTGCTTAGTTGCTAGATTTAGGCAATAAAAATGTAGAATGCCTGTTTAAATTTGAATTTCAGATAAACAACGGGAGGCTTTTTTAGTAGAGTATTGCATGGGATATGGGATATGCTTATTAAAAAAAAATAACTTGCTGTTTCCCTAGCCATCCTGTTTTTAGCACCAAGTCTCCAGGTCTCTTCTCTGAGAGCTCTACCCGTATGTTCTCCTCTTTCTCTATTCTGACTTGTTTGGAGCCAATCCCAGACCACTGAGCTTTGCATCCTACCTGCAAACATTTCAACATATATATTTCTAAATGCTATTTTTAATTTTTTTTTAGCAATGAACACAACATCTTTATTTATTTATTTTTATTGGTGCTGAGGATTGAACCCAGTGCCTCACATGTGAGAGGTAAGTGCTCTGCCACTGAGCCACAATCCCAGTCCCCCCACCCCAAGGCTATTTTTTAAAGAGACACAGCCACAGTACTATTCTCACACCCGAAAAACTTAACTATCCCTCAATACCATCATTGTCTGGTTAGTGTTCAATTTCCTCCCGTTGTTTCAAAAGGGGTACTTTTACAATTTGTTGACTCAAAATCCAAAACAAACTCTTGCACTTCGAAGAGTTCATCACCAGGGGTTGGGATTGTGGCTCAGTGGCAGAGCACTCGCCTAGCATGCACGAGGCACTGGGTTTGATCCTCAGCACCACATAAATGTAAAATAAAGATATTGTGTCCACCGAATACCAACTGAAGCAGCCATTCCTTTGTTCTCTAGAGTTGCCATTAGGTTGAATTTTGCTTTCTTTTAGATTTTGCATCCAGACATTTCATTACCATGTTCCTTGGTCCATGTATTTCCTGTTCATTGGTAGGTAGATCTCGAGGCTTGATCTCCCTTGGGTTCCAGTTTTGGACACAATGTATTCTAGGAGGTGTGTTCTAACAAAAGGCACAGAATTTGTCTCATTTTTTAGTGATGGTACCAGCTGTTGACCATCAACACCTAGAGGAATAGTTCTCTCGGGGGTCCTAATACACATTGAGAACAAAATCCCTGCTCCTTTCCATGCTGGCTGAGCCTGTTGTTTCAATGTGCAACTTCTTTGCTAAGCAAAACCATGTGGTCCCCACCCCCTCGCAGGGCAGTGTTCACAGCATGAAGAACTGCCTTCCAATCATTGCGCCTGGATCCCCGTGTTCTCTCAGAGCACTGGCAATAATGGCATGGAACCCCCTTTACTCCTGGCAGAACTACCCTGTTGACTGACAGTCGGATGTTGGGTCTTTGGATTGATTCCTCTTCCAGGGAGCAGGGGATCTTTTATTCCAGCATTCTGTTGTATGCAAATGCTAGGCCATGCTGATACCTCCATGACACTTTGTGGTAAAATCGAATGAGCTCTCCCTTGCTGGTGAGTAATGACCCCAGAACCCAGGGACTGAAGTTGGGTTGGCCCGAGGACAAAATTGCTAGACAAGTCCCAGTGGGGCCTTATCTTGAATGTGTCCCAAGAAAGGGAAGAAATGAGGACAGGCGGAAACTGCGTGACTGGGACGGCGATGGGGAACAGCTGAGGGGCCAACGAAGGAGAAATGAAATCAGACAATTACCCCGAAGACTGTCGGCCTATTTTATGGGTGAGAAAATGCAGCCAGTGAGTCTGCCAGACCCACTGCCCCTGAAACCAAGAACACTGCCCACGTGTGAGATGACACCGTACCTGCCGCAGCAGGGCCCCTTCATCCTGCACCCGAGGAGCTTCTCGAATTGCTAGCTGTGTGCCTGTGACAGACTACCTGGGAAATGGGAGGCATCCCCAAGGGGCATGGCAGACTCAAGCTGGACGGCTGCTTATCACAGTGCGTCAGTTAGAGACTACCCGCCTGTGCTTTGTGCCTGACTGTGAAGGTCATGGCTGGTTGGATCCAAGACTAAACCACTCAGGAAGGATAGAGGAGGTTTTATAAAACATCAGGGGAAGGAGGAGATCCGTGGGGGAGCTGCAGCTGAAAAACAAGAGTGGAGGAGAGGCCCAGAATTGCTGGCCTTGAGTGCCCCGATTTCTTTGCTGTGCTGTATTGCAAGATGGGGTCTCTGCTTCCTTCCAGCAAAACACCCTGCGAGGTGCCCATCATTTGCTATTGCAGGAGGCCTGGGCGGGCCACTCCTGGAGAGGGAGCTACAGGCTGCATCTGGATTTGCCCCAGGCACAGTGGGGGAGGAAGAGGCCCAGTGTGCCACGGATGGGACACAGGAGTGCAGAGGCCCCAACGGCCGCCAGTTGGGAACAATGACATTTCTGTGCGGATGGTTTTGGTTCCCATCCAAAGGTTGCTTCGTGGGGGGAGGCCTTCCCAGCGGTGCCTCATTAGGGACTTGTAGCACTTTGTACTTTTATGTCTTCCAAATGAGACTCTGAAAACAAAATGATGAATGCCAACATAATTGAGTGCTTTGCTGACACAACCGACAATGGCTTGAATAGTGAAAATTCCAAACCGTGCCTGTGACCAGCCTCCTAACAACAGGAAGACTGGAGGTCTGGAGGTTCAGAAAGAGTGGATAATCATCAATTGTCTGATCAATGGCTAACGAACAGGAGACAGCAGGTGACCCTCGACGTACAATTTCCCTCTTGACTCTTCCCTTATTTTTTCCCCTCTCCCCAACAGGAGATTTGATGTATCTGATATTTTTACAAAAGAAGAAAACGAGGCGGGAGGGGTGGCGTACAAGTGCTACTCTGATTTCACATCTGTCCCGTCCTGTAACAGAATTTGTCTCCTGTAAGCTTTTTGTTTGTTTATCGCTTTGGTAAGAGGTTGCTGCCCATTTCTGGAAGGGACTTTTCCTATTATAACTAGAAGGAGAAGGTCCCCGGTTCACAGGTTCTACAGTGAGCTGCCTGCCTTCTGCCAGACTTCTGAAAAGAAGCAGCCCTGGCCATTGCTATGGACCTAACCCCTTCTCAGGCAAGAGACAGGGAAGGGGGTCACTGCAGTGGGGGGCGGGGAGAAGGGCTCTGTGTCAATCACCTCTTCTTCACCCAGTGGGTGGGGGAGGGATTCCTGCTGTCGGGCTGAGGGGCTGAACAAACACAGACACCGAGTCTGTACAGACGAGCTGGACGGTGGTCTATTAGTCATGTGAGCTATGACCTAGAGGAGGACATGCACGTCACCCAGGGCCACCGTGAGGTTGAACTTATGGACGGTGAACGACCTGGGGCAGCGGGAGGCAGGCTTTGCCATGTGGCGAGGGCAAGGTGCCCCTGGTTCCAGGGGAGGCTGAGAGGGGTTTGGTAATTCTTCAGGCTGCCAGAGAGCTGAGCCCTGCTACTCAGGGGCAAAGTGGGAGCTGCTCCTGGTCTGTTTGAGAAGGCCATTTGCCTGTGGGAGCTGCCCTGTTGGGGGTGGAGAGGTAAGGAGGCTCACTACTGGGCTCCATGAGTTTTTCCTGATTTTGTCAGGTGTCACAGCTGCACAGAATATTTGTGTTTGTCATCATTATGATCAAAATACCCAGTAAGAACAACTTAGAGGAGAAAAGGTGTGTTTGGGCTCACAGTTGTAGAGGTCGATCCATGGTTGACCGACTCTGTTGTTCTGGCCTGCGCTGAGGCTCAGCATTGTGGCTGAAGGACACGGTGGAGGAAGGCTGTCAGCTCAGGGAGCCAGGAAGCAGAGAGAACAAGAGAGACCCAAGGGCATGCCCCATCTGCCCCACCTTCCCCACCTGCCTTCAGTTCCCACCAAGAGGTCCATTCAAATTATTAATCCACCAAATGAATTAATCCAGTAATGAGGTCACAGCTTTTGTAATCTAACAATTTCACTTCTGAACATTCCTTCTTTGCCCAACGCAGGTGCTTTTCAGGGGGACATTAAATATCTAACCCTTTTAGGTGCCTCTGAAAGGAGGTACTTCAAGAAATCCCTGGTTATGCCAGGAGAACATGGCATTCGGGAAGCTGGACACTTTGCTGCCCACCTGCCCACAGATTTTACGGCTGTGGGTCCTCAGCCCTGTCTGAGCTGCTGTCACAGGAAGTCACAGACAGGAACCTTGAGGAGCTGCTCAGCTCTGTGCCACCCTGCAGCCCTCAGGCTGTGGTTCCTGTGGATTCATATGAGGGGCATGGATGTCAGCAGAGCATCGTGGGCCCGGGGACCGCTCAGGTGGTCAAAGTGAGCAATCGTCTAACCAATGCCCAACATTACTGTTGGGCATGTGTGTCCCTGAGGGGGTCTGACCCTCAGTGACTAGGGGTTGAGTGGCATGGAAGATCATCTGTATTATGTGGAAACTCCGTTTAGATCCTAGTAACTGACTCAGCTGCAACAGTCTAAATTACGGATCTTAACTTTTTCCACACATATCATGAAATCCAGTGGTAGGATGTCCAGGGTAACAGTGTGACTCCAGAATGTCAACTGAAATCCACAAGTCATGGTAGCACCCCCACAGTCCATATTCCCTCAAGGAAGGAAAGAGGATAAAGGAGAAGGCCACATGGTAGCCGGCAACCCAGAAACTTCCACAGACATTTCATTGGCCACACAGTGATCCAGCCACTCTTACCTGCAAAGAAAACTGGAAAATTCTTCTGCTTTAGATTAGCACACTGTGGACCCCTACAACACTAGTGTGCTGCGACTGAGGAAGTCAGGGGACAGGAGATGCCAGGAGTTGTGACTGTTTTTCTGCGGGGGTGCAGGTGTGCTGCTGAAGAAGCTCAGAGAAACAGGATGCAAACAGCAAGAATACCAGCCCCCTCCACCAGCCTGAGGAAGCCCAGGGCTATAAGATTAAGGAGAGACAGATCCTCAAAGGAACTGGGGAATAGAAATTGGCCTCTATCCCAGATGGAAAGAGGAGACGATGGCCTTCTCAGAACCTTGAATGACACCCCCTCCTCTTCCATGGTCTTGAGAGTGACTCATGATGTGAAGCAAGTACTGGAGAACAAGTCAACGAGGAGTTTGGGACAGTTGCCTGCTCCACCCGTGGATTTCCAGAACCCCAGGGAACAGACAGCCCCATGAAGCCCTTGGAAACTGTTGCCTGGAAATACAGAAAGTGGTTGGTTTTCATGCCATCATCAAAGCACACAACTCGAGAGTTGTGATTAGATAACCTCCACATCTCACCTGTGGCTGCAGCAAATGGGTTTTTCAGACTGAGCTCAGCCAGTGTGGGTCCCAGTGTTGATATGCAAAATTTAATATTGCATAAAATATTGTGTGGCCATTTCTGCTAAATGTCAGGACATTGCTTTGTAATCAGACACTCATGTCTGTAGTTTGCACTCTACGAAGAGTACTAGAGGGTTGGGGTGAGGAGTAATAGAATATCTGAATGTATTCTGTGAAGATAATTATCCGGGAAAGTTCTTGAACATGTGGACAGATCAATCATCTCTTTGCTCCTCCACAGCTGAGTGGCTGTGAATCCAGGATTCTGAGAGCACTAAGAGATTCTGATGAGTCCAAGGCCTCATCTCTACTCCAGGTGAGCTTCATACCTGACAAAGACGTGCTGGACATGGGAAAAAGATTGTGAAACAAAGATCCAGGAAAATTAGGTGAGCAAATAATACTGAAAGTACAATAGGGTGAGTCCTTTCTCCTTACTCCTCGATCTTCTTAAGAGACAAAAGAAAGAACAACACACCAGAAATTGAATGAAGAACATGGTCCTATAGTTTAGAGGTAACCCCAAAGGGCATCATCAACAATGCTGTGAATGGGCATCCTGCTGGCTGGGCACAGCAAGGAGAAGCCACCTCCACCCACCATGCCCTCACGGGGTGGCTCCCAGGGCTCTGTGGCTATATCCCTGGGGACCCACTGTTGATGCTTGTGAGCCCAGGGAGGCAGGGCAGATGTAGGAGTGAGAGTGGATGAAGGGGGAAGTGAGGTAGCCTTGGGAAAACCAGCCCATGTGCTCACCCTGGATATTTCAAAATCCCCTCTGTTAAATTTTATCTTTATTTTTCAATATTTTGGTGAATCTTTCTGGTTTAACAAAACCTCCTGTTTTGCCAGGTATTGGAGTAGGAAGCTGTCTGCCTCTGCTCTGGGGTCTTCAGTAACACCCCCAAACTGCCTTCCAGCCTGGACTGACCAGGTTCTCGGGAGATGCTTGAGTCTGTTGCATGGACCATGCTTCCATGCCAGGTAATTTGCCTGCTTTGGCTACACGTGTAAACTTCCGCACCTACCTCTGGTTGTGGAGGAGGGTGGGCATGTTCTCTTGAGCCCTCTTTTTACCCTTTGGTGTGACCTCCCTCTAGTGAGGTCAAATATGCCTTAGGAAAGTCCTTCTGCATGCTTTCCTTGGGGCTCAAGGGACATCAACTAGTATCACTTCAGAAACGTGGAAGTCGCCTCCTCAGCAGATGGATGACATTCAGTTTCAGCCCCAGTTGAAGAGGAAGGATGCAATAGTTTTGGAAGCATGGCATTTTTTCAATGAGTTTAGTTTTTCTCTCCAAAGTGACAATCATAGCTCATATCCAACAAGAGTGTGTCCTCAAGGCAAGTGGCGGGTTGCCTGAAGGCTGCTTGCAGAGTGAGCTATGTAATCAAATGGGTCAATAGTGGAGACTCCACCCACACTTATTCAACATGGATTTTCAAAATCAAAAAGGAATTTGTATGTCAGGATGTTAGAATCAGTCACTATTAAAATTACTTTTCCTGATAACTATAGTCATGTGTCACTTAACATACTGGATATATTCTGAGAAATATGTCATTAGGCAATTTTTACATCATGCTGCCATCACAGAGTGAACTTACATGAGCCGGACGGTACAGTCTGTGCTATATTGTCTATATTATCTATTGCCATATACACCTCTGTTATATTGTCTAGGGTATTGCTGTTCAGGCTACCGACAAAATAATTTGAGATTAAATCAAACACAAGAGAAAATGTTGCAACTGAGAGTCGCCATATACATAGGATGTGTGGGCTGCTGCTGGTAGAAGAGAGCCTACTATTTTACAATAAGCCATCTATTTGTGAGTAGAAGGCATGCATTCCAAAATGGTGATTAAAATATAGTATAGTTAATACATAAACTGGCAATATAGTCATTATTGTCATGAATAAGTATTAGTGACTGCACATAACTGGATGTTGGGTATGCTACATTTTTTATACTACTGACAGCACTATAAGCACACGAGTGACATGTTGTGCTATGGTGTCATGGCAGCCATAATGTCATCAGGCCATAGGAAGTTTTCAGCTACATTGTAATCTGGGGCCACTGTGGTATATGAGGTCTGTTGTTGACCAAAGTGTCCTTAGGTGGCATAT
Source organism: Marmota flaviventris (assembly GCF_047511675.1). Taxonomy (NCBI): domain Eukaryota; kingdom Metazoa; phylum Chordata; class Mammalia; order Rodentia; family Sciuridae; genus Marmota; species Marmota flaviventris. Next base: position 122,731,277 of record NC_092506.1, read on the forward strand.
AACTGTATTTAGAATTCTGCGTTTTTGATTCAAGCTCCCTTTGCAGGATGCAGACCCACCCCCTTTTGATCCATGAAGAAACCTGTGACTCCCATGGAGAGAAAGGTGGATCACTGCTCCTAACTAAAGCTGGCTAGGAGGGAACCCCACCTTCTTCACAGTGCTCCAAAGAAGGGCTGGGAAATGTTTCCTGTATTTTCTGGAATGCTGTTTATACCCTTTGTCTTCATTTTTCTCTCTTTTATGAACATCTGGGCTTTACTTCTACCTTGTCATGGTCAGGGTCATCCATGACCTGCATTCTGCCAAATCCAGTGTCTGATTCTTGGCTTGGCTATTATTGGACTTGACCTATCATATCGTTTGATAGAGTCAATTACTCCTTGGACAAGACAATGTCTTCTTTTTTTCTTAATACACAGCTCTCCTTTGACTCTTCTCTCTCAGGTTGCTCCTGCATGTTCTCCTGACCCCTAAAAGCTGGAATGCTCTGAAGCTTAGCCTCAGACCTCTCTTTAATTCTTCCATCTACCTTCACTACCTAGCTGCTCCCTTCTAGTCTTATGGCATTTAACACCAACTACGTGCTGATGACTCTAAAATCTATCTTCAACCCATCTGCACTGCAACAGGCACCTCAAACAGCTCATTTGGACACAGCCCATCTGCCAACAAAATTATCCTGAAATGTCTCCATCCCAAAGAGTAGCTGCTCCATCAAACAGTCTTTTCTTGCCCTTACACCCCACCTCCAATGGATTAGCTAAACCTTTGAATCCACCCTGAAACCATGTGTCACTGTCTCTATCATGAACATCCTGGCCTGAGGCACCCCCCTCTCCCTGGGGTTGTTTCTGTAGCTCCTGATTGGTGTTCTGGTGTCTGTCTTTGCCCTCCTCTGCTTCATCCTCAATACAGCCCAAGTCATGCTACATGAATCTTCTCCCTGAGACTTTCTCATGTGGATTCATTTCACTTAGAATAAAAGCCTGCTGTAGTTTGGATCTTGAATGTCCCTCAAAGGCCCATGTGTTGAAGACTTGGTCCTCAGACTGTGGCACTAACGGGAGGTAGTGGAATGTTTAGAAGGTGGAACCCAGTGGAAGGAAGTTAGCCTGGACCCTTCTGGTCTCTCTCTTTGCCATCACCACCTTCTCCCTGAGTGGTCACAGACCCAGAGCAATATGGCCAAGTGAGCATGGACTGAAACCTCCCAAACCAGGAGCCAAAGTCAATCATTCTTCTTTTTAAACTAAATTGATTCTCATTCTCTCTTTCCCTTTCCCTCTCTCTTTTTCTTTTTGGTCACAGTAACAGAAAGCTGACAACCTACAGCCAAAGCCTGTAAAGTGCTTCCAAGTCCCCCATGTTCACACATTTTTCATTCATCTTTGTCCAACACTTCTAGCCCTGGCTCAGTCTACCAGATCATGGGCACTCTTCTGCTTTCTTGGACATTGATCTACAGACCCACATCCAGACCTTCGCCCTTGCTGATCCCTCTCCCAGGAAGGAACACACTGGATCTTCTTACATTTTGTTGGTGTTTCTCCAAAAACAGCATTGCATCAGCAGGTCCTTCCCTGAATACTTCCTAACACACTCAGGGGTCCATCACTTTATCCCATTTAGCTTTTCCATCCATATGTCACCAGCCAACATTCTACATATTAACTTGTGACTTTTGTTTTTTTTAATTTTATTAGTATATTATAATTTTAATATTGGGTTCATTGTGCACATATGTATATGCACGTAACATAGTTTGATTGATTTCATTACTCAGTACCTCCTCTGATTTTCTGAGTCTGACCCGTTTCACTCAGAATGTTATTCTCAGTTCTAAACGTTTTGCTTGCAACTCTTTTGAGTGGTCAGTCTCTCTCACAGGCTCTCCACAAAGACAGAAACTTTTCTTCTCTCACCGGTCTGTCTCGAACTGTAGCTAGAATATCACCCAGATGATATTCAAAATATTTGTTGAATGAATAGACAAATGCAAGACTAGGCTAATATTCTTTGGGTAGTATGTCTATTTGCATGTGGCGCTATATTATAAACTTTAAAAAGATAAAATAGCCTTCAGAAGGAGTCTACTGCCCATATGTGCCACCACCCATATGGTCCTACACATTGAATGGACCAAAGGGGAGAGAAGAAATTGAATCTCCTGCACATATCCCAGCAATGATATACTCACTGTAAATCATCCACATCAGGACAGATCATGTGCTCCCGCAAGAGCTTGAAATGACCTATACATCACATTTAACAGGCTACTTACTGGTGGATAACTGGTCTACCAGAAGAGTGTTCTCTAATAAGCAAATCAGATTTCCAATGTTATGTTAATGAGAAGTGATTTTTTTGCCCAAGATCTTGAAAGTGTAAGTTAGAAAATCCAATAGTTTATTCACCCATGACTCATTTCAATCGAAATTTTCCTATAAAAAAATTGAAAAGTGTTGGAGAATTAAATTGATCATCCATGAGGTAAGAGTACTTTTTTCATTTACAGAACAAAACTGCTAAGCTTTTTTTTTTTTTAATGATGGAGTTCTGTCTAAAAGATAATGGATTAAGGGTGACAGATCTTGGACAATTTAAGCATCAAACATCAAAATAAATCATGGTAGGAACAGACTACAACTCACTGGGTAAAATAGGCATCCACAGGTCCACAAGGAAATAAACAGATGAATAAGTAGAGGGAAAAGGGAGACTCTTCTTGAAGTAGATGGTTGACTAATGCACATAAAAGGAGTTCTGGTATTAGGAAATTTCCATACGGAGGTTGATTCAGGCAGGAGTCTTTAGTAGATGCTGGGGCTGATGGATGGGTAGCAGTCAGTGAGAAAAGATAATAGTTGTAGTTTCAGAGCATCTTCTTCAATGACTAGTCAATTATGCAGGACAGAATGGTGAGGTGGAGAGGCTTGGCCGACTCTAGGATGATAGGGATGACTCTCTGCAGGGTTGGGAAGGGTCGGCCATGTTTTTGAATTGAACACCAGTGTCATTCCCCCAAGGAAGCATGCCTGAGCTTGTCATGCAGAAACCTCATGTCTCAGTCTCTCAAAACTGCCAAAGACAGGGGAAATTAGGGAAAGGGCGAGGAACCTTCTAGAATGGAGGAGACTGAATCCCACGACAGCTGGATGATTCTGGATGGACTCACAGAGCAGAAAGGAAAGAGAGGTGGTGCTAGGAGAACTGGCCAAGTCAGAGAGGTGTCTGTGGTTGGTGGAACTTTGCCTGGTGCTGCTGACTTCTTGTATACTGTTTATGTAGGAGCCTTCCTTTTTTTTTTTGGAGGTGGGGAAAATGCCCTGTAAATTTAAAGGTATCTGTGACTTATTCACAAAAGTTTCTGAAAAGACTAGTGATTTATGTTCATAAATGTATGGAGAAGAGGTATGGTGGAGAAGATATGGTAAAATTAAAGACTTGTAGGTAATATAGGGATTTTTAAATACTATTCTGACAACTTTTCTGGAAGTTTGATATTTTTTAAAATAGTTGATTAAGAATAAAGTATAGAAATTATAGAATAGATATGATCCTGATAGTATGAGTTAATGAGCTTTCTATCAGTATAGAAAATGTAATTAGCTGTGAGTATAATCTATTCTCCTGGGTTAATTACAGTGAAAATATCCAATAAATGGAAATGAGGGTTTGAATTGGGGCCACTTTTGAATTGAATCACTTTTGAATTAAGGCCGTGATGGTATGATATAGAACTCCATTGCTCACAGTGAGGTATTGCTTACAGATCAAGAATTTCCCAGTGAGGTGCTGGGGCTGTAGCTCAGTAGTAGAGCACTCACCTAGCACGTATGAGGCCCTGAGTTTGGTCCTCAGCACCACATAAAGATAAATAAATAAAATAAAGGTATTGTGTCTATCTACACTACCAAAAAAAATTTTAAAAAAAAAATCCCCAATGATAGTTGAAGATCCCAACTTGTTCTTTTATTCCTTTCAAATTTTAAAAGTAATATTATTTCATTTAAAGGGTCCTAACAGAAAATTTCAAAAATACCAAAAAGGTTGAGAAAAAATAGTACACAAGGAAAATCCACCTGTAGCTATTGCTAACATTTTGGTCCAATGTCTTCCACTTTTTCTTTTTTTAAGCAAGCATTTTTTGTTTATATTTGTAAATAAACAAAAAGTTTGTTTACTTTTTAAAAGACAAGTCTAATGGTATTTAGGTAGACTTTGCTCCTCCGTGTCCTTCTCCAATCATCTCAAGCATTCTTTCCATGTTGTTACATGGTCTTTCTCAATTACAATTAAGTGCCAGCCATGAGTTACTTAACCTTGTCCTATGGATGGCATAGCAGGAAGTAGACAGGGCTGTGTAGCAGATGGCAAAGAAACTAAATCTTAACTCTGGAAACATGAAAATTTATGTTTGAATTGGTAAATATTTGGTGATGTGATTGTGATTATTGGGCGGTATATCATGTGCATAATGAAACTGATAGTTGAGGAGAGGGGTGAATTAGGAAGAATCAACATGTGTATGGCTACATTTGGAAAAGTCTTCCAAGAAATCAGATAAGCCCAGGAGAAAAAACACACCATTTATAAGGAGAAATAAAAGGGAAATAAGGTAGTCCAAAATATGGGCAGGCAGACTGGAAAAGCCAGTGGCTTCCAGGTCACCAGCCATAAGAGACGGGATTTGAAAAGAATTTATTCAACAACAGCCCAGTAAGACTTCACCGAGTAAAGAGAAAGATGATAGTGAGGTTATGTCCTTCTCACACATGAGAGCTTCCAGAAAACTGAGGAGAGGAATGGGGTAAGGAAGCAGTAATAAAGCAGGTTTGAGTCTATACTCCGGGAAACCACCTCCACACACAAACTATGGGAGTAGTTACTGAAATTCAGACCTGAATGGATGGTAAAGGTGAGAAATCTCTTAAGTGTTTGGGAATATCATGTTCCAAGTTACCATGAACAGGAGCAACCAGAGTAACAAATGTATGCACTAGGATCTGAAGACTGCTTGGGCCTTTGTGGTAGCTTGGATTTTCCAAAGTGCCTACTCCACCATCTCTCATCTCACATGCTTTTTTTTTTTTTCTTTAGTGCTGGGGATTGAACCCAGAGCTTCATACATGCTAGGCAAGCACTCTACCACTGAGCCACTCAGAGAGGGCATCCGACCTGACAGGCCATGCTCAAGATTCAAGGATGTGAGTCCACAGGACAGGCACACATATGTGAGAGACCACTTCTTGACTACACCTTGGAAAGATCCTTTGAAGTATCCCCTGAAGTCTTTCTCATTATTCAGGAAGCAAATTATTGCTTCAGGAAGCAAATTATTCTCTTTATTTGAGAAGGAGTCAAAAGACCTGAGAGGACAAGAAGTTGGTGGCAGGGAGGCCACCAGTTAGAAATTCTGCCTGGTGCTGAGGCTCAGGCCACCTCACCACTTCCCACAGAATCTGCCCTTGCTGATCCCCTGGGGTCTGTGTCAGGGGTCTGTGCTGTCGGAGAAGCAGCTGAGCACTTGTCCCTCAGACAGAGCTGCAGACACCACCCTGCCCTCCACGACTGCTTCAATAAACAGCCCCATGAGGCTGCTTTCTTGTCTCGCCAGCCCAGGACGGGTTGTTTATTGTCTGAATTCTGACGCTTTGACATCTAGACCTTGCTGTCCTTGGGGGAACTGCCTCTTTCAGAGATGGCCAGTTCCTAGAGATAGTGAACAAATCACCCAAATAGAAAAATTCAAATACAAACCAACCAATCGAGAGCCCACATCCCACCATCTCCTTTATTGGACACTCTGGGTCACTTTCCAGCTGCCCTCATCTCTCCTGGGCCAGGCACCAGACATCCAGGAACAGCCCCTGTCCCCCAGATCCTGGTGAAATTAGGATCCCTGTTAGCCAATCCCAAACCTGCTGTTCCTCCCTGCAGACCTTGATCTGGGCTGATGCACGTGTTTTGTCTGAGTTCTTCTGTTCCCTGGCCCTCCCTGATGCTTCCCTGTGTGGCCCTGAGTGGGGCAAGGAGCAAAGCTGGCTGTTGAGTGGCACTCCTCCATCAATCTGTCAGTCTCACTACACCTCTGATTTTCTGGGTGCGGCGACAGCAGTTCTTATTCCGATTCCAAGTTTTAGGGGCTCCACAGTATCCATCTTGCGGTTTGCAAATTCCAGTTCATGATTTTAAGCTTCAAATTTCTCCACAGAGCAGGAAGCTGTTGTTGTTTGGTTGTTCTTTCCACGTCTCCACAACCCAAGAGATAAACATTGGCCTTGGGTTTGGATAAGCAGTTATTTATTATTCTTGGAAAATCAGGGAGAGGGGAGGCAATTCTTGCATCAGCGTGCCTGCCCCTGGAGAGCGCTGACCCCCTGAGGAGGTCTCTGCTAAACGGCATTGCCTTCTAGATCTTTCCATCACCTCACCCGCTTCAGGAATGGAAGCAAGCTGTGTGGAGTCCATGGAGCTTGTCAGCTTGTGCTGTCTTTGGGGACACAAATTCCGAGCCCTAAGGGGGTCAAGACAAACGTCACACAATCCTCCTGGACCAGGGCTTTTGGTTGACTTTCTGCAGTTCAGAAAGACAAGATTTAAGTGGATCAAGTTGAAATATGAGCCCGTCCGTCTTGTCTTCTCCATCATTGTACATTATTAAAGTCAACAACCATGAACTTGGATGAACTGCCAGGAATGGGGCCCAAACGAAGTTTGCCCTCATTGATCACACTTATTTTTCTTTGTGAGCACAGCCAGCACATTCGGGGTTTTTATTATCTGGTCTCCCAACAACAACACCAGCCAAGCACGGCCGACTGGCTCAGCGCATTAGCAGAGCCGATGACTTAAGAGCGACATCAAAAGACACGAAACAAGTGAAGACAAACTGGCCCTAATTTCTTCGCTTGCTTCTGGGTTGTGGATGAGGAGGGCAGGATGGATTTTATGGGTCTCCCAGAATCATCTTGGGTCATTTTAATTAATTGAATCATCCCGGTGAAAAGCAGAAGCATGAAATGGGGCTTTTCCACTCTTGGTTTCTCTCAGAGCTCTGTAGGATGGCCACCTGCCAGTTCTCTGGGGGCAGTGGGTCCCCCACAACCTCTGCACAATCCCTCTGCCAAAACTCAGAGAACTGACCATGCTCTGTAAAACTACAACTGAAAAACCTGAGCACAGACTGTGTCCCAGCCTTTCTGCTCTCTAGGAAATTGAAGCTCATTCAGAAGTGTCGGGGGAGAGCATGTTTACAGGCGACACCTCTCTATGAAGACAGGCTAAGTACCCTCCCCGGGTGGCTCTCCTGCCTAAGACAAGAAGAGAGTTTCCTCCAGTTCTCCTGCACTGCTTTGGTGGGCTCCACTCTCCTTAGCCTCCCAGGCAGGGTTCCTGATGGCCTCCTGTTCCAGAAATGACCAGATGTCTACCCAGCATCCTTTTGGTCCTTCTCTTTAACAGAAGTCTGATTTTACCCTGTGCATTAGTATTTCAAAATAAACAGGAAACTTTCTGTCCTCCGTTATAGTCAGGGATGGTCCAGTGGCCCAGTTCTAGCTAAAGAGATGTAGGTGGATACGAGCAGGAAGGCTTCAAGGATCTGTCTTTAAAAGGAGTCAATTCTGCTGATGGCCCATCCTTTCCCCTTCCTTCTTTTTAGTTTTTCCTTTTTGATTCTGGAATGCAGATGTGATAGTTGGAGGTAGAGCAGCCACTTGAGAGGAAGAGGAAGCATAGAGGCCAGAGGCCTTGCTTAAAGATGAGGGGAGGCTTGAGGGTAGAGTCATGCATGAGCAAGGATGAGGGAAATCTGAGGAGTAGAGGTCATGTCTAGGGAAGTGAGAGCCTTCAGGGTGGAGGTCATTCTTCAGGAGGAACTCTAGGGTGGAGGCCACATCTAAGTATGACAGAGCATGGTGGGTAGTGGCTGGAGACTTTCAGCGGTCATGAGGTCACTGCACCACACAAGGTCAGATGCCTTCCTAAGAAGCTCATGCTGTGGGGGTAAAACACAGGCCCTGACTTACTTTAAACTCCCATTTAGCATCATCCCTGCCCACCCACCCATGCACGTATGTACCACCACCCTGGGATCCTGGCTCCTGGACAGACTGTGCAACTAATGTTTGTTCTTCTCTTTCTTTTATTTTAAAAGGTGACACATTTTCTTGGCTGGTGGCCTACTCTTAAGTTACTAAGAAATGTTGTCAGTGGAGAATCACTTCTGGCTGTGTCCCAAACGAGATAAGCTTTACTCCTTCTATTGCCTCCCCTATGATCTAGTCTCCCTTGCCCCGTGTCTCTCTGATAACCCCTTGCACATCTTTCAAGATGCTCTTCCGAACACTCCCTTGACCTGCGGAGGAAGATCTGGGCTCCTTATCTGGGCTTTCAGAGTGCCTTCTTATCTCCACCCAAGCATAACACTGGGGAGATCAGCCGCTATTTAACGTGTCACTCATGTGAACTTGGGAAGGCCAGGTAGGGGTGTTCATCTAGCCAGCCTCTGCCCAGTTCCTGTCTAACAAATATTTGTTAGATGAATGAAAAATGGAGTGGGAGTAGAGTACACTTCAAATTTACCCAGTCACATCTATTGAAACATTGTGGGATGTTTGCTCAGATGTCCTACAAATGCCTGGATTCTGCTCTGGCCCAATGACGCCTCCCATAAGGGAATGGTGAAAAACAGAAACTACGACTCAGGCTGAATGTATGCAGGACTTCCATCTAGATCAGCAGGACAATTGTCCCATCAATCCACAGAATTACGCAAAATAACTCTGTGATGTTTTCAGTTACTAAGTTTTGGAGGAATTTGTTATGCAGTGATAGATAACTGATGTGTGATTCTTTCTCCCTAATTTCTTATTCCCTAATTAATATGGTGACCTGAGCAGGGTTTTTGCCTTTTTTCCCCTTCTTCCCTCAGTTCCTTCCATCCTCCCTCTCTCCTTTCACTTTGTATCAGGAAAACTGCTCCCATTACCTCATGGTCACCACACCTCAGGCCTGGTCAGGTTCTAGTGCTTTGGTGCAGACTCGCAGGGAAGACTCCCCGCTGCAGGTCTGTGATTGGCACTCACAGCACCCGCAATGGGACTGGCTGAGGAGCTACACTTGTGTCAGGAACCATAAACCCAGGATGTTAACTATGGAAGCTTTGGCTGCTCCTTTCATGGAAAATTACCCCCAAACTCTCCATTTCATATTTTAATTTTTCTTCTTTATTCTCATTGTTGCACTATCTAAATTTGCAGTGTTCACAGAAATATCTCCAAACCTTCCTCTTGTTCTATGGTTCAGGACAGGCTCTCTGTGGCTAAGAAGAAGAAGATCCTTGAATTTGCACTTTACGTTGTTGTCCAATAGGAAACGGTTCCTTTCTTCTCCCTGTTTCTTTAGAAGGTCTTAGATGGAGGGGTTCCTCCCCCTGCCCCTGGATGACAGCCACAGGCTTACACTTCTCTGGCTATTCTTTTGAACTCTTGACGGCAGTGTTTTGGTTATTCTCAAGCCACCCAAAGTCTTAGGACATAGTCTCGATTTACAATTTGTGCATCCTAAACAAAGGACACAAATGAGAGACTTGACTTCTCCCCGAGGCCCAGTGTGGGTGGCTGGCCAGTGGGGGGTGAGTTCCTCTTCTCCAGGACCTCTTTTCCCACTCACTGCTGAGCCCCCAGGGGAATCCTGGAGCAGGGACAGCTGGCTAGAGAAGCGCTTCCATCTGGCCTCCACTCCAGCTTCTGGTTGGACAGAGCTCAGCTGGCCTCAGTGCTACTGCCTCCAGCATCAGGCCCACCTCTGTCCAGGGGCTCTGGCATCCTGGGCTGTGGTAGGCGCTGGCAGGTCCATCCAAGCCTCTGATTCCCTAACTGTCCTATGGCCAGCAGCTGCTTCAAGTTCCTGCTCTTACAGGGCAGTGGGCAGAGTCAGCTCGCTAGTAGCTCTTAGGAAGCCTCCTTGACTTGAGGTCAAAGGGGAAACACCCTCCACCCTGCCAAGGGACTGGACACACAACCCAAATGATCCCCCTTTCAAATGGCCTTCCAGATGTGTTGTACTCCGACAGTCCTGGAAGGTAAGGTGGCTTTCTATTGAGTTTCTTGGTAAATTTTGTGTAAGATCCAGCACCGTATTTGAAATGCAGTCATTAATCACCTTGCTTTTCAGGAATTGGCCATTTCATTTTAACATCTCTGGGAAGGAATTGTTTTCAACTGAAAGATGAAGCAGTGGGATTTATAATTCTTTTTAATAAGCATGAAAATGAGAGTATGGAAACCCTAGGGAACAATTAGGTGGGGTTTCCCCACACTGAGCCCAGGGCATCTATTTATCACCCTGACCAAGGAGAGGGCTTCCAGGTCCCCAAAGTGACTTATTTGTCCTGTATCAACAATCCTCTGCTTGAGGGCACTTTCTGGTGACCTATGGGACCTATCCTTTTAAAGGGTGGGTCAGATTTTAGATTTAGATGAAAAATCTAGAAAACCAACCACGATAAAAATCAGTCTGCAAATGGGTGGCCCGGGACCCTCTTAGAGTGTGACACATCTTGCGAGCTGACAGGAAGTCTAAGTCACACTCCTTGCCCCCACGGTTTGTGTTCCCTGCAAATGTGGTTTTAATCCAGAGCCATGAATTCTGCAAACTCACATCTCAGGCCTGTCCCTAATAATAGACTGCCTCCCTGCCCCCACACTTGCAGCCCAATGTGGCAGGTCCCAAGGAAAGCTCCGGCATGATGCAATTTGCCCCTCAGGCCTGGTCCCCAGAGCAGCTGCAACTGATTATAGCTCGGCTGCAGGCTCTGTTTTATTTATGACCCACATCCTCCGCCTCCTCAAAATTCATCAGGGCACACTCATGGAAGTAAAATCAGAGGCCCCGGACAGGGCTGGAGCTTAGGAATCACACTTTACCCTCCTTCTTTTCAGGGCAGCCCTGTCCAGGGAAGCCAATTGAGGGGCCAGGCCCAGGAGAAGGCGTGCCCTGGCCCCTTTGTGTATCTCCACTGCCCACTAATACTGAGAAAGAATGTTCTCTTAGACTCACAATCCTGGCTCCCCCCTCCCCGTGAAATTGGTCTTCTGCTTTGCCCTCCTTCCTGCCCTGATGAGATCCCCGGTTCTTGGTCGATATTTCAGTTCCTGCCCTCATCTTCCAACCATGATTCTTGCTGCTTGGTGGTGTCTGCTGGCAAGAGCGGGTCCTTCCTAGTCACAGGCTACCCATGTTAGTCACTGCTCACATTTCTACCTTTTTTCCTAACAGAGGAGAGTCATCCCCACCCATCATGCGATCGAACCTTCTGGACTGCTGTTTTGAGGGTGTCCATTAGCAGAAGGGACCAGAGCTGGTTACTGCTTTCCTCTGATGGCTTCTTGGAAGAACTGTCACTTTGACTTCCCAACATGACATTTACATGAGATAAGGCTTCATTCTTTTCCCTCTCTGGAGCTCAATATTTATTTTCAAGAGCTTTTGGCTCCCAGTTTTTTAAAACAAAGAGAGTCGCTTGGCCAAGGACTGTATGGAAAAGACATTATTAGCTGAAGCATTCTCTTCCCCATGGAGGCTGAGAAACTACTTTCTAACTAGGGCTGCCTCTCCAACACTAGTGGCCTTCATTCACATTTAAGGGGCCTCTGCCGGATGTTCACACGTGCCTTCAAATGCGCTCACATGCATTCAAGGAGGGAGAGCCAGGCCGATCGGTAGCAAATTTGAGAAAGAATTGGAGGAAAATTGAGAAACGAGAATCATTCAGATGCCAGAAGAGCAAATCGAAGGAATGATGTATTGAGAGGATCCGCCCTGAAGCCTGAATTTGTGCATAAGGACCCTCACCCAAGCAGCAGGCATTACGTCATTCATGCATTGTATGCTTTTTGAGGATGAGTATAAAATTGGTTGTTCTAACAAGAATTTAACAAGCATTCCGTGCAGGTCACTCAAGGGAGAGAGGACTTTGTAGGGTTCCTGGCCCAGCCTCTTGAGAAGGAGCATTTCGGATCTCCCTGCTCCACATTCAGGATGATCCCAGGGCCATGTGCTATGTCATTTCTCAGGTGATGCCCCTTATAAAGGGAACTCACACAAGAGCTCCTGGGGTGCCTTCTGGGGCCAGCTCATCTCCATCTCCTGTGCCATTCATACCTGTCATGGCTGGAGACATCGAGGCAGGGTCTCTCTCTCTACCTTCCCTCCCCTCCTACCAATTCTGAGAGTGTTGCTCCCAGTATACAGCCATGTACAGGAGGGGTAGGAACAGTGCGGTGGGAGCCCAGCTTCTCCCCAAGGACTACGTGGGCCTGGACGCTGTTGCCTTCCCAGAGTCTGACAAAGTGCTTCACGGACCTCTGCTCTGGTTCTTTTTGCCTGTGTCTCCTCGGCTGAGATCTGCCTCGCTGTTGGGTCCCTGGGGGCAGTTTCTGGGTTGGGTCCATCTTGACAGAGGATGGCCTGACTCAGGAATTTCCCTCTGTGTCAGTCTCTGAATCAGGAGCCATGGTCACTGGGCTGGAACAGTTAGACAACCACTAAGTCTGAAAAGGGAAGTGTAGAAGGAATCCAACTCCAGGGCCTTCAAGTTGTGCTCTTTCTGGAGCTGAGAGGTGGCCCTGGTGTGTGAATCTAAGTGTGAATTAAGTTTGAAAAGCAAGGGACTAGATGACGTTTCTGTGTTTTGGTCCTGCCTTTTGAGTCCATGTTGGTTCCAGGAAAAACATCTGTGCTCCACCAACTCACCGTCTGAGTGGGCAATTTGCATGGGACAAATCCCTTGACCCAGATGTGCCAGGTGTGCCAGAGCCCAAGGGGTATCAGCACCCTGCAGCTGGAGATGCACTTTATTTCCCTTTGAAATACAAATTTTGTTCTCATCTCACACCCAAAAATGTTCCTTAAAGAAAAATTATTTTTATAGTGAATAAAGCTATCAAAGAGAAAAACAAAACAAATCAAAACTGTCCATAACTCCCTGTTCAGGAATAACCACTTTAAATACTTTAATGTAGTTCTTCCCATATGTTCTAGGTTTTAATTATAAACATATAAATACATGTATGTATACAGATGCACATTCTTTCTAAACTACCAGGATCACACGATCTCAATGCCTGTCCATCAGATAACCTGGTATCAACGTCTTTCTGTGTCATTGAGTGCATTCTTACAATATCTTCTTCAACAATATTTGGAGAAAATATTATGAATGCCCCCAAACTTTTCAATTAAATTCTTGTTTTTGAATTTCAATGATTCTTCCCTTATTCCTCTATTCTACTATTGATAGACATTGGCCTGGTTTTTACTAACAAAATATCTTTGCAAGGTTAAGAAGTGGAAGCTGTTGGCTCATTATTTTTTGTTTTTTTGGTACCAGTGATTGAACCCAGGGGTGCTTAACTACTGAGCCACAGGGCCTCACTAAGTTGCTGAGGCTGGCTTTGAACTTGTGATCCTCCTGCCTCAGCCTCCCTAGTTGCTGGGATTACAGGGGTGAGCCCTCATGCCTGGCTGGCTTGTTGTTTAATTTGCACTTTTGCACGTGAATCTCCCTTGTATTTCCTTTCTGTTAGTGTCTGATTATTAGGCTTTCATTTTTAGGGCATAAATGCATCATCATAGAGCATGAAAAATATGTTTTTTTTTGTTTTTTTTTTTTTTTGGTCATTTGCCTCTCTATTCTGTAGGGGAGTTCAGTCTGTGTTTTGGGTGGGAGGAGAAGTTGGATCCATTATTCCTTAACCTCCTGGTCTGTGCCTTTGAAGCCCTATTTAGATGACCATTTTCATATTGAGATGAATCTTCAGGCTCACCACTAGTTTCTTTCATTACTTTTACTTTTTAAAAATAATTTAAGTCATTCATCCATTTGCAACTCATTAATTTGCTTTGCATCTGTTCTTTAACTTTTTTTTTCAATTGGTTAGCAAATTTTCTCAGTTCTTTTTTTATAAATAAAAAAAATTGCAATGCTTCCTTTCTTGTGTTTTACGTTCTTATTTATTTCCCAAGATCTGTTTCTGGAATTTCTGTTGCGTTTTGTTTGTCTGTCTATCCATTCCTGAGCCATTATCAGAATTTTAAATGATCATAGTTTTCAAATAAATATGATTCCATTTCTTGTATATTAGGTGATTCCTTCTATTTTGATTACACACACACGCACACACGCATGCACGCATGCAAAGGGCATTGATCCTGTATTGCTGTCACAGTGTCAATCACAGGGACAAATGGCAGGTCCTCCCAGCTCTTTGGGGTGTGTGCTTCACTTCATTCACTTACAGAATTGGAAGAAAAGAAGAGCAAACTGTGCCTCACATCACCAAGTGCAGCCCTGGCCGGTGAGCCAGCTCAGAGTGCAATCACAGCTCGGTAGAAGGCAGACGGTGCACACACAGCTATTTGACAGCAGGACATTGAGCTCATTGGGTCAGGAGCCAAATTCAACAGGGCAGACTCCAGATGCTCAGCAAGGTGTGTGCAGACTGCAAGCCCCAGTGTGGCGGTGGGAGGCACCCACTTCACTCCTTCCCACAGGTACCTGGTTCCTCCAGGGCAGGTGGGCACCCTTCTTCTTCTTGCTACAATAGTGATGACCATTTTATGACCATTTTCTGGAGGGACAAAATAAGGCTAGCAAAGACAACACATTTATTTCTTATCTGAGAAAAATCAGCACCAGGAGAAGAGAGAAAAAAAGTAAGTAGAAGGGTGTGTTTTATGGGCTGGTGTTAGGGTTTGGATATGAGGTGTCCCTCCAAACCTTCTGTTGATGTAAGAACAGTCAGAGGGAGGTGATTAGAGAGTGAGAGCCCTCTCCTAAGCAGTCCATCCTACTAACTGAAGGCAGATGGGGCATGGTGGAGGAGGTGGGTTGCTGGGGGCATGTCCATTCATCTTCTCTGAGACCCCCTTCCCCACTCTCTCTTCCCTCTGTTTCTTGATCCAGTCATGAGTGAGCAGCTGTTTTCTGCTGGGCCTTTCCCCTCATAGTGTGCTGCCTTACCTGGGCCCAGAGCAACGGAGTCAGCTGCCTATGGACTGAGACCTCAGAAACCATGAACTCCAAATAAACTTTCCCTCCTCTAAGTTGTTCCTGTTGAGTATTTTGGCCCCAGAGATGCAAAAGTTGGATGAAACATCTAGTAAGCCACACAGGCACACAGAGCTCTGCACACAGAGCTCTGCACACAGAAGGGCCCACTGTCCGTTCAATGCTCCGCCATCACCGTCTTTCAATTCTCAATGGTTTTGAGAAGGGGTCTCCTCTTTTGTTTTGCATGAAGTCAAAAAATTATTATTGAATTATTGTCTGACTTTAATAAGCAGTGTAGGGAAAAAAACCAGGGAATCAATCGTTCTCAGATACCAGGGGGGTGGTTGTAGTGTTATAATTGTCCTGTTTTACTAATTATTTAATTCTTGTCAACTGGCTGAAGCCTTATCAAATTCAGCTCCTTCCCTTTATGTGTCAAATGATGGAGTCTACACTTTAGCAACCTAACCCTGGGTATTTTTATTCTGTGAAATAGTCTTCCATTCCTAGTATTAATGAGACTCTAAGACCCACCTTAGAACTGACCTACTCAGTTGTACAATAGTTTCACTTTCCATAGTTGGAGTTACCAATGGA
The DNA here is from genome assembly GCF_047511675.1 of Marmota flaviventris. Classification (NCBI taxonomy): domain Eukaryota; kingdom Metazoa; phylum Chordata; class Mammalia; order Rodentia; family Sciuridae; genus Marmota; species Marmota flaviventris. Next base: position 122,746,935 of record NC_092506.1, read on the forward strand.
ATTCTGAAAAATTCCAGACATAAATAATGTATTCGTTTTGAACTACACGCCATTCTTAGTGTGATGAAATCTCACAATGTTCTGCTTCATCCCACCTAGCAGGTGAATAGTCCCTTTGTCCAGGGTATCCATGATGTATATGTTTCCCTTCCATTAGTAATCTAATAGCCATCTCTGTTGTCATGGTTTTTTTTAAATTGATTTTTTAAAAAAATAAATGACAGTGGAATGCATTACAATTCTTATTACACATATATAGCACAATTTTTCATATCTCTGGTTGAATATAAAGACATGTTTAACAGAGTGCTTGTGTTCAAGCAAACTTTTTAAAGATTTAGTAATAGCCCAAAAGCCCAAAAGTAATGCTGCTGGTAACTGAACATGACAAAGAGAAGCCATAAAATGTTTCCTTTAAATAAAAGATGAAACTACAATAAGATATTTGGACAGAGGGAGAGAGAGAGAGAGAGGAGAGAGAGAGAGAGAGAGAGAGAGAGAGAATGTTCATATAACTTTTATTAAAGTATACAGTTGACCATCCACATTTGAAGGTTCCATATTATTTAATCCATGCAATCATAGATGGAAAATATATTTTTAAAAGTTGCACCTACACTGAACATATGCAGACTTTTTTCTTGTCATTAATCCCTAAACCATACAATATGACAATAATCTGCATAACATTTGTATTGTTTTGGGTGTTATAAGTAATCTAGAAATGATTGAAAGTATGTGGGACAATGTGCATAGGTTATATGAAAACATGACACCAGGGGGGTGTCATGTTTGTCACACTTATACAAGAGACAGGGACGTCCATGGATTGTGCAACTCCATAGGGAGTTCTGGTATCAATCCTTTTTCAATACCAAGCAATGATTATATTGTTATGAATTTTTTATTTTATTATTGGTTATAACTCTTAATCTTTCTGTGCCTAATATATAAACTAAACTTTATCATAGATGTGTGTGCTTAGGAAATAGCATAGCACATGTAGGGTTCAGTGCTATTCATGGCTTCTGGCATCCACTGGGGCTCAGGAACATGTTCTGTATGGATCAAGGAGGACCGCTGTATAATTTGTGAAGACTGAAACAAGGAGTACCTAAGTTTAAATTTTATATTTTAAATTCATTTTGATTCAACTAACAAAGAGAGGATGGAAAACCACAGAGTTCCAGTCTAGTCCTATGGAGATTCTGATGAGGGCAGTAGGTTTCCTTCTCCCCCACCCCCACACTTCCCTACACTCTCCCAATCTTTGTTCTTTTGCTACCTTCTGTCCTTCATTGACTCCTTTATACCATCTCTCCTTTTTTCTTTTGATGTCCTCATCCATTTAATAGCTTTGTGTTGCCCCCAACATGTACCACAGTCCCAGGTTACAAAACCACACAGGACCCTGACATTCCTCAGTGAGGTGTCAGTATAGAGGGGGAATGTGGCCCTGTCCCAAGAGAGTTCCTGGCCCTTGGCCAAAGAGTCTTGTTGCTGAGAGCCAGAGGGTTAGCCAGGGCCTGGATCTTGGATTTAGAGCCTTTGCATGCGTGAGAAATAAATTTCTGTGGTTTATAAGCCATTCGTCTATTGTAGAGTCATAAGCCACATAATGACATTTTGGTCCATGATAGCATATATGACGGTCCCATAAGAGTACACAGGAGTTGAAATTCTCCTGTCACCTAGTGATGCTGTAGCTGTAGTGATGTCACAGTGCAATTTATCCCTCGTGTGGTGATGCTAGTATAAACCAACCCCCTGCAATGTCCGTCACATATGAAAAGGTATAGCACCTATAATTATGTCTAGTGCATATTTTGATAATGAAAATAAATAGCAGTGCTACTGGTTTATATATTTACTATCCTACTTTTAAAAAATTATTTGCATGTACATATATATATATATATATATATATATATATATATATATATATATAAAAGTGTGGGGGGGGGGCAGGGTTGGTGGGGGGTGTCTGAGCTACTCTGACAAATACCTAAAAGGCTAAAGTGACTTTGGAACACAGTAACAGGTAGAGGCTACAAGAGTCTGGAGAACATGCTAGAAAAAGTCTGTAATACCATGAATGGAGTGTTATGGGTGATTTCAGTGAAGGCTCAGGAAAAGAGGAAAAGAGCACTGGAGAAAGTCTCGGTTTTGTCAGAGAATTCCTTAATGGTTGTGAACAGAACGTTGGTAGAAATATGAACGGGGAAGGCCATTCTGATGCCATCTCAGAAATAAGGACACGTTAGTGGACAGTGAAAGAAGGACCATCCTTCCACACACTGACGGAGAGCGTGGCTCAATCACATTCCTGTTCTAGAGTTTTGTGGAAGGTAGAACTTGTGAGCAAAGAAATTGAACATTTGGTTTGAAAATTTGGTTCTTTGGAAATTTCCAAGCAGAATGTGGAATGGGGTTGCTTCGCTTCCCTTGAGAACTCATAGTAAAGTGGGAGAGCTGACTTAAAAGATGGACTTGTCCGTCAGAAGAGAAGGGTATCTTAAGGGTATTGGAAGGTCCCCATCCTATGAGAGAGCAGATCCTGGAGCCATCACCAAGGGTGTGGCTGGCTGGGAAGAGACTAGTGTGGACTGGCAGCTCAATGGAAGTCAGTGCTATTCACCAGGACAATGGGAGAGTGACCCATTCACCAGGACAACGGGAGAGTGACCCATTCACCAGGACAACGGGAGAGTGACCCACCGGCTATCACTGGAGCTGTGCTGCCACCGCAGGTCTGGAGTTCAAGTCCTGGTGGGCAGGACCACTCAGCGTAAGCTCACGGTGTGGGCTCCTACTCTGAGCTCCACTGCAGAGCCTCTCGGCCTCCCCAGGCCCAGGAGCAGTTCTGCTAGCCCCAATACAGTGCGCCTGTGCCCTAGTAACATTGCAGGGAAGTGGCTACCTCCACCTGCATTCCACGGGATGCCCTAGCAAGTCACAGGGCCCAGGCAGAGAGCAGCCCAGACAGACATAAGACAATGGATATAGGGAAATAAGGGTTGTAAGATTTCCACAGAGAGCCCACACTAAGGCAAAGCTCAGGGCAGTCACTGAGGTGAGGCTGGCCTGTGGCTCCACAATGGAAGACCATGAGAACAGATTCCTGCCCAGGCGAACCCCAGGATGTGACCTAGAAACAGGGTCACTGCAAAGGGGGGACTTTTAGCCCCAACTTTTCAGTGTTTGGACAGCCCAAAGCCCAGGTGGCAAGGTCACCACCCCAGTGGGCCCAGCGGGCAGAGCACCCAGCCACAGATGGTTATTGAGCCTTAACGTTTGGCTTACTTGGAAACTGTAACCCCCTTTTCTTTCCTATTCTCCCCCTTGGAATGGCCATGTCTATGCTAAGCCTATGATACTATTGTATTTTGAAAGTACATAACTTATTTGACTTCACAGGATCCCAGTGAGAGGGAAATTTGTCTGAGGATGCAACATATCTTTGAGTGTCACCCCTGTCTGATTTAGCATTTTAGAGGACTCTGGACTTTATAGGCTGTTGAGTCTGGAATGAGTTCAGGCTCTGGGTCTACTGGGGTGGGGTGAATGTATTTTGCTTTTGAGAAGGGCTTGAACCTTGGTGGCCAAGGGCAGAGGGCTAGATCTGACTGTGCCCCACAATGAGGTATTTTGAATCTTAACTCCCAGTGTGATGGTATTTGGGAGGTGAAGTTGGGAGGGTGGAGCCCTCCTGAAGGAGACCAGTGCCCTTATGAAAGAGACCCTCAGAGAGCTCTCTCACCATTTCCACCCTGTTATGATACAGACAGAGGGTGTGACCTATGAACCAGGAAGGGGACCCTTCACACACATGGACTCTATGGGTGTCTTGACCTTGGACTTGCAGCCTCCAGAACTATGAGAAATAAATTTCTGTCATCAGTCATCACGTTCATGGTATTCTGTGATAACAGCCCAGACAGACATAAGACAATGGACATAGGGAAATAAGGGTTGTAAGATTTCAAACCTCTGAAGTGCCTACGTTAATTAAATAATAGTTATGAAAAAAATAAGAATAAGATAAAGAAGCAGCAAAACAAACCAAAACCAGGCCCTTAGAGGAATACAAGCTCCCTCGGTCGGTGAGAAGCCGCCGGCCCTGGTCTCGGGCTCCCTGCCCCCCATTCACCCCAGGCCTGTCCTCCTGAGAAACAGATGGGAGGTCTCAGCCCCAGCAGAGATGGCCAATCAGGGCTCTGATAAAACTCTTGTTCTCTTTCTGTATTTCCTGTGAGACCAACAGAAAGAGCAAAAAGGATTGTGTAAGTAATGATTAGGTTACGTGCTGTGGTTACTTCTGTTTGTTTGTTTTTCAGAAAAATATATGTTGGCAAAATAAGGATTTGGAAACTGCAGTCAAGGAGGGAGATCACTGTTTATCCCTCTGTCCAAGGCTGCCTGAGGGGCTGGGACCCCCTGGGGAGTCTAGGGGGGTGAGACACAGGCCCAGGAACCCCTGATTTTCAAATGTTAAAAGCTTGTCAACATGTGTGTGCTGGAGGGAAAATTTTAAAATTCTCTTTAAGACAAGAAACTCAGGGGCTTCAGGCCTGCTAAGAGTTTTCCCAGTTGTGTTTTAGGTCATTTATGTTGGGGCTGCATCTTTCTTGACCTCCCCAGCAGAAGCAGCCTTGTTTGATAACTATTTACACATGCAGACATGGGTAAATGTGTATATTGAGGGGACAACTAGAGAGATGGAGCTGACCAGATGGAAGGGTTTGTGTGTAAGACATGGGGATTTGTTCACACACACATTTAATCCAGTCTTCTCACATGGGTGTTTCATGATGCTCAGAATAATTACAGCATCTTAATACAGTATTTGATATCTGTAGACATAAGAAAAATAAATACATATTTCTCATTAATTAGTATACTGAGCTTACAAAAATATATTGATTGATGTATATGTGTGTGTGTGTGTATTAACAAAATACATTAAGAAACACTGAATAAAAGAGAACTCCTGTTATTTATTTCTTCCCAGCAATGGGCTTCTCTAAGGAACAGATCTACAACTGGAGGAAGCAGTAAGTCTTTAAAGACGAGCCCAGAAAGAAAGAACTGCCAACCTTGCCTGGGAATGTTGGTTTTGAAAATATCTCCCCCCTCCTTCATTCAGTAAATATTTCCTGGGTTGAGCCCACACAGGGTCTGGGCTCTGTCAAGAACCGAGGCCCAGGAAGGACAGCCTGCGGCTGTGGTTTGAACTTGCAGGCAGGGAAAGATGGGCAGATGACTTGGGGGGATTCCAGCTTCTCACGCAGGGACTGTGATGATCAGGGAACTAGCAAAGGGCCCCAAGTCCCCTTAGAGCCCAGAGGAGGACAGGGAGGCTCAGGGGCTTTTCCAGGGTCAGTGAGACTGTCTCAGTGGATGGAGAGAGGAGCCTGGGAGCCATAGCAGGAGGAACAGGCTTTTAGGGGACAGCACACATAGGGAGGGTCCCCAAGACTATGAGTCTCCCCTTTTCAGCAAGTGGGTGCTTAAAAGCCAGAATGAAGGAAGGGTGCAGAGGCCTGGAGACAGTCAGGGAGCTGTGCCGAGGACCAGGTGTGAAGGGATGGGACTTGAGTGTCCCTCCAACAGTTCACAGACTGGAGAATTGGCCCCAGTGTGATGACTTTGAGGTGGTGGAACCTTTAAGAGGTGGGGTCTAATGGGAGGTGGTTAGGTCATGGGGAGAGCTGCTCTCAGAAGGGACTGATGTAGTTTTGGAAGGACCCTGGTCAGTTTCTGTGATATCAAGTTATCATTAAGAGATGAAGCCTGGCCCTTGAGTCCCTCTAGTTTCCTGTATCATCCTGTGATCTCTCCATCTCACAAGCCATAGGACATTTATTAGAATGCCAGCTCTGGTTCTGAATCTCAAGAACTATGAGCCAAATAATCCTTTTTTCTTTATAACAAGACTCTGGCATTTTGTTATAGCAACAGAAAATGGACGAATGTGGTCTGGATGTGGAAGAGTCTGAGTATGAGATTTGACTCTGACAAAGGATAGGGGTGAATAAAAGGAAGGGACTGGTGGGCACTGAGAACAAGCTGCCCTCTAGTGCCCTCAGTACACTTTAGTATACACTTGGGTTAGCCAAGGCCCTATCCTAGAGCACCTGAGTCTTAGGTACAAGTGACACTCACCAAAGAGGGTAGAAGAATATAAGAAACCAGGCAAAAATTGGGGTCCCTTGGAGCAGTCCTCTCCCCAGATGCTGGGGAGGAAGTAGCTAGAGAGACAAGTGCAGAACATTCATGGCAGATGGCAGTGAGCCAGTCCGGGCTTCCAGGTAGTGTGGCTGTGGATGAGAGGAGACAGGGCCATTGCCTGGATGGAACTGAATTTCATGAACATATGTGCTAAAGGTGGAGGGCCAGTGGAGGTGGCAAGAGATGGCTTCAGAGAAATGGTAGGAGAGAGGTGGGAGAGGATGGGACTCAAAATTCAGGAACGCAGGAAACTTCCCCCAGACAGAAGGTGGTTGGCGAGCACCAGTCTGAAGTGGTCCAAGCTGGCTGCCAGGACATCGGACAGGTTTCCAAGTGCACAAAGTGCCTCATCCTGAGAGAGGGGCCACCCCTGCAGAAGGCAGCGTGAGCTTACATGGTGTTATGACCCGGGGGACCTCTTCCTCACCGGCCCACAGGTGCTGATGGGCCAGGAGTCCAGGACTTCTGCTGAGTGGGAAGAGAAGGGACAGGTGGAATCTTTAAGGAAGGGTTTGGTAAACTTGGGAACTAACTTGAAAGGGATGGACAAAGGAGAGGTTGAAAAGCAGTCAACAACTCTCCCTTTTCCCAGGTGATATTAGGCTGTGCTTGAGATGGGTATCAGCCCAGAGTATTACCCAAGAGACCAAGTTCCCTGGGGACAGGGAGTAAACAAGAAGAAACCTTGATTTTGACCTGTGCTGTTTGTATAAAGCCTGACAGGCCAGATCAGCCTAATCCTTCTAAAAAAACATCAGCACAAAATATTCAATTCTCTGGTTATTCCAAACTACTCAGCAAAACCATTTCCTTTTATACCTGTTAGATTTAAAAAAAAAAATCCTGAGGACTTAAATGTAGCACTTTGGTCAACTTATACAAGAGGAAGTGAGGGGAAAGGGAAAAAAAAAAAAAAAACAAGGGGGGGAAATTAATTACAGTAGATGGGATAGAGAGAGAAGAGGGGAGGGGAGGGGAGGGGAGGGGGAATAGTAGAGGACAGGAAAGGCAGCAGAATACAACAGACACTAGTATGGCAATATGTAAATCAATGGATGTGTAACCGATGTGATTCTGCAATCTGTATATGGGGTAAAAATGGGAGCTCATAACCCACTTGAATCAAAGTGTGAAATATGATATGTCAAGAACTATGTAATGTTTTGAACAACCAACAATAAAAATTAAAAAAAAAAAGAAATATATTTCCTAATAGAAATATACTTCAGGGTGTTTGTTTTTTTTAAACTCATAAAAAATTAATTATTGGTTATTTTTAAATAAAATAATGATTTTTATTGAAAAAAATAATAATCCAAGCCTAGAAGGATGAACCAGCAGCTCGAAGCCATAGGTGCATGCAGGACATGTAAGGCCATTTGATGGCCAAATCATCAGGCTGCATCTGTGGTAGCACAAAACACTCTGATTCGGCCCTCTGTCCCGCTGGGGATTCTGGTGACCATCTGTGCACATCCTGGGCTGATGTGGGCAAAGGAATGGCCAGCACATGTTTGTTGGCTTCTACTGAAATCCATGACGCACAGGGGACTGTCGTAACAGGGAGCTGTGACATTGCTTCCTAGGTAGGCTCCTTAGGACAGGTGTGGCCTTCATAGCCAACTTCCTGTCTCTGCTTCTCATGAGTTAAAGGGAAGGAAAAAAAATCTTGCAAGCTGGACACACAGGTCGGTAACCATCACCATTTGCTCTTCTTTAGCATTTCCTAAGGTGTTATGTGATTATTATTTGAAAGGAAAAAAAAGCCTTCTGATCCCAAGTTCCCGCCAGCTCTGGCCACAGTTCCCAGCACAGTGAGGTCCCCCTGCCCGGCCTGTGATGGGATTTAGTGCTTTATGTGACTCTCGAGGTGGTGGGAGTGTGAGCTGAGACCCTGAGCTCCATCGAACCTCAGTCGGGCAGGACAGGGGCTCACACTTTGTAGACATGGCCACTGTGGCTTATTAGATCACATTCCTCTAGTTCTACTAAGTGCCAGGGGATGAGGCACCTGGAACTCGGTTACCATGGGAACCATGAGAACAGGAGCTGCCCACACAGCAGAGTGTGTGCCCTGGGAAGTTCCCCCCAGCAGAATTCCCTCCTCTGGGGCAGGGACTCTGCTATCTCCTGGACCCACTGGCTCATCCCAGCTGCTCAGAATCAGCTTAGGGAATGGCTCTGTGGGCCCCAGATTCGTCTTTCCTCCAACCCTACTGTGGAGGACCCAGGAGAAGGACTCACAGACTTTGGGCCATTACTATGCCAAGGTCTATTCCCTTGGGGCAGGAAACAACAAGGACCCAGTCTCTCTTCGGGAAGGAAGGACACAGAGACAGTCAACAAGGACGTTGACAATGCAAGCTGGTCCTGTGAGAGACAGACAGTTTGGGGTCCATTTTCAGAATATAGTATTTAGCCTGAATTCGGATGTAAGAGCCAATCCTGGTCATTGTGTGATCCAGCTGTAGCCATTTTAACTATAGCCCTTCCCTTCGCCCACCCCAACTTTCAAATCAGCCAGTGGCATAGATTGTGACCCTGAGCTCCTCCTACCAGAGCCGGGGGCAGGGCTGCCCGGGGTAAAAGCAGGTGGACTGCTCACCAAGTGTGGGCAGGACAGACTTGGGCCTTGCCCAGCCACTTCCAGCATGAGTGTGATTCTTGTGGCACCCTGGTGTTTCTGAGAGTGCTTCCGGAAGGCACCCGGGGCCTGCACTCTTCCCTGGCCCTCGAGGGCCAGGACACAGTGTTTTCCATCTTCCTTCTCACCCTCAGGTGCTGACCAACCCTCTTCTTCCCTTCTGCTCACTCCAAACTGTCCTCTTCCTGTTTCAGACTCTCCCTCACGCAAATGCCTTCTGGGCCCTTTTCTCGTTTTTCTGCTCCACATGGAACATGCCTCCTGTCCCCTCTCCTCCAAGTGGGCCCATGATGCACCCCTTTAGGCATCCACGTGGGGCTGTCGAAAAGACCCGAGGAGGGGGAGTTCTGGCCCGGGCTGTGCATCCCAGTTCTGTGATGCTGTCATGGCCTTTGAGACTCTTGTTTATTGGGATTTTGCCACACTGATGTTAGAGTTTTAAGTATGTGGTTTTATCTCCGTTTCACAGATGAGGAAACCAGGATGTAGAGCGAGGTGGGGGTGATCATTGCTGCCTTTCAGAGCTGTTAAGAGAAGCAAATGAGACTTATGCACCACCAAACTGTGGGGCGTAGGGGGAATGCTTGTTATATTCACTATCGTTTCCCTAGCTGTGATGCATGCAGTATGCATACAGTAAGTACTAAATAAATATTTATTTGAGGTTACCACTGTGCAATTTCCCAGCTCGGTACCTGGCCATTGTGTAATAGTTATAGAAGGAGGAATTTATATATATATAAACTATATATTCAATCATGATATTTATTATCTATTTTCATCTATATCACCACCTCTGTGGTCAAGGACCCTCAGTGAAGCTCATTTGTCACTGGCGTTGCAGATAAGGGTGGTGGTGGCCACTGGAATACAGAAAGAGCATGCAAACCTGTACCCTCAGTGGTGCTGAGCAAAGGATCCATATGAGAAACATCGAGACATCTGTTGGGTGTTCTCTGTAAACTTGTTTTTCTGATTCATTTAATTCTGCATTGTGCAGATGAAGAAACTGTTCATTGTGCAGATGAAGAAACTCACCCTGAGGTGAATAGAGAGCCTACATCTTGGGAGCAAATTTTTACCCCTCATACATCAAATAGAGCACCAGGGCTGAGGTTGTGGCTCAGTGGCAGAGCGCTTGCCTCGCACATGTGAGGCACTGGGTTTGATCCTCAGCACCACATAAAAGATAAATAAACAAAATAAAGATATTGTGTCCATGTATAACTAAAAAAAAAATTAAAAATAGAGCACTAATCTCTAAGGTATATAAAGAACTCAAAAAGCTAAACACCAAAAAAAAATCATATAACCCAATCAATAAATGGGCCAAGGACATGAACAGACACTTCTCAGAAGAGGATATTCAATCAATCAACAAATATATGAAAAAATGCTAATCATCTCTAGCAATTAGAGAAATGCAAATCAAAACTACTCTAAGATACTATCTCACTCCAGTCAGAATGGCAGCCATTATGAAGACAAACACAATAAGTATTGGCAAGGATGTGGGGAAAAAGGCACACTCATACATTGCTGGTGGGACTGCAAATTGGTGCAGCCAATATGGAAAGCAGTATGGAGATTCCTTGGAAAACTTGGAATGGAACCACCATTTGACCCAGGTACCCTTCTCCTCAGTCTATACCCAAAGGGCTTAAAAACATCATACTACAGGGACACAGCCACATCAATGTTTATAGCAGCACAATTCACAATAGCTAAACTGTGGAGCCAACCTAGATGCCCTTCAATAGATGAATGGATAAAAAATGTGGCATATATACACAATGGAATATTATTAAGCAATAAAAGAGAATAAAATCATAGCATTTGCAGGTAAATGGATGCAGTTGAAGAAGATAATGCTAAGTGAATTTAGCCAATCCCCCAAAAAACAAATGCCAAATGTTTTCTCTGATATAAGGAGGCTGACTCATAGTGGAGTAGGGAGGGGGAGCATGGGAGGAATAGATGAACTCTAGATAGGGCACAGGGGTGGGAGGGGAAGGGAGGGGGCAGGGGGTTAGCAATGAAGGAGAAATGTGATGGACATCATTATCCAAAGTACATGTATGAAGACATGAATTTGGGTGTCAACCTATTTTATATACAAACAGAGATATGAAAAATTGTGTAATAAGAATTGTGATGCATTCCGCTGTCATGTATTTAAAAAAATAAAAGCAATTAAAAAAATAAATGAACAAATAAAATAAAGGTAAAAAAAATAAATAAAAAAGAGAAGAAACTCACCCTAAGCAGTTAAGTCAAACACAGGCATGAGAATTCAATCAACCACAGAACAAGTCTGTTGGAGCTGGCATGTGGGGCACACTCAGTACATGATTTGATTTTCCTTGTGTGGAAAAGTGTGTTTGCTCTCCTTCATTGCCCCATGTAGCCACTAAGGAGGCAAAGGGACAGGGACATCACTCCCTCGTGTAGAGAGGAGGCCATGTCCCCAGCAGAACTTCTCTCGGATTCTCTCCTGCACATCAAGAAATGTCCCATGAACAGCTCAAAGGAGGGTGTATCTGCTGCCCTGAAGCACAGAATGGAGAATAGCTTAGATTCTTCCTCCTTTTCCAAGCAGAAGAGAGACTGCAATTTGTCTTCCTTCCTTCCTTCCTTCCTTCCTTCCTTCCTTCCTTCCTCCCTCCCTCCCTCCCTCCCTCCCTCCCTCCCTCTCTCTCTCTCTCTCTCTCTCTCTCTCTCTCTCTCTCTCTTTCTTTCTTTCTTTCTTTCTTTCTTTCTTTCTTTCTTTCTCTTTCTTTCTTTCTCTCCCCCCCCCCTTTTTAAGTTAATAAGAGGGAGAAAAAAAAACCTTCTCAATTCTTAGGGGAAATCCAAAGACAGTTATTCCCTTCATGTTTTGAGGAAATCTTGAAGCCTTTACCAGATGATACCAGATTCTCAGAAAGCAGCTGACCCACAGAAGCCATTCAGCAGCTTCATCTCAAGAGTGAACCCCTGTTGTCCCACTGGGCAGAAAACACACCGGCCCTTGGAGCTTTGGAAGGGGACCTCAGGGAGCACACACAGATGTGGAGGGTGGGTCTCGAGGCTTCTCAACGCTCCCCTGGAGGGTCCTGGTTTCTGGAAGCCCACACATTCCTGTGGAAGGCCATGGTGAATCCTAGAGGGACATTTAATTTCCTGAATGGGACACTTTCTTCCTAATGTGAGGAGGCCCAGGATGGAATGGGCTTCTAGGGGTTTTCACTAAAGTAAGATTGTGCCTTAATAATTGCAAGATAATGAACTCACATTTGCAGATTATTCTGGGTGATTTTTTTATGATGTCCTTAGCATTATTCACAACTGTGGAGAGATAAGTAACTTGTCCAGGTCGACTTAAGTAATGGGTAGAAGAAGCCTGAACGAGAACTTGAATCCACCCCGATGCCCATGTCTTTCACCCCTGGCCACATGGCCCACTCTAATACAATCCCCTGCCATTATCATGCCAATGTGATGTGTCATCTACTGACAAAACGTCACACTGATACTTTGGAAACTCACATCTGATCTTGCTGCTTCCTTGCTTAGACATTTCCATCCCTGTGAACCCAGATAAAGTCTGAGCATTCTTCTGTGGCTTCTGATTTCTGAACTGGGAACACACAAACCACTCAGAGCAAGAGACAAAGGGTAGTCCAACTTATTTTGTGTCTAAACATTTTAAAACCCAGGTCCTAGCTCAGTCCTTAACCCAAAGGAACCTCCTTTATATCCAGGTACTCAGTATTCAGGTACCAAAGCACTCAGGCCAATTCAGATAGACATCCAGCTTGGAGACCCAACCTCTGCCTATGAACTCATGCTTAGCCACCCCTTGGGTATGTAGTGGAGAGGTGGTGGGTCCATGGGAAGATCTTATATTGGAAGTGGGTTTGGTATGTTTGGGAAAGGAATTCTGGGTTCAGGGTACCTGAAGCTCATGTAGGAGGAGAGATGTAGACACCACATGGGTGCATCCTTTTGGTCCTGTGGATGTCCCCTCTGCAGCAATGGGCCCAGGAGAACAGACCCATGTGGACCCTCTAAAGACCAGGGCATTCCTTCCTGGCTGGGGGTCTCAATGCCAGGCCCATCATCTGCTTCCATGATGACAGTCTGTATAGGCCACTTGCCATCCCCGAGAGCCAGCTCTGCTTTGTATTCCTGTGAAAGCATTTGCCATGATCCTCCTGCCCAGGGTCCTCCTCCCTTTGTTCCTCTGCTGCACCCCCAATCCCCAGCTCCATCCTGACTCTGACCACACTGACCCTCAGCATCACAATACATCAGGCCCTCCCAACCAGGGATGATCTGGGTCCAACACCCAGCACAGAGCTCATGCTCAGTCAACACACTGCCCAAAGGGATGCACTTGCTTTGCCCACATTTTACAAAAAAAAAAAATGAGGGCTCAGCTTTCCTTCAGAGTCACAGATGCCTGGGGAAAGGAAGGCATGGTAAAGCAATGTGTGTTTAGATGGCCTCTTCCCGGCAAGCCTCGGGCAGAGGAACCACAAGCTTGATACTGGGTTTCCTAATCTTGGAGAGATGTGTAAATGTCATTTATCATCATCCAACAAATAGATAACTGAGCACTTCCCACCTGTTCTGCTATGGGAGATGCCAGGTGCAGACAATGGGCACAAATCCCTCCCTCAGGAGCACCAACACCAACCAGGTGCACTGTGTAAGGCCAACAGCACCCATTGATGCTGTCAGGGAAGAGACCACAGAGGGACAGGGCAGGTCTGGGTGGAGGCTTTGACCTGGAAGACCAGGAGAGGAGGCAACACTTAAACACAGCCCCAGATGCCAGGTAGAAAGAGCCACACACACAGGAAGAGAGTTTTCTAGGCAGCAGGAAGAGCCAGTGCTGCGTGCTGGTGTTGAAGCATAGTTCCAAGAACAAATCGAAACTTCATGGGAACAGGGAAGCAGTGAGCTCAAAGAAGTGACCAGTGGCCAATGGCCAGCAGCTGTATGTGTAGAAACAGGTAAGGACACTGTGCCTCATCTCTGTATGATCAGAGCTGGTGCAGGAACTGGCATGGGGAGCAATAGCAAAACAAATCATGTTTCCAAATAGCTGTCCTGGCCAGATCACCTGAAGGTCATTCCAAGGTGACTCAAGAGTTCAGAGTGGGGGATGGCCACAGTTCCCTCCTGCTCTGGGAACCCCCTTTCTTCTGAGGCCTAGGTTCAGCAGGCAGGGCAGGGCTGGTACCCCAGAGGGAAGGGCTGGAACTCCTTCCTGCAGGGGAGAGGCTGAGCTAACCCCTCCATCATCAGCAGTTAAATAATATTGAAAACTGAGTGAATAATAATAATAATAATAACAACAACAACAACAATAATAAAAACAGTGCTTAGAGTTACAGAGATAACTTTAAAAAAAGACAGCTTTAAAAAAGTTAAAAATTGGTTGCCAGTGGGAAACATGATAAGCTAGTTTGGGCAAGATTTTGTTTTCAGATTTTTAAAATCTCTATGAAAACATTTAACCATACATGGCTTTGATAAGAATAGTTATAAATTTATTTTTAAAGACTTACAATTTAACTTAGATCCTTTTCCTGATGTTCTATTGCAGAAACAGAGCTATAGCTGCCTTACCTGAACTAACCACTCTCGAGGTACGTGAACTTACAAAAAGACCCGGGAGGTTTGCCTGAGCTTCATCAAGTGAAAATGTTTTACTTTCCAAATCCAGTTATCCCATCTCTAAATTGCTCCCTGCCCATTTCCTTTTTGCCATAGTGTCTTCATATGAATCTTAAACTTAATGTTTTCTTTCCTTTTGTGGCTTCTTGGCCCAAACCATCAGTCCCTGGGTAGTTGCCTATGTCCTGTGATCTCAGTCACGACTTTAAGTGCATTGAGCTAAGGCTTCTCCCTGTAGGTTAGGAGTTCTCAACTTTTTTTTAAAGAAAAAAGTAAGGAGGAAATAAGGCCAATGAGGACCAGAAGGAAATAATTTCCTTTGGAAAATTCCAAACATCAGGAAAGTTTCCTAAAGCCTAAAAATTCTCTGCAACTCATTTTCTCCCATCCACCCACCCATCCATCCACTGAGCACTGAGCACCAACCCCATGACAGGCTCCTGTTGACATCAGAGTGACAATGGGAAGAAGGAATGGGAGCAACTTAACAGGGCCCTCGTCTTTGCTGACCCTTTCATGGGGGGCTCATGGGAAAGCCCACCTGGGTCTCTTCCTGGTACTTGCCTGTTCAGACCCACAGACTCCTCATAAGCACTCTCCTTTTTGGAGAGGCATTTTCTTTAAGACTTTAAATTTCTAAGTTCTCAATATAGTTTCCTTCCTACTTGAGACATAGGAAGTTCACTATAGGAAAAAAAGTAAAGATATTCTTACTAGTAATAAATTGTTTTACTTTGGTCCATTAAAAATGAAGGAAACTGGAAATTATTGAAATGCTTCAAATTCTATACAATGAACTAAACAAGAGTTAATTTAATTAGAATGTCAGAGAAAAGAAAAAGCACCACAAATCTTGTGTCAAATCACTGATTTCACCAATCTATGAAGAGTTCAGAATTGATTGATTTTAAAAAAAATCAAATCTTTATTGATGAGAAAGTGAATTACTCTGGACCAAATATTTTGGTGGTGATTGCCATTTCTCTTCTTATTTATTTATTTAAATTTTTAAAATACATGAAAATAGTGGAAAATGCATTCCTACTCATTATTACCCATATACAGCACAATTTTTCGTAACTCTGTATATAAAGTATGTTCACGCCAAATTTGCCATTATACATGTACTCTTTTTTTTGCATTACAATTTTTAATACACATATATACCACAATTTTTCATATCACTGTTTTTATATAAGGTATGTTGACACCAAGTTCAAATCTTCATACATGTATTTTGTATAATGATGACCATCACATTCCACCATCCTTGTTAATCCCCTTCCCACTCCCTTTCCCTCCCACCCCTGCCATTTCTCTTCTTTTGGGGTAAAAACTAAGTTCCTTGATGTGTTTGATGCTTCTCAGTCTTTTCATTCAAACTTTTGGAAACAGACACCCAGCCCCTGCGAATATCCACAGTGTCAAAATTGAACTGCAGAAATTCCATTTTCTTTCATTTTTAATGGACCAAAGTAAGAATTAAAAATTTAATTTAAAAATTCACAGAAGCCTTGAAATTTTGGGAAGAATGACATATAAACACCAAAGCCATGCAGTATATGTTTGGGTCAGAGGTATTTGCAAATTTAGTGACTTACATAGTTCCACCAGCAACCATCATTGACAAAGTCCACACTCATAAGTGCTTAAGGGAAACAGAGTCCGTGACTATGGGCACAACTGCCCTGTTCAAGGGGAAGGACTGTGGCAAAATTAGGCCACCTGTTTTGTGGGAGGAACCTCCCCATGTACCCTTCACCCAGCCTTTCTTTCGGCATATCACCCACAGGAAGGGAATTCTAGCCTGAGCACAGAATTCATTCCATAGGAGTTTCTCCATGCCAGCCTATGTCACCAGCAATGCTATCCCAGAAGTCATACAAGAAGGACAAAAACCTCCTTTGAGATCACAAAGACATTCTTTCTTTCCCATTGGCTTTTCCCTTTCTCTTGGCATGGAGAATATTTGGATTTTTAGAAAAGCGAGGAAACAAAGTGCAGCAATCTCAGATTCCTTTCCTTCATTTATTCATTCATTGAATAAAATAATAACTAAGTACACCCCAAGTGCCAGGGGGGTCAGGAGGAAGAGATCAAGCTGGGCAAATAGGGAAATGGGCCCCCAGGGAACTTCCTGAGCAGCAAATCACACACAGCTGCTGCAGGTTTTTGCTTAGAAACTTGCAAAAAGGTTATTTTTAAATTGCGAAGCACATGACCTGGAGTCTACAGCCTCTTCAGAGAAGGAAAAACACCTGATCAATATTTTGACTGGACTAAAGGCTGCATAAATGCCTTGGGGCCACTGGAGTGCCTTACCCAGGATTGGGCGGGGTGCTGACTTCCTTAAAGCTATAGATCCAAATAAACCCCTGGACCATAGGTATTCACCTGCGTGATTCCCCAGAGTCCCTTCCCAGACACAGAGCTTTGCTTCATTTTGCTTTAATAAAGTCTTATACTTGGCTTTCACTCTCTGCTGTCCGGGAATCTCATTCTTTGAATGAGATGAACCCCCACAGCTACTCCATGTGCATGTTACACCAGGATTGGCGCTTGAAGCTGGGGAGACTCGAGTCTTGATAGTAAGCTGTGTGCTGTCTAGGATGCTTTCCTCTTGCACACGAATGCTTCCTGGTTTAAAAAAAATGTTCAAGTGTGCCATGAAGTGAAAGGCAGCTACTAGAAAAAGTTCCAAGCACTGGTCCTTGTGAATTGTACTAAGGAAAGAAGATAATGAAAGTTCTAGTGTTATGGGCACTCAGCCTTCCACCTGTTGTTTGCCTAAACCCTTCAGATTCTTTTTATATACTAACTGTTTCATAGCAGGTCAGAAGACAAATTTATGTTTCTTTTGTTGTTATTGTTACTGCTAGAAAATCACAGAAGGGGAGAAGAAATCTGATGCAACTTATCGTCCTTTTTTATTGATTTATAGATCATTTGTAATCTAAATTCCTGAGGAAGTACTTTGAAGCATCGCACAAAATCTCAAGATATATCCTTGTCTGAAGGTTAAAGTGAGGGTTTCTAAAAGGAATTCCAAAGTTACCCATAACATTGCCCACTAAGAGGAGTCTCTCAATGGGACACTTAGGAAAGAGCAGCATTCTCAGACAAGATGATTCTTAAGAAATCATTAAGAAAGAGCACCTAGAACTGCCAACAAGATAGATGATACTTGAAGAGGAATCTTCTTGGTAAAGATGCTGTGCACCTTCAGAATCATAAAAAGCAAGGACCTGCTGATAGTGGGGAAATTGTAACTGAACACAATAGTTGGCCCATTGAGTGCAGAACCCCTAAGCACCATCAGAGATAAGAGTGAAGAAAGGTTTATTGTAGCAGGTAAGGAAAGCCACACTGGGGACATTGCCCAAAGCATCATCTCTTTGAACACAGAGGAGAGGAGGGGAAGACTTTGGGGAGGGGGGAAGACTCATGCATATTCTTATTGGAAGGGCACAGTCACCTGCAGAGGTGAGCAGGTTCCTGAGTATGCTCAGTGCAAAGCCATGCTTCTTTATGCATTGCATGTGCAAGGATGATGGGCAGGAGCATCCCAGAAGAATTTAGCATCATGATGAGATTATAATGTGCAAAATTTACTCTAGGTCACCTAGAAGAGTGACTCAGCAATTTGGGCTGCTCTAAACTGGTTCCTTGTGGCTTTCTCCAGAAATTCTCATCTAAAAAACAAAAACCAAACAAAAACTTGAAAAGATGTTCACTTTTCATTTAAAGGGGTAGGCCCTTGCCCCATGAGCACAGGTGTGTACCTTTAAGAAGTTCCTGTCTAGCAGCTAACAAAACAAACTTGATTTAAGCTAACACTTAATTTTCCTTTTTTTTTTTTGCCCTAGAGAAGTTGACCAGAGTTGTGAAAGCCAGAGGCAGGAAGAATGATGTGACTAATCTTGCTCCCCAGTGCCTGCTATGTCACAAATGTCCAAAATATTAGAGGAAGCAAGAGATTCTTGACTCTTTGAAGGGATAAAAATTGTGTGTATAACTTTCTTCTTTCCCTACACTTTTTGGGAATTTTTTTCCCCTCATCTTCTAGATTTCTAGTTGGCAAAGAAATGATATAAGTGAATATCTGAATTGAAGTCTGGGAAAAGACTGAGAGCTTCCGATGAGAAATAGCCTGGAGTTCTCTGGGGGAGAGTAAGAGATGCTGTGGATTGAAGGAGGAAGTCACGGTCCCTGTACTGGGGGTCAGTAATCTGGGCCAGTTGTTCAAGGGGGATAAAGAAATGGAGCTTTGAGAGAAGTCTACAAAGATTTCTGGATGATTTGCTGAGTTCTGTGCAGTTACCATCCTCTCAAGAAAGGCTGATAACGAAGACCCTGTGGTCCATCAGGGATATGTGGAGTGTGGACTGTGTGGGTGCTGGTGTAGAGTGGGGTGCATGGTTGCTAGTGTGGAGCTGGGTGCTCAGAGGGACTGTACTAGCCATAGGAGCAGATTGCCCCAGGACTGTGCCGATGACAGGTGTTTGCATCTTGCAGTACTTCCCAGTTGTCACCCGACAAGATCCAGGGGCCTGTTATGACCAAGGCTCACACACTGTTGGTCAGCCATTGATTGAGTATTCATGAGAAAAATCCAGAATTCGTTACTTCCACGAGTCCATATGATGACCGATCAAGTATATGAGAAAAAATAGTTCCTCACACATAGAATAAAATGATGTTGCATTCAGAATTGAATTCTTCTTAATAAATCAGGAAGGCCAGTGGTTTCTATCTTTGGCAGCCAAGGCTCACCATAGCCAAGAATTCATTTAGCAGAAAATGTGATCAAGATGCATTTTAGACCCCAGACCTCTCTGCTTTGACACATGTGACAGCCCTGAGATGATGGGTCATTCGTTTAATGCTTAAGCAAAACCAGTTTCCAGCCCGCTCAACAGGCCTTGTTCTGACCTCTTTGGAAGATCCTAGATACTGCATTTTGCAGTCATTTTTCTCTACAGTGACGGGCAAGGAAAGCTTATTTTGATTTATTTGAACATGTGAAGGTTTCTCATTATGGGTGTCTGGGCCTCTCAAGGTTAAGGTTCTCAGATTGTGTTGATAATGAACTTGGGCTTGAGGAGTTCTCTCCTTAGAAAAAGCCAAGGTCCTGCTGCTGAGTGCCAGCCCCTTACTGGAGCACAAATTGGATACTTCTTATCTGAAAGGGATTTTCACCTGCCCCAGAGCCAATGTTCATTCCCAAACATTGGGACCACACAGCTGCTTCCAGAGAGCCAGGAAGCATTCCACAAAAGCATTCTTTGTGTCTGTGGTCCCTTGAGCAAACAGTTATAAAACGCTGTATCTTTCTTTTCCCAGAGATAATAGTGTCCTAGCCTGACCAGGAAGCATGGGGTTTTTCTTCATTTACATGCTAAGATATTGACAATCATCCGCCTCCAGTGATGCCATCAACAGTTTATAAGCAAATCAGGAATTATTTTGATTTCAAGATTCTACTGAAAAGCTTCATATGCAGGGAAAATAACAAGTTACTTAATCGCTCTTGTTATTTATAACATTTATCACAACTCTGTTTCTCTCTCTCCTCTCTCTCTCTTTCTCTCTCTCTGTGCGTGTGCCTTGCATAATCATGCCTACATTAATTCTGCAGGACAAACTCTGGGTCAGAGGGCAAAACTTAGGATTTTGAAAGGTATGGCCCGTGCTTTCCAAAGAACATTACATCAATCAACACTCCTATCAAAAAGATTACCTTGCTGGTTAGGGATAAGATCAAACCTGTAACTCGAGAGGTAAGAAATGGAATCTCATCACTGTTTAGACAGGTTCTTTAATTTAGTGATGAAGTTGAGATTCTGTTTACTTATTTACTATCAGGTGTATTTCTTTGTAATTTTTTTTGTACTGGCAATCTAACCCAGGAGGCCTTTACACAGAGCTTTATATATGTATTTGCTTAGGACAGGGTCTTACTAATTTGCTGAGCTCGCCTTGAACTTTCCATTCTCCTGTGTCAGCCTCCCAAGTTGCTGGGATTACAGATGTATAGCCCTGTGCCCTCAGTGAACTCCTTTTTCAAGTCCTCTGTAGTTCAAGCTCAATAGCATGACTCATCTTTTTCTTATTGATTTGTATGAGCCTTTTATGTAATAAGCAATTTTTTTCTTTGTTATATGTAATGCAAGTCATTTTTACTTCATGGTGACTTGGTATTTGTCTATTTCCTTTTTACCATGTACAATTTTTTGTGAAGTCAGAAGGGAGTCTTTCCCTTTGTAATGTCTGGGATGATAGTATTTTTAGGAAATATTTTCATAATTTGGTAAGATTTATAAAATTCACCTACTTATTTATTTAAAATATTTTATTAGTACATTATTCTTATACATAATAGTGGGATTCATTTGACATATTAATAAATGCATAGAATATAGTTTGCTTAATTTTCACCTGTTTATTTTTGTAGTGTTTTTCTGGCTTAATTTTTCCATGCATTATTTTATCTATTTAAAGTTTATTTTGGAATAAGGAGTGTAACAAGCATTTTTGTGATTTTTCCCCCCTAAATGATAGGCTATCTTCCTCCATACCATCATACTTTAATTTAAAATTTCAGTTTCTATATAGCAAGTTTTCACATGCATGTGAGCCTGTTTCTGGGCTTGCAGACTATGGTACTGTGTGGAAGGAGAACTAGTTCCTCTCCTCATTTGCAAGCACTAAGCTATCCTATGATATTAACATCATAATAAATCATCATTTACAGTTAAGGCTGGCCTCACATCATTCCTTTCTTTCCTCTAAGATTCTCTTGCCAATCCTACACATCTATTTTCCTAAGGTTAATTTTAAAATTACTTCGACCAGTTGAATTTTTAATTGTGTTGAACAGTCATTAATTTCAGAATTATTGTTTTAAGTCTTTTTTCCCCTCAAGCACAGAGAACTCATGTTTTCCATATATTTGGAATTTCTTTCATATTCCTTTGTACATTTTATTATTATCGTTATCATTATTTTTACCAAACTATTTGGGCTTAGAGTAGTCATCTTGCTTCTTCTCTAGGCCTAAGGTCACATCAACTAATGATATTACTTTATTTTTTTCCTTTTATTTGGGTGCTATTCCTTCTCTCAGTTGCTTTGCCTGAGTATTTAGAATAACACCAAGCAGTAGGGTGTCCAAGCTGGTGTCTCTTTCACCTGACTTCAAAAGGAATACTTTAATTTTCACTATTGAAGGACAATTGTGTTTGGTTTGGAAATTGCTTTACTTGGATTCAAATACCAACTCTATCTTTTGGTTGTTGTTGTTAAATATTTATTTTTTAGTTGTAGTTGGACACAATTCCTTTATTTTATTTATTTATATGTGGTGCTGAGGATCGAACCCAGGGCCTTGCATGTGCTACGTGAGCACTTTACCCCAGCCCCCAACTCTATCTTTGACCTGATCTCTGACGGGAAAAAAATAACATCTGTTACATGGGGACATTAGTGATGCTACATTCTGTGCCTTCCTTTTTTTTTTTTTTTCCTGTTCTCTTTATCAAGCACTGAAATCACTGTTACACCAGTTTTGTAGTTTTACTTTGGAAGATTCCTATCTTCCTATCAGCTTCAAATATATATAGTAGATATCCTTAGAATTACAGTTTCTTTGAAAGTAGGAAAAAACTTAGGCTTGGTGATTTGGGAAAAATACTTCCAAGTATTTTTGTGATTTCTCTTGCTTTCATTGGTTTCTTGAAATTTTACTTTCATCTCTTATCAAGTCAAACTTTGTAATTTATATTTCCTAGAAAATTCTCTATTTAATAAAGCTTACAAATTTATTGGTGCAAGTCAATTAGTGTGTCTTGTTACACATCTTTTTTTTTTTTACCTGTGGATATGTCCCTACACACAGAGCTCACGTTATGTGTTTATGCCTTTCTCTA
The DNA here is from genome assembly GCF_047511675.1 of Marmota flaviventris. NCBI lineage: Eukaryota > Metazoa > Chordata > Mammalia > Rodentia > Sciuridae > Marmota > Marmota flaviventris. The sequence goes on from NC_092506.1 coordinate 122,769,405, forward strand.
ACATTTTTAATTATCAACGAGACAGTATAGTTGGTGTGGGTCTTCCCTGGGCTCTACAACAAACGGGTACTGAGATTGTCCAGTTTTATCATTTATTGTTATCTAGTTGCATTAAATCTTATTTTTCCTGTATTTGTTCTTTCATTGATTCATTTATGTCATTGTTTATTTTTCTTAGTCCTGAAAATTAATTGTTCTATTAATTAATTATCATTTCTCATTTAGCAATATAAAAATCTAAGTCTATGAAGCTAACTTTGGGAACAACTTTATTGATATCTCATAGGCTTCAAAAATGACAAAATACTGACATACAGCAAAAAAAATGGTATACTTAAAGCATAGTTTGAGTTCTGACATATACACTCACAAAACCATCACAACCACCAAGACAATGAAGCTATGACCCCCAAACTTCTTGTGCCCGAGTCTAATTCCTCCTCTTGCCCTTCTTTACCTATCTCCATTTCCCAATCTGATCTGTTTTCTGCCACTGTACATTAATTTGCACATTGAAGAATATTACTTATATATTACTACAGACTACATGCTTATTTTAGTTTGTCTTCTTTCATTCAACTGTTCTGAAATTCATCAGTGTTGTGTGATTTATTTTCAGTTAACTTTTTTTTATTGTTGAGTGATTTTCTCTATGCACTTACAGAATTTATTTTCAGTTGTTTGGAGATAAAGTAGTGGATGAATGTTAATTAGTTGGTTGACCTAATATCTTTTATATATTTTATTACTGATTTTCAGTCTACTTATTCTATTGAACATTGAGAGAAAGAGTATTAAAGATCCAAGTTCAATTGTGAATTTGTCTATTTCTCTTTGTGATTTTTTTCAGGTTTTTCCATTTTTTTAAAAAAGTTCTGTTATTAGGTACACACATGTATAGATGAATTGATCTTTTCATCATTCTGATATGACCTTGGTACCCTGGATAATACTCTTCACTCTGAAATCTACTTTGACTGATATTTTTATTTAGGACTTTGTGCTATCTTTTCAATCCTTTTACTATTAACCTCTATTTAAAGGTTAATATAGGTTACTATTTGGGGCCAATATTTAAAGTCTTTTATTTAAAGTATGTTTCCTGGAAGCAGTATATACATGTAGTTGAGTCCTGTTCTTTTTATCTGGTCTGATGGTTTCTATTTTATGACTTTAAAATGTAGCGTTGGATCATTCACATTTACTAGAAAAGATATAGTTAGATTTAAACAACATTTTCCTATTTGTTCTCCAGCTCCTGCATATACCCTGTCTCTTATTTTTCTCTTTTTTCCCCCTGCTATCTGCCTTTTGGGTTAATTGAGAATTTGTGGTATTTCCATTTCATCTCCTTATAGGTTTATTACCTATGATAGATTGCTATTTTTGTGGTTGCTTTAGGGCTGATAATATGCATCTTTAACTCATCACAGACTACCTTCAAGTGATATTATACCATTTCACAAATACTGCAAGAATCGTACAATAGAATACTTCTATTTCTATTTCC